>NC_135427.1:5274945-5574945 GCF_051991245.1 Festucalex cinctus
CTTTTTATTAGAGAAAATCTAATGCGCAAGCTCTGTGTTAATAGAAAAATGGATGAACTGTTAAAGGACAAGCTGTTGTTTGTCACATAGCCAACACAAATGGTCAAGGAGGCCGATCGAACGTTAACCCGCGTTATAGTCCTCAATAATAGTGAAAATCCAAAGTGCCTTGAAGACGGTCAAACAATTTTCAAGACCAGCAAGTTTGAAGTGTATAAAAATTGATCTGTTTGTCGTGAGAGCAGAGCCATTTGGGATTCGTCAAGCGTGAAATCTTCATGAAATGAGTGTATCAATCAGAAAAAAAAAAGAAAAAAAAAGAGGGACAGAGATTGAAAGATGGTGGCAGAGAAGGGATGAGAGTGAGATGAGCCAGATGCTAAAAAAATATATATTTTCATTCAAGACATATGCTCGTCTCTTTTAGTTCTCTTCTCCAGAAGTCTCCCCCTGCAGAACGCAACAGCAGATATGACAAGCGGCTCACGTTACGTACACAAGCCTGTGATATCTTGTATCTGTGCGCCCCTTAATAACACCAGATAAACGCTTTGTTATTGGCCTGCATTGTGGCGCGGCCCCTGCGAAATTGAAATTCTTTGCGACCGCATCAACCGGTTGGCCCCTTTTGGTTTTCTTTTGCTCGAGCTCACAAAAGGAACAAAAACGAATCAACAAGTAACACATGAAAAAGGCTTTGCAAGCTTTCCAAGCGTGAACGCACGCAGCAATAATTTATGACGTTGGGAAATGTATTCAAATGTCACCAGCCTAACATTTAGCCTGGATTTACACTGCAGGTCTAAGTGCACCATTCCAATTTAGCACTTTAATTGTCCCCATAACTGATGTTACCTTTAATTCACTGCGCATGCGCACACTTCCAATGTACAAGTACACAAGTCTGAAACTGGGAAGGAATAATACCAAATTTTAAATAAAAAAATGTCTCCACATTTTGTGTAAATTGCTGACAAATCATAAAATGTGAAAGCAGGAGTTAAAGTATCTCTCATTTTTAAAGATTTGGGAATTTGCTAAAAAGTTCTCAAGATGGACAAGCTCTTTATGGCGGCATTGAAATCAACTCGCTTCACAAAAAATTTGGCAAATAGTAAACCGTTCTTCAAAAGAGACTTCAAAGCATTTATCGACATTCCCAGTTGATGTTTACTGTCAAATTAAACATTTAAAAAAAAAAAAAAAAAGACAATTTCGCCTGGTTTATTTAAAACAACCAGATTCAGTTCGCTAGCTTAATGCTAACGCTAATTAGCATCTCTGTTGCGGCGCTATAACCTTTTTAAACCATGGATTGAACATAAACAATGCAGATATACATGTAGAATCATAACGTAACAGTGTTCAGTCATATATTGTTTATCATCTGTTGATATTAGTGCTGAATTGGTTGCGGAACGTGGACGGAGAGACGTGCTATAGCATTCACGCAATGAGAAAAATGGGAAACGTGATTAGCTTGATAGCAGGTGAATGAAACCTTTTTTTTTTTTTTTTTTTTTAATGGATCTGTACACCTCAAATGTACCTTATTTATATTGTTACCTGGTTCAATGTCATTTGTGAATGTCTCACAGTAAAATATTGCCATTTTATCTCATTTAAGTGCAGAAGAGTGACGGCGAGGAAGCAAAACGCCCTCCAGTAGTTGCTGTCAAAACTCGCAGCTCGTCTCCTCTTCCTCCATTTTGTCATTGGTGTGGGATTGAGAGCGAGAAAGAGAGAGAGAGAGTACCTGAAAATGAGAACAGAGGTAGAGAAATAATTGCTTTCTTGTCTTTTGGGGTCCCCTCCCAACCAGAGGGCTTGGAGGTGGGGGGGGGTTACATCGCTGCATGAGACTGAGGTTATCTTCACGGCGCAATCTGCTGAAGTAGCACATTAATGAATAGTGTATTAAAAGTTTGAGGCTGTGCTGCACACACACACACACACACAAAAACTGACTGCAGCGTTATAAAATACAATAGCTTCTTTATATGACAACAATGAAGTTATTCCAGAACTTCTGACTGCAATGGTAGTCTAACATGTTTAAAAAGAAAACTTTTGAACCCCCTAAAGAGAAGGCAACTACTCATGTGAACCAAAAACTCCAATCACGGGAAGGTAAATGCTCGGATAATTAACTTTGGATGATGGGCTGCCCATCCATTACGTGCCTAATTGGCTTCCAATCAGCGCAAATAAAATATACCATCACGCTCTCCGCAGTCTGCATCATCGCGCCAGATGATTTCATTTCCTCGTGAATTATCGGGATGACGAAAGGAGAGCGACTGACTGCGGGTGGTAAATAAGACGACGTTTTGTGTGTTTATTCAGTTTGTGTGTCTGGACAAATGCAGCGGCAATCTAATAGGGCGGAACAATTAATCAAATTCAAATTGAATCGCAATGTAGGGCAATGCAATTTTCCAAGGCTGCAATTGGGAAGTAATTCATTTTTTTTATTAACAGTTGAAAACGCACTTCCAATATCATTTTCATGTGAAGCAGATTTGTCAGCGTCTGCTGCTGAAAGTGACTAATAAAGTAACTTGTAATCTAACTACATTACTTTTAAAATCAAGTAATCAGGTAACTGTGGCAACACTGCTTGCAATCTTAACTTAGCTAGTGCTGTCACTAACGATTTTTTTTTTTTTTTAAATCATGTTGCCTATCGATGATTCCATTGATTAATCAACTAATCGTGCCCCCACCCAAAAAAAACTTCATAAAAAGTCCGCTAAGGTTGATACTCATTGTTCATTATCGTGTGCACACATATTACACAAAGACCAACAAAATTAGCCTATGATAAACGATTAACAATCGCGATTAGCATTAGCACTGAATAAACTCGAATCACTTATTTATTTTTACTTTTCTACTTTTAAAACCAGGTAATCAGTAAAGTAAGTTACTTTTGAAATCAAGTAACCAGCAAAATTATTTTTAAAATCAAGCGATCAGTAAACTGTTACTTTTTCATCACAACAGGCACCACTGTTTAATCTAATTTAGCTACTTTTTAAATTAAGTAATCAAAAAAACAAGTTACTTTAAAAATCAATCATTAAAGTAACTTATTTTTCCAACGAAACCGGCAACACTGCTTGTAATCTAATTTAGCTACTTTTCAAATCAAGTAATCAGCAAAGTAACTAAGTAACTTTTTCGAGGTAACTTTGTGGCAACACAGTTTGTAATCCAACTTAATTGTAAAATCAAGTCATCAGTAAAGTAACAGTTAGGTTTAAAGTCAAGCAATCATTGAAGTAACTTATTTTTTCGATGTACTGTAGTAAATTGTTTTTTATTTTTAAGTTTTGGACTTGTGTCGATACCTCTACTTTGAGCATCACATTTTTAAAATGTGTATCTGCACTATACTTAGATGCTGTTTACTTAAAAACCTCTACATAGACTCTATTTAACCCCTGCAGCCATATTGGCTATGCTTACATGACAATGAACTACTATACATGCGTATATAGAAATGCTTTTCCAAGTACCTTCAAAATAAAGTTCCCTTTTAAAAGCAAAAGATCCCTGAGTGGATTTTCACAACAGCCAGCCCCCGTTGAAGAAGAAAAAGTAGTAGAAGAAGAGACTGTCATTATGCTGTTCAGTGAAGCAGCAATATCTGGAGCTGCTTGGGGACATGTACAAAGCCGCCATGCCCACCTCTGCCTGTCTACCTGCCCTCACCCGTCTGTCTCGCTGCACGCTTGGATGCATGCGTCTACATCTGCTTTGTCAGATGAGCTGTCTGTCTCTCAGATGTGCGTGCGCGCCGCGCCCTGGGGATCGGACTCGGCGCTCGGAGACAACGGGGCAGATAATAAAAGAGCGTCCCTGGAAGATTATACTGGGACCTGCTCACTCTCTTACTTGTCATGCTCGTGTCAGCAACATGGCCGCTAAGGTTGTTGAAGCAATTCAATGGACTGGCTCATCTCGGGTTTTACTGTTGTCGGGGTTGGGCTTTGGAATCATCATCGCTTTTCCCCCGCGTATAGTTCAACCCCAGATTGTTGATCTTTTGTTGAAATTTATTTTTTTGTTATATGAAATTAATTTTTGTTTTTGTTTTATGGAATATTTTTTCTCCTTTTTTTCTGAATTTTTTATTTTTTTGTTTTTTAAAACCTGATTTTTAGATTCCCAAGGATGACGATATATATTTTTAATAGGTAGGTAGGCAAACTTTACACGTTTGATTTTGTAATATGAGAGCCCATTCCCACCAGTAAAGCCCCCCCCCCCCCACCCCCCCCCCCCCCCCCCCTCCCCCAGAGAGGCCCATTTCTACCAGTGGATTATTTTTAAGACTTTTTTTTTTTTTTTTTTTTTTTTTTTTTTTTTTTTTTTTTAAATTAAAGCTTATTGCCTTCACTAGGACAAAATAAATATAAATAGATAAATAAATATCTGGTTCTTATGAGTAAATTTCTAACTTATTTTATGTGAAATTGATTTTTCTTTTTGTTTTATGGAATATTTTTTTCCCCTTTTTTCAGATTTTTTTTTTCCCCCTGATTTTTGGATCCCCAAGAATGACAATATATATTTTTAATGCCGTAAAAAAAATATCTATCAACAATTTTTTTTAATAATAAAAATAATAATCAGAGAAGGGGGGGGTTTTATCCCCCCAAAATTAATTTTTAAAAAAATAATCTGTTTTTTCAAGTGAGTGCAATACACTTTCACACTTTTCCACCAGTAAATAAATCAATCAATAAATAAATCAATAAATAAGTCAGACCACCTTCATAGTCAAGCCCATTCACAGGCAAGCAACATTTGAAACGATAACATGGAGTCCATGTCGCACTCGACGGAAATCTAAAAATTGACTTTATTAAGGTATTGCGTACTTTTGCAAAGCTTTGACTTGCCCGCTTATAACCGTGTATATCCATGGAAGATTTTTTCATTTATTTTATTTTTTTATTTTTTTTTACTTTGACTAAACACCCAGGTTGCCTCAGGTTGGGGAAAAAAAATCCTCAGGCTTCTAACAGTAACAAAAAAAAGTTTTTCTTTTCCCCACTGTCAGAAAATGTGTTTGTGATTGGATAAATAAAAAATAAAAAAAATAAATAAAAAAATCCACTGCTGTGACTTTCATAGGCAGGGCATTAACTGATTTAAATTAAAAAAAAATAAAATAATAAATAAATAAATAAATAAAAATCAATGTTTATGCAAAATAGGAAAAATGTCTAACATCCCCTTTTCATCCAAAATCTTGCCACCTTTCCCTGTGCATATGAACCACTTAGCAAAGTGAGGATTACCTCAACTAGCGCGCGCGCACGAAATGTGTGCTGGCGGCCTTCACAAAGCTAATTGATGATCCACTAAAAGGGCGAGGTTACATTTAAAGGGATAAAGTGGCTTAAGAGCCGCTAATAAGCATCCTTTTACTAAAACAGACCTTAATTTATAGGAAGTTTGTCCTTCCCTCTCCGTCTCCATCCCCTCCCCTCAGCGCTAATCCGGGCCCAGTGGCGCTCATCCTGACAGCCAATGAAATTGAGCCTGGCATTCACAGCCCGACATTATTCGTGGAGGCACAAGAATGGCTGCCTGTCTTTATTCTCGCGCACTGCTGCAGGGCGACAATTCCCTTTGACAGGCTCACAGCCCACATTGTGCGTGCGTGCGCGCGCGCTCTCTTGCTAATTGCAGCTATTAGGGCTCCGGGGAGCGTCTTTTAAAGCCGAGCACGCTTAATGAGAGCGCGGTGAGATAAACGAGAGATTGTATTTCTTGTGTTGAAGCGATGGAGTGACGCTCCTCGTGAAATTGAGGAACATTTGCGAGAATCTCCCGAACAGCACTCCAGGTGTAGTTGGAAAAACAAAGCAATTATTTCATTTTCATTTTCTGAGAGAAGAGGTTGCCGATTAGACATTTGTTCCGGACAGTTAATCAAAGATCTCACGATTTTATTCTGTCTGCGAAAAATAGTTTTTTTTTTTTTTAATTCAACATGACCCCTGATTATAATTAATCCACACCAACGGTTCCAGTGCATATAAAAGTAAACACACCCCTCCGGATATTTGCTCCCAATCATCAATACAATATAAATGGCTACATAGTCAAGTTATCTTTATTTTTATAACAGCATGCAAATGTGTCATATACATCTAGGACAGTTTCAAATCAATGTTTATCGAATAACTTTACAAAAACAATGCACCATCCAAGAGATGCCGACTAAAAAAATAAAATTAAAAAAATAATTGTAATAATAATAATAATAATGGTGATTTTTTATTATTATTATTATTATTATTATTATTATTATTAATATATTTGCAGTTTTTTTTTTTTTAATAGTCAAATTAGGATGCATCCAACTTGTGATATCCGGGTCATGGCACCCATTGAAAACTTTTTTTTTTCTTTTAAATCTCTAACGCTTGCAATATTATACAGCAACAACAATAACAACCAGAAGATTGCAACTAACATAATACAAACTGCAACATAATTACCGTGATATAGTTATATAGTTATGCAATTGTGCCATATACAGCAGTTTAGAATCAGCAATAACATTACAAAAACAAACTACACTGTACAAGAGATGCTGAAATATATATATATATATATATATATATATATATTAAAAAAAACCTCAAAATAAATGATACATAAACTAATAATAATAATAATAATAATAATAATAATAATAATAATAATAATATGTGCTATCCGGGTCATGGCACCTAATCTAACAAATTTTTCCTCTGACCAACCAATCAGTGGGGGGGAAAAAATCTGATTGGTTAAAGGACCTTTTGCTCATAAAATTTAATTTACATCAGCCTAGAGAACTGTAGTAGTTATTGCCTCTGAGCATTTTGTCTACATTTTTAATTTTTTATTTTTATTTTTTTTTCCTGAACTGGAAATATTTTTGCTGATATTCACTTTACGCAACTTATGTACCATGGCCTCCACGTTATGTTTTTCTATAAATAAGCCAGATGGCAATTGTTTTTTTTCCCCTCCTCTTTCAAGAAGGCAGATGTGTTATTTCATATGAATGACTCACAACCTGTTTGGTAAGAAAAGGTGACGCGCAAATTATCCGCACGTGTTGAGAGTGAAATTCCAAACGAGGAAGCAGATTCTGCTTGGAGGAAATGAGAATGACCTGGTTCCATATCCTTTTTATGCAAACGGTTGGATGCTTACAAAAGGTACAGTGATGCTATTCTTGGACGATATGGCCCACGTTCACTCACTCCATGAATGATACGCTCTCAATGTGTTGAATTTAATGACGAGGATGATGGAGAGCCATTCGCTCTCATCTCTATTGTGTCTTCTTACTGGAATGAAGTTCCCACTCGTCATTGTCGAGGTCCGGCGGCGCTCAAATGTGTCTTCTTAGCAGCGCCTGCTCAAATCCCGATGAATTCATTCAGCCCGTCTTGTGTTCTTGTCCGCTCCTCTTTCAGGATGACATCGTTCACACTGTTTGGCCCAAGGCTCCAATTTCGCCGGAGCGCTTCAATTGGGATTTCTTCAGCAAATCAGTCTTTTTTTTTTTTTTTTTTTTTTTTTTTTTTTTTTTTTATAACACCCAAACCTTTCGACTTCGGCCGTTCTTTACAAGACCGAATCAATACGTGGATAGAATGAAAAGTAAAGAAGCGACATGTAGAACTCTTTTGTTTCAGGTTCTTTTTATCTTTTCGGTTATAAAAATTAGAACGGGAAGAAAGAGCTGCTATGAATGCAAAAAAAAAAAAAAGGATTACAAGACTCAATCGTGAAAGATCAGAGCGAGCTGTATATAATAATAATAATTTCCCCATCCCAGCTATCTTGTCGGATCCCTTCAACGTGCGTTCAAAAAGCTCCATTAATATAATCGTCCTTTGCTCAGATGGGTCGACTAACCGGCAACGATGGCGATATTTCATCCACGTTATCGTCGTCTCGTTTTCAAACAAGTGCCAAACATCAATTGTACGATTTTAAATGCAAACGCAGCTGTGTGGTGTCAAATATTCGAATAAAAAATTTATGTAAGTTCGTTGACTGGAAATAACAAATGCATCAATGTGCCTTTTTTTCATTTTCACAAATCAATCTCGCGTTGGACGCCGCAGCAGCCCTGCAGATATTTCCTCTGGCCAGGGATCAATAGTTGGATTGAATAACCAAAGGCTGCTAATCCAATTTACTTTTTGTGTGCGTGATCTATTTAAAAGGCGCCGAGTGGTTTCCCATTTAGTTTCCTTTTATTTTAAGTAGGGATGTCCCGATCACATTTTTTTTTTGTACCCGAGTCTGAGTCCCAGTTACCTGATTTTTTAGTCCTGATCCGATTCCTCGGCAAAATATTAACGGGGGGGGGGGAAAGTGCTTCCATTTTTTTTTTTCCAATTGAACAAAACCATCCCAATTAGGGCTGTACGATATTGGAAAAATATGAGAGTTCCTGAATATAGATATTATTAGATAGATATCAATATTATTGCGATATTTAACGTACCTAAAGAAATGGCATTTTTATTATCTAATAAAATAATTCAATGTATTCTTATTTAATTGTAATTACAGTGCACTTTTTTGCATTTGCATTATTACGGTTGTAACGCCCATGGAACTAGGGGCGTGGAAACCAAATAAAAAGAGGGTGAGGAGGGAAATTTTTCAGAATAAATGTCAGGTAAACTCGACAGTCTGACTGATCAAATTCAGACAAAAGCATAAAATTCCATATCAAATTTATTGCATGTCTTTGCGATATGCATGTTGCATAGGCCGATATTGCGATATCGATATTTTTTCGATATATTGTACACCCGTAATCACAATAATTTTGGGGGATGCCATCAAGTGCACAAAATAATAAATAAAACGTTTTGGTTGGCAATATGCTTACCTCTGGATGATTTTGTTGCTTTGTAGCCCCAATAATAATAATAATAATAATAATAATAATAATCAACAAAATTGCCAAAAATGAAAACCCCGATCATTTTCTCCCGATACCGATCAGCTGAAAATGACGTGATTGGGACTTGGTTTCCGATCACGTGATTGGAATCGACAGTGACAGACGGGAGGCGTTAGTGTTGTTGGGCTAAAATGTCAAGTCACTAAATAACATCTTACAGCAATGGCTGACAGATGATCTCAAGATTAATTAGTAGCATTTGTGTATTAATTTGTTATTACTGTGTTATTACGGAAACAGCGAAAGCATTGTTCCATTTTTAAAATAACCTGAATTCCACTGTCTCGAAAGGGTTAAAACCATTTTAACAAGTTAATAATTAAGATTACTTAGTAGCATTATTGTGTGTTATTACTGTTATTACGGAATTTTTTTTTGTTTTGTTTTAAACAACCTAAATTCAACTGTCTGGAAAGAGTTAAAAACACTTAAATTGAGTTAGAAGTGCCAGCAGGAGGAAATTAGCAGCTAAACCACAGTTTCATCTTGGATTGAGCTGCTTTATACTTGTATGAATAGATATTGATTATTCGGGACATAAAATAAATAGTCTAAGCCGTCCTTTGTGTGTTTTGGCGACGTCATCAGTGTGACGTCTTGCACACCTTCCCTTGGCAAACCCACCGGCTTCACAATGCAACGTTTGTATGCTCTAAAACTGTTCTTGGAGGGAGAACATGGAAATGTATGGGGGATGTCCCAAGGCGGTTTTGATGGTTTTACTAAGCGGGCTGATGTGAAACACTGCAAGAAAAAGACAGAAATTCCGTTTTAACGTTTTAGTCGACTGGGGGCTGTCTAGAAGAGTGTAAAAAAAAAAAAGAAGCTTTTGTAAATGCATTTGTTTCATGCTTCATATCACCCAGTAATAAAAGTCTGTATACATTGTCCCAAATCCCATTCCCTTAATAGTCTCCAAATTTGAATGTACAGCAGGAGAGGGTCAACACCCCCTTGGGGCGAAATAGTAAAAATAAAACTGGCTGTTCTTGAAAATAGGTTTATTGGGAAGGAATTATAACATACAAATATTTGAGGTTAGCTATGGTGCTATGGAGGTTAAACTAGCTTGTGAGAGGGTGATTTTGTTTCATTAGAGACGCAACATATTTTAAAGCTGTGTCTCAACGTACCCTCAACACTGTTATAGCAACGGTTGTTTTTCAAGTGCTCTCGAAATAAAGTTGCTATATAACATTTTTAGCTAGCTAGAAGAAGGGAGAAAATGTTAGCTACGCGACTCAGCAGAAATGACATCATCAAGCTAATTGTTGCGACCATGAGTATCCCTAAGTCATCTTAGTACGTTAGCATAACGGCTAACACAGGTAGCATGTATGTTTGAGTAAGAACTTGAATATTAGCATTTATTTTTCAACCCTGTTACTTCCAACTAGGGTCCGACCGCACATTCTTTCCTTTCCTTTCCTTTTTTTTTTTATTTATTTATTTATTTATTTTTTTTACATAAACTACTGACATTTAACACTGCCATTTAATCTTTTCATATCCACTTTAGCTGTGTGGTGAGAACTATTCATTTACAAGCATAAAGGAATGTTTTCCAACCAAGGTTGCAAATGGATTCGGGTCAGACCGGTCTACGCTACCACTATTTTTTTTTTTTTTGCTTGGCATTTGCTAGAAAGAAAGTGGAAAAGCAACAGCGTAGTACCTCTTTCACTAGCTTCCTATTCAACACGACTCCCAGAGAGGCCAAAGAAACGGCGGACGCACCTTTTTCTTCTTTTCACCCTCGGGGTTGGGGGGGAAAAGTCCCTCACATGGAAGCTGGCGCTAAAAGGTCAAACCAGTCTCAATCTCGTGGAAACTCCACACCGCTTCGGCAACAGGGCGCGCTCTGTCCCGTCCGTTATCGTCTCGATTCTTCTATAACATTTCCACAACAGGCGAGCGGATATTGAGGCCCAGATGCTTGCAGAATGTCAGGACGATGTTTTGACCTTTTTGATGGGCGTGAATATAAATGGATATTTGTCGCGTTGGATGTCATGAAGGCAACCTTTTGTCTTTCGCATTTGTGGTGGCATTTAACCGTCTCACTGCTCGGTGACACTTTTATTCATTGATAGGGCCATTTTGGCTTTAGTCTTATTTTATTTATTTTTTTTAGATTTTTGGATATATGCTTATTATTTTGTCGTATTTTAGGCATACTTGTAGTCCCATTTTAATCAATAAAATGGTTGTTGTTAAAAACTTTAATTATACTTTCAACAAATTATTTTAGGTCAATTAATAATAGAATATATAAATAACAAAATTAAACAAATAAAATAAATAATAAATAGCTAATAATAAAACATACATAAATAAATAGGTCAATTTGGAATTTTCATGTTGTATAAAGTGCTACAATTCATTAAAGTATGCCGGTTTCACTCAGGAAAATGTACTTTTTAAATACAGGATTTAAACAAATACAGGATTTAGGACAAAATCAACCCCACACGTTAAAAAAAAAAAAAAAAAGCCCAGATCTGTAAATTGAGAAGTAGTTGGTTTAAATCCTGTATTTAAAAAGTACATTTTCCTGAATGAGACCGTCAGAATGCACCTTTAAAATAAATAAAAATAAATAAATAAATAAAAAAACAGGGCCCCAGGTAGCCCAGCCATCCGCTTGAATGGGGACTGGGGCCCCTAGTAGCCTGGCCATTGGTTACATTGGGGATTTCAGGCTCTGGTAATCCCAACATTGGTTTGAATGGGAGGTTTAGGCCCTTGGTAGCCCTGCCATTAGTTTGAATGGGGACTGGTACCCCCAGCATTGGAATAGGGGGATGGCCCTATTGTTTGGATGATTTCTGGGGACTTTTTCTTGCACAGCCACAATTAAGTTTTTATCTGTTTTGGGATTATTTTTTTTAACTGAATTTTACAGGATATATGCCAATATAACTGAAATTATTTACAGTATTTTGGTCTTTGTTATACCACAAAAAAATGGCATTTGACAATGGGTGTGTAGACTTTTTCAATGTAATGAAAGTGTGAGTGACTATAGAGTCTCTCTTAGCCACGGCAAGTTCACAATGCGCGTCTCCGGCTGACATTGACGGGACTTTGTTGCCGGGCGGCGTCGGCGAGGATGAAGCGATACGGGCGGGAAGGGAAACGTGGAGGCTGCAAGCGGCCTTTATCACCTCCGCGCACATTGGGGTGCCAGGTTATTGTGTCATTAACGCCGAGCAAGCGAACCTCGATAATACTTAAATTATGTAGGACGTGCGGGCACCTGCGCTTGGCAAAGCCAGTCGCTGCGATGATCTGACTGAAAATTATAGCGTGTATTTTATTAATGCAACGTGTAAGAGAGAATATCTCACTTTTTTTTCTTTTTTTTTTTTTTTTCCCATTTTGTAGTGCAGACAAGTAATTGAATTTGACCCTCAAGCAACGTTCATAGATCATTAATCTTTTAGCAATTGTTTCTCTTGGACCAAGCAAGAACACAGCGGTATTTATTTTTAACAGCGTAACATAAGATGTTCACTGTTAAAGCTAAAATGACTGAAATAATATATCCTGGCTGGAATCTTAAAGGGATATTTTACTTATTTAGCCATTTTTGGCAATCTAACATTAATATTTTGCCTAGAATAAATTTGATATTTTCATTATTTTTCATGTACAATTAGTACCTTTTTAAAAACACATTTTGCAACTTGCTGTCGACTGAAAATGACATCACAAGAGCTTCAGGTAACCAATCACAGCTCAGCTTGTGAATGTCACATGACCAAACCTAGAAAACAGGTGAGCTGTGATTGGTTATCTGAGCCCCTGTGATGTCATTTTCAGTCGAGGGCAAGTTGCAAAATGTGTTTTGTACTATTTGTACGTGAAAAATAATGAAAGTATCAAATTAATTATAGACTAAATATTAAGTTTGTTTTGCTATAATGGGCTAAATAAGTGAAGTATCTCTTTAAATATTTAATATTGCAGAATGGAACATCTACAAAGCATACTCAGTGGTTGTTTTAAAAAAAATAAAAAATAAAAAAAAATTCAATTTAACTAACTACAGAGGCAGCTCAGAATGCATCAAGAAGAAATAAGACAAGTTGGGGCACATTTACCAACTCGACGGATGAAATAGTTGCAAAGTCAGCGGTGATAAGGAAGGTGTGTGTGTGTGTACACGCTGTATATTGTCCACATTGACTAAGAATCCCCCCGATGGAATAGCTTCATCTATCATCTGCTAATGGTGTTGGCCCCGAGTCAAATTTTTGGAGATATGGCTCTTTCTCTATCATTATGACTTAATGACTCCTGGACGTGTCCCCCTTTTAAGCTCTGCATGCTGTCTCACTCTGCGAGATTTAGTGCTTCCACTCCCACTGCATTTGGCGATGCAGCCGCGCCTCTGCAGGGCGTTTAACGCCATCCAACTCGTCCCTGTGAGACGTCTGCTCGTAAAAATCCTTATCATCTACTCATAAATGGTGATTTCAGCCAGATAAAAGCATGGAAGTGGAAGAAAATGTCACAGGATATGAGGCTATTTCGTAATAGTCAAATGGCGGTTACGGTAAATAATAAAGAGAGTGGAAGAGTCGGAGTTATCGGAATACAATACTGTAAAAACTTCACTTATTCGGCTATATGAAATTTTGGGTGCCGGGGAACTGTGTTGAAGTTAATTGAGGAGATTCATTTAGTGCTTTGGCATTTGTCGGCAATTAGAAACCTTTGGGGTGGCATCACACTGGATTCAGATGATTGGATTTGCGTTATTTGTGTCAGGGCTTTCTTCCTATCACCTGTCAATAGTGGCCCATTAAAAAAAAAAAAAAAAATGTTGGCTAAAAGGTAAATTATGAACATTTATTGTTTCGACTGTTTTGGGTTGGGCCATTGTGTTGCTATGGTCCTGTAGTTGTCCCATGTGATGCCATTTACTATGCAATTGCTATGGTCCTTGTTGCTGTGCAGTTGCTATAGTCCTCGTGATTATGTTGTCAGTCCCTATGCAGTTGCTTTTCCCTTGTGACGGCAGTTGCGATGCAGTTGCTTTTTCCCTTGTGATGTCAGTTGCTATGCAGTTTTTGTTCCTTGTGATTATGTTGTCAGTTACTATGCAGTTGCCATGTGATGTCAGTTGCTATGCAATTGATTTTTCCCTTGTGATGACAGTTGCGATGTGGTTGCTTTTTCCCTTGTGATGACAATTGTGATGCGGTTGCTTTTTCCCTTGTGATGACAATTGTGATGTGGTTGCTTTTTCCCTTGTGATGACAGTTGTGATGCAGTTGCTATGGTCCTTGTGATAATGTCAGTTGCTATGCAGTTGCTTTTTCCCTTGTGATGTCAGTTGCTATGCAGTTGCTTTTTCCCTTGTGATGTCAGTTGCTATGCAGTTGCTTTTTCCCTTGTGATGTCAGTTGCTATGCAGTTGCTTTTTCCCTTGTGATGTCAGTTGCTATGCAGTTGCTTTTTCCCTTGTGATGTCAGTTGCTATGCGGTTGATTTTTTCCCTTGTGATGTCAGTTGCTATGCGGTTGATTTTTCCCTTGTGATGTCAGTTGCTATGCGGTTGATTTTTCCCTTGTGATGTCAGTTGCTATGCGGTTGATTTTTCCCTTGTGATGTCAGTTGCTATGCGGTTGATTTTTCCCTTATCTTGTCAGTTGCCATGCAGTTGCTATGGTCCTTGTGATTGTCAGTTGCCATGCAGTTGCTTTATCTCTTGTGATGTCAGTTGCTATGCAATGGTTATGGTCGTTGTGATTAGTGTCAGTTGCTATGCAGCTGTTTTGTCCCTTCAGACTATGAGGATTATTTTGTCAGTTGTTATGGTCCTGTATTTGTCATATAGGCCCTTATTCTCTCATATAGAATTGGACATGGTCCTAGCAGGAATTACTTTCTTTGGAGCCATCTAAATCCAGCCTTGCTCTCTGTTGTTTCTTTCTGTTTGTTGTCTGAGTATGAGTCTTTTCTTCTTTATGGTCCAAATTCAGCACCTCACATGACATTTGGTGCACCAACCATAAGTGCTGGATGATATTAATGAGGAGGTCTGCGGGCCGGGTCACTTCTAAATCTGGACCTAGACTGTAAGCAGAGTGATTGGGCAGTCTGGTGGTTAACAGAACCACACGCTAAAATAAACTTCTTCAAGAGCCACCCAAATATGAACACTCATCAATCTGACCAGCCTTCATTAAAGTGGCCTGCCCTAAACTTTAATTATAGGATTAAAGTGCAGTCACTAGGGCCAGCAAAGCTAGGGTGCTTGGGTGCAACTGCTGAAGTACGCGCACGCACGTGCGCTCACACGTGCTCCAAATACTCATTTCAACATCCCCCCCCCCCCCTCTAGGCAGGCAGCTGTACACAATTCCAAGTTTTGGAAGCAAGTCACAGGAGGCAAGCGAGACATCACCTGGGCGAGCGCAGTCTTGACCGATGGTCCCGCAAATAAGCCCAAGGTTATTGTGTTATTTCCACAGTCGGATAGCAGATAAGATTAGGCTCAATCACGAGGGGGGAAACACTTCAATAATATCACCATACACAGAATTCTTTTTTTTTTTTTTTGTTTACATCCAAGCACTGCTGTCAATTCATTCTACTACTATAGTGCTTCATTAGTAGTACTAGTAGCATGCAAATATCAACTACTGCACAGTTTTCCCTCTCTAGTAACATGTATTGTACTAGTACTAGTTTGCCAAGGTTGTCATTGCGCAGAAATTGCTGAAACTGCTTTCCATAGAACTTTCATCCATCTATGCATCCATCCATGCATCCATCCTCTATACCTCTTGCTAAAAGCAACTTTTGAACCTAACTTCCACAACTAAAAAGGTTTATAATTGGCCATAGATGCCACAAGATGACTTACAAACGAGCCCTACTTTCCTATTGGAGAGGGCAATGGCCTGTCTAAATAAAGCTCCTCCCCTTCACCTCAACATAGTTCATTGGCACTAAGATGTCACAAGAAGGTGGCAAAGCAATGCTTTTATATTAAACAGGCTCTGTGCACAATAAAACAGCAATGTGAGTTTTTAACTCATTCACTCCCAGCCATTTTCACTGTAGTATTTTCCTGTTTTTTGACTGATTTTTGCAAGGCCTGCAGAATATTATGTTCTATTGCTATAAAAATATGGAACCTACCAAATGAGAGATTAGAGTCTCTTATTTTATCAGGAAAAAAAAGTATATTCCTATCTGTTTCCGCTGTGCAGGAATTAGCAATAGAACATAGCTAAGTTTCATCGTTATTCACAAATCTGCTTAGAACTGTGGGGAAATCAGCTCGTTTTAACATGGCCTGGTTGATCTCTTATACTCTGCTGCCACTCAACCATTTTCTGCAGTAGAGAGACTGCATCAAAGCCTTCTCTATGCTCTGGCATAAAACAAACAAAAAAAAATGTATAAATACGTCTTTGGGACACTTAAAACATTTAAAATATGACGTATTTATACGTTTTTTGGGAGCTAATGAGTTAAGTGTTACAAAAAAAATTGACAAGTATGCGAATTTAAAGAATAATCAAGTGTTTCGCTTTCCCACTCGACCATCTATAGTTCTCCTGCTAAATTCCTGACAGCGGATGTTGTATATTGATGCTAAATGCAGGCGACAGATCGTTATGTCTTATGGGAGTAAACACTGAAGTATAATTGCCTTTACGTCCTACTGAAGGATTCTGAAGAAAACTACTCCGATTATTTTTTTTTAAATCCTCCGGGATCATCTTAAAGGGCGCTAATTTGTCTGTGAATATTGCAATTGCTGCACAACTGATGATTGAGTCAACAAAAGCAGACGCTCATTCATTCCGATTGTTTTAAGGAAGTAGATGACAAAGAATTAAGAGAAGAGCCTCTGGGGGCGGCTCAGAGCAAATTTGCCGTCTCATGAGATGCGTGCGCTTTTCGGAAGTGATTATTATGACAGTTTAAATGTGTGCGCGCTCGCAGCGTGTTTTGTGAAGGAGCGGCTGAGGGGAGCGGGAGCCAATGGCAGCGTGAGGCTTATTGAGGCCAACAGAGGCCATCGTTATCTGTAATATCAATTCAAACGTTCTGTATCAGATGCAGCCGCTCAACGATGGAAATGAGACTCGTTCCTCGCTAAATCCCGGTCACGCCAAGGGCGCGTTCACACAAATGAATAGGCGCGGGCAATATGGATGGCGCTCAGAGATGACGCCTCATTTCGCTTTCCCCCTCCAACGCTAATAAACACGTGGCTAACGTTTTATTTCCATGCGTTTCATGTTTTCATTTGAACGTCAAGCTATAAGCTTGTGTGATAAATCATTTGAGCTGTGGTTTGCTATTTTATTCTGGAAAAAAACCCATTAAACTTGTTTTTTTTTCTATAAAAAAAAAAAAAGAGGCTTTGAAATATGCTGTCTTAGTAACAATTCTATATTTCTGTTTCACTTGTCAGCATAATAGCATAAAATCAACAGCAGCACTCGAAGTACAGACCTCTACTATAGATTAATCCTTTGTTAGAACTAGGGATGTTTGATACCACTTTTTTTCAGACCGATACCGATACTCAGACCCTCACTACTCACGATACCAAGTACCGATACCAGTAGTACATTTTGATTAAAAAAAAAAAATAAATCACTAAAAGATATTTTTAAACAAAAATAATCTTTTGCAGAGTTTGTTGCAAAGTTGGCTGTCAATTTTTAAGTATTTACAAACCGATGAAGTTTTGGTGAAAAACGCAGACATGCTCCGATGCTCGTTGTTGTCAAAACAGGAAGTGGTCCTCATGATTTGCCATGGTGGTAAACTGCTGCAGGGTAGCGCCAGCTACAGGCAGGGAGGACTCACTCAACGCCCCCCCCAGCATCGGTTGCTTGTACTCGTCGGGCTCACGAGTACTCGAGTACTTGAAAGAAGGCTGGTATCGGCCCGATACCGATACCCGGTATCGGTACTCGCCCATCCCTAGTTAGAACCATATTGTAACAGTCAGTGTCTGTGCACACATTATGGGGAAATAAAACCAAATTTTGTTGATAAACATAATAAAATATAACTAGAGTAAATGTAATCTAATTATCATAAAAATAAGTAAACATTTTAGATGTATTTCAAAGATCTCGCCCCCGCGCCTTGAGTTTGACACGAGTTACCCACTCCGATGAAAAAAATATCCCAGGTGGAAGGAAATCTATTCTAAAAAGAGTCAAAAGTTCTGCCATGCAATCAGCATCTATCCAACCTGAAAACCTTTCGTGATGATTGCAACCATCTTGTCTCCTTGTCACTCTTGATCCAGTAACACACCAGTAAGAATCCCGTGTGACCGTGAAGCCGTGAATCTCGCTCTCCCCCCTCTCTGCTATCTCGCCAGGATCCGCTGTGGAGCATCCAGGATATAAATCTTGTGAATTTACAACCTGTGCTGCAGTCAGCTATCTGTTCCGATGCCCTCCACCTCCTCTTGATCTTGTCTGTGTAAAGCCTGCTCGCCTTTAATACTGTTGTCACACCACATATCAGCCAATGTTGTTTGCTCTGTCACTCGGTTACTGTATGGCATTCTCTGTGATAAGGACCTCTGAAGAAAAAAAATAGATGGCACAGAAAATGTGCATTTTTTTGGTAAGTATTTTACTCCATCTTTTCATGTGACAACACTTGAAAAATGACAGTGAACAGGTTTTATAATGAACTACTGAACACTCAGCCATTCATTTTTAAACCACTGGCACAAAAGTGAGCAAACCACTAAGTGAAAATGACAAAACTGGGCCCAATTAGCCAAAATAAAGATAGAAAAAATGCTGGCAACAAAAGTGAACAAACCCCTAAGTGAAAATGTCAATTCAAAATGGGACCCAATTAGACTAAAGAAAGGTGAGAGAAAAACATAAAACGATGGCAACAAAAATGAGCAAACCCCTAAGTGAAAGTGTTAAAATTGGGCCCAACAGACCGAAAGATGGGAAAAAAAAAAAAAAAAAAACGCGCTGGCAACAAAAGTGAACAAACCCCTAAGTGAAAATGTCAATTCAAAATGGGACCCAATTAGACTAAAGAAAGGTGAGAGAAAAACAAAACGATGGCAACAAAAATGAGCAAACCCCTAAGTGAAAATGTTAAAATTGGGCCCTACAGACCAAAAGATGGAAAAGAAGAAAAAAAACACGCTGGCAACAAAAGTGAACAAACCCCTATGCGAAAATATCAAAACTGGACTCAATTAGCCGCAATAAAGATGGAAAATGCTGGCAACAAAAGTGAGCAAACCCCTAAGTAAAAATATGAATTTAGGCCCAATTAGTCGAAATATTTAAAAAAAAAAAAAAAAAAAAAAAAAAAAAAAGGCAACAAAAGTGAGCAGACCCATAAGTGAAAATCTTAATTTAGGCCCAATAGTCGAAAGATTAAAAAAAAAAAAAAAAAAAAAAAACGGGCAATAAAAGTGAGCAGACCTGTCAGTGAAAATGTCACAGTTGGATCCAATTACTCGACTGAAAGATTAGGGCAGGAACGTACCCATAAGTGAAAATGTCAAACTGGGTTCAAGTTAGCCGAAATGCATGAAAAAAACGCTGGCAACAAAAGTGAGCAAACCCCTCAGTGAAATTCTCAAAACTAGGTCTAATTAGACGAAAGAAAGACGGCAAAAAGAAAAAAAACATTTGGGAACTACTTACAACTGCGCCGAATTCAGGATCATCACTGTTGGAGAAAATCCATCAGTTGAGCACTTTGCACAACTTCCCAATAACTCAGAGAGAATTATTAATTTAGTTTGCTTGCCAACAGTTATCCCACAACAATCCACTCCTATTACCACATCTAAGCCTCTAATATCATTTGACAGCCAATGAAATCAGATTTTTTTTTTTTTTTTTTTTGGTCCATTCTACACCATCAAAGTCCAAATGGTAGCTGAGCTAGAACCAAGCGGCTCGTCTGGATTTTTCCCGCCGAAAGGCCGGAGCGACAATCGCGTCAGACGGGGGGGGGGGGGGGCTTGTGAGTAACCACTGACCCATCGACCGCCGTGATCCATGGCTGACTGACATCAATACACATTCATCAGGGATAGTTTTGGCTGCCGTGGCGCGAGGACGGGCAACAAGCATCACTTTGTCCTCTGCGCTGACACCAAACACCGCGATCGGGGGAAATCAGTCCAATGGAACCTAGTTGGAAATTAGACACCGGTTTCCCTTCACTATAAATGAACAGATGAGGGAGCTTTTTTTTAAAAATATAACCCGAGTTAGATCATGGAATATCACATTTTAATATAATTGATATGGGTGTAAAAAAAAAAAACATCGATTCGGCAATATATCGCGATACTACAGCAGGCAATTCTCGAATCGATTCAATAGGCAGCCGAATCAATTTTTTTAACATCCCTTTTTGATGGAAAAATATTCAACAAAACGTCTAACTTTCACACCTTAAGCATGCATAAATGTTATATTAATGGAACATTAAGCCTTAATATTTTAATATTAAATAGCTCACAGTGGCTCACAGTTATACAACTGAAGTTTCGGATCAACAAAATAATACAATTTCATACAAATCTTACAGTGTACATGTACAAGTTTACTGAATGGTATTTTCCAAATTTGAGTAAAAAAATTGCAACAATCGACTTGTAAATTCATATCGGGATTAATCGGTATCGAATCGTGACCTATGAATCGTGATACGGATCGAATCGTCAGGTACTAGGCAATTCACACCCCTAATAATTGAATCAATAATAGTCAAAGAGGGTTCTAAAACTTTTTTTTTACTGTCAGTTAACTTCCTGTCCAGAGTTTGAAGCAAACATGGTGAATAACCATTTCGCTGTTATGCTGCACACAAATGCAAGGTGTATCCATTTTTTTTATATTCTCGGTATCTCAACGTTGGTTAATATTAGGTTATAGTCATAACCTTCAGTTGAAACCCAGCAATGATGTCCCCTATAGGGAGCCCAACAGTCTTCCCTCTGTGTCGAACACAATAAACAATCCCGTGACACTCTGTGCTTCCCTCTGCACTATTAAGCAGTCCAGCTGGGTGCAGCTACGTTCCGTTTCCGCTCGTTTCATTTCGCATCTCCGCCAGCCTCATTAGCATTCCCAACTGGTGTTTTGCCTCTTAAGTCATCTCTGCTTTTCTCCCTTATGAATCTTTCCTTTCACCAACTAACTTAAGCGCTATGCAGCCGCCGCTCTCTTAGGCCTCCTCCAATTAGAAGATAATCTGAGACGTAATCACAAGCAGAATGATGGCTCACCCGTGCGCGGACGCCACCGTGGCATGCTAGCTCGTTATTGCGTGTCCCCGTAGCATAGTTAAAGTAGACGGGAAAGCATGAGCGGAGCCGTAGTATGTGCCAATTAGCCTTAAAAAAAAAAAAAAAATACTCTTGTACTTGACTAGAGGTAAATATTATTTTGATACTTTTTTTTTTTTTGGGGGGGGGAAGGGTTGAACACTTTCCCTGTCTGTTACCTGCTTCCTGCCTAGTTCAAAGCAAACATGGTGAATAAGTATTTAGCTGTTATGCTGCCAACAAAAGTGAAGTTGGCCTCAAGTTAAAAAAAAAAAAAAGTTTTTTGTGCCATTGGCTTGTTGTCTAATTATTTTAGTTGCAATTTTTTTCTGTAAATTGCCAGACAAGATGGTTCTGTACGGAAGAATTCAAAAATACTTTACAAGAAGTACAACAAGCAGAATTGAGGACGAAATAAAAATAAATTTAAATCTAACCTAAAGAAGGTATGAACAAGTTTAGGATGTTATTTGTTGTGTAATAGCCTTGTCAACAATTAAGTTGGAAATTAAAAAATGGCAGCAATATTTTATATGTCGTTTAATGCACAATTACAATGTATACAGCATAAAAATTAAAATAGACATTAAAATGAAATGTAAAAAATGTGCAAATCAGTCACATTCTGCAGTCATATTTTAATATTAAGTGCAAGTAGAGACTTAAATATAAATTATAATGCAAAGTCTGTATATAGTGTGTATGCTAATTATGTTAATACTGGCTGAAACTGTAGTTACCGAATTGCACTTGGCATAATTGTGCTATTCATTTTTAATCTCTTGTGAGCCGAGGTCAAAGTGTGCACTGTGCAAGAACTTTTACCACTACTTTGTGTTTAAACCACAATACATAGTTTTACATATTTTAATGATGTAACCTGGGTTCTGAAAATGACTCTGTTCTTTTCGTCCTGTAAATGAATCTACCTAGAAAAGAAGCCTGCAATGTCTTTGAAACATAGTGAAGCAGATCGAGGGGCACCAGAGCAGGGTGGGAAGAGTCTGCGGTGACTGATGAGCCCCCTAATAGGCCTGCCTAATGTTTCATTGATGGACTGACTTGTCTCCATGGAGGCGTTTCAGAAGGATTCCAGCAGATGAATTTCATGTCGAGGGAAAAAAAAAAAAAATCAGCTGCACTGTATATGAGCCAGGCTAAATATTGGCTAGTAAAAAGACGCCCTCTTCTTGCACAGTTTGGATGTGCAGGTTATTCCAAGAGGCTCACAGAGAATCATTTATGTCTCTCTCTCTTTTTTTTTTTTTTTTCTCCCTCTCGCTCGTTCAGCCAATCAGCGCGCAGTGACGCAGAGAGAAAGGCAGGATCTCGCCTCGGCTTCACCATCATATTTAACACACCCACCCAGATGCTCACTTGCTACAAGGCGTGCTTCGTTCTCCTCCTCTCCGGTCCGGTCGCACGCCCTCCCTCGTCTTGTTACCTGTGCGGACGGAGAATTGTTAACCCGGATAAAGAGCTGATTTTCCTGGAGAAGAGCTTGTCGAACACTTGCGGGGACTTTGCCGTAAAAAGGAAGAAAAAAAAAACCCCCCAAAACGCTCGATAGTGAAGAGCCGAGCTTGTTTTTATACGCGGATGTCGAACCGATGCGCGACTTTCCAGTTGAACGGATCCGTATCGGTTTTCCGCGTTCGGCCTGATGTGTCGCGAGAGCCGCGTGACGACGATGTGGCTTGCGCAAATCGACCGTTGGTCTGAACCCGCTCGACCCGGTCCACCTGGACGCTGGCTGATGAACCTTTGAATAATCAAACACGAAGCTTCGGAAGCCAAAACAAAAGCAGTATTCTGATGCTGAGACCGCAACGCTTGAACACTGAATCCTCTACTCAAGACGGCAAGTGAAGATGGGTCATTGGTGTTTAATGTCTATTTCATTAGACTGGCGTCCAGTCTGATCAACATCATCAGCGATGTAGTCAGCCTGTGCATATGCGTGCTCATCATCTGCAGTAAATACTCGCATCTGCTCAAAAGGGAGACCATGAAGATGATCCTCCTGCGCAAATTCCGCTTTTTGATCCTCATGGTGTTCCTGGTGGCGTGCTCCATGCACATCATGATAGACCTGCTGCCCAAGCTGGAGAGGCAAGGCGCGGGAGGCTGCTCCTGCTCGCACGCGCCCAGCGAGGAACCTCGCGGCTGGGCCGAGCAGGGCTGGCCCGACAAGCACACGCTGCGCATCCTGCAGGACTTCAGCAACGAGCCCGGCGCCTCCAACGTCTCGTCGCGTTCGCTGGAGAAGGGAACCGCCGCCGGAGACAAGGCTCCGGGCTTCGGGAGGCCGGAGGTCTACGGCCAGCGTGCGGGGGACAGGAAGAGGCAGATCATCCAGGACGCGGCGGCGGTCGGCAAGAACGCGCCGGCCGAGGGTTCGAGGCTGGCTGCCCTCTACGAGCACCCTTTGTACAAGAGGTCCTTGCCCACGCTCACGGATGAGGACACGCTGTTCAACGTCAACACAGACATCCGATTTGACCCCAAGGCAGCGGAACAGGAGTGGTTAAGTATTTCTTTTATTTCTAATCATCAATCGCAATCACAAGAAAGTGGTCTTTGGTTTGATTCTCAACTCCAGTCTTTCTGCGTGAAGTTTGTACGTTCCCTCTGGGTACACTGGGTTCTCCCCAGACTCCGTAAATGTAAGAAAAACTGCTTCAGAGTTTAGGCCAAATTGAAAAGAATACATCTATTTCTCAAGAAATATGAAGTAGCCCATTTTTAGACAAAAGTAATGTGACAGCCGTTATCTGGCCCACGGGCCTCGAGTTTGCCACCCGTGCTCAAACTTGTCCATAGCTGTGAATGATTATCGACAGCAGGCTTCCCCAATTCTGGCCCTTGAAGACTGGAGTTGCTGAACCCTGGTCTACAGTATTCCTTTAGGTCAGATGACTTTGAGAAGATTTGGGAAAAAGACACTTGGAAAACTGTCTTCTCACACCTGCTCACGTCTAAAGACCAGTTGTCGAGTTTTTAGTTACAACCTCAGCCGCTTAGACTACGATTTTACAAAAACTGATTTTCAGTCGGTTTTGTTAGAGCTCATCTATATCGGGAGAGATTTAACTAAAAAACATTCACACAAATAATGTTTTTGAAATCCAGAAATACATCCGTGATTTTCACATTTTTTCAGATCCAAAACATTTTGTAGATTTTCACGTGGTTTTCAGATCCACAAACATTTTCTTGATTTTCACGTCTTTTTAAATTTTGTTTGTGCATTTTCCATGACTGATGCTTGCGACTTGTCGAAAGTGCGTTTGTGGATCAAATGCATTAATTTTTGAGACGGCAATCACTCTGTTTCTTGACATTCACGCACACAAGCCCTCAGATATTCACATGTTTATGTCCGTCCCCCCGTCCACGGGGAGGAAGTGTTGCTGACTCCAATGAACGGGAACGAGCCGTTTCTTGTCTATAATTGGAAATTGAAAAATCGAGTCTTTATCTGACCTTCCATCATGTGTTTTACACAAGTCGGGAAACAAAATGCAAGCTTAGTTTGTTTCCCTTGAGCTTGTTTTACCTTCACTCGCAAGACACTCTTCTTCTACTGTTAAATTTTCTTCTTCCATGAACACATGATGGAAGGTCAGATTAAAGACGCAATTTCTTTTTCCATTGCCAATTTTAAACGAGAAGCGTCTCATTTCCGTTCAATGGAGACACCAACACTGCCTCCCTGTGGACGGAGGACTGACTACTTGCAAAGAAGGAGCTTTATAGCTGCTCGCAGCTCTAGTTATTATTCTTCTCTGCAAACGATGGCATTTTTGGGGACCTAAACATTTACGAAATCTCACCAAACTTTGTATACTTCTCGGGCCCGGTGAAAAATGTTATATTATGAAGTTGTCATAATGACATGGTTCCATAGCGCCCCCCACAGGACAAAAACAAAAACCAATCCCGGCACGCTTGACCTCGAGCTAAGCGTTTCAGATGTTTGTCTCAAAAATCCACAAACGCACTTTCGACAACTCGCAAGCATAAGTCATCAAGGTCGTCAAGCTAATTTTTGACTGATGACAAGATAATGCTGTACTTGAACAGAGCATGACGCCTATCAAATAACAATTACCGACAATCCTGTCACACAGGAATGGCGAAGGAAATCCCGAGGAGTTCAGCCCGACTGGAGAGCTGACGGCCGACTCGTATCCCAACTGGCTGCGCTTCCACATTGGAATTAATCGTTACGAGCTCTACTCCAGGCACAACCCCGTCATCGACGCTCTGCTGAAGGATCTGGTCAACCAGAGGATCACCAGCGTGGGTGAGTTGCAGGGTTCCGGTCTTTGGTTTGGCGTTTAATAGCGTTTTGAGCTTCATGTTGGACGGTTGGTCGGTTTTGACACCTTTGCTTGAGGTACCATCATCTGTTATTTGATTTTTAATGGTTCTCTCGATTGTGGTCCTTTGTTTGTTTTCATTCCTTGGTTGAATTCAATGGCAGGTTCCACCATAATCAAACTGCTAATGTATGACATCATTACCATTTTGCAGATTTACAGTTCTAAAATTAAGTGTAGTACTTGGCGGAAACTCATCACTCAACTCAACTATATAGAGTGCCACATTCACTGCCATTGACGACTATAGACGTCAAAGGTTAATTTTTACTGGGCTGGCAGTGGATGAAAACCAAGTGTAGCTAGGGGTGTGCTCAAAAAATCGATACGGCAATATATCGTTGCGGGCCTCATTAAAACACACGTATCGATACGCAGGCGTCAGAATCGATATTGCTCGTTAACTTTAAATAGGCAGTTAACGTTTGCCTTTGCAGCTTGCGTTGTACCTAAAAAATAAAAAACAGCAGCGTCTTTGAAGTTAATTGCCTTCAGTTAATGCAAAAATAGCTCACCAATGATTCGACACTGTGTCTTGCCAAGAAAAATGAAAGCAGAGGAAGAATATCAACATTTATTTACTTCTAAACTTAACATGGCACACGTCTTAATGTGCCAATTTTCCTATATTTTGTTTAAAAACGAAATAGAATGTGTTACATGAAAAAATGCTGTTTTTATTTTCCCAAATATTTCAAATAAGCACATTTTAGAGCTGTAATTTTAATACTTTCAGAAGAGCTGCTACCAAAAATATTTTTGTCAGTCAGCAATAACAAATCCTTTAGGTATACATATGACTGTTATTATAAAATGAAAGAAAATTAATGTAATATATCGGGATACGTATCGCCTTGAAGATCAAGTATTGGGATACATATGTATCGCGATGCGTATCGTGAGGTTTGCAGCAATACCCAGCCCAAAGTGCAGCAGATGCAATGAAAACAGCAGAGGCCCCAGAATGGAACCCTGTGGAACACCATATATTCCGTTATACGGTGGTCCCTCGCTACTTTGCGGTTCACTTATTGCGGATTTTTATTTGTATTTAGGTCGATCGATCCTGCTATTTTTGTCCTTTTTTTTTTTTGTAATATTTGAGTAAATAAAAACATTTTTGTCTTTCATTCAACACAATCTATTACATTTTAAACAAAAATATAGATTTGGTAAATTAAGAAACGTCTATCATGGTACGTTTAATTTTTTTTTTCTTCTTTTAATTCTTCTTAGCAAGTCAGAAGAACAGACCACAGTTAGCGAGGCCAATGGGTGTGTCTACCTAATTTCTGAGGAGTGGGAGGAGCCTGAGGAGGCTGCTAAGTGACCGACATTAACGGACACTTTCAAGCACGCATGCAAGGATGCGTAAAGACGGAAGCCGCCCGCAGGCTTGTCATAGCAACACAAGCCAGGTCGGCTCTCAAAGCACGAGTCTGGAAAGAAGCCCTGCAAATTTCCCCACAGTTTTGATTTCAAATCAAACGCTCCTTGATCGACAAGCGCGATGTAAATCAGGCGTTTCCGCGGAGAGCTGAAAAGTCTTCGACTGTGAAAGTAGACACCTGACAGAGCTGGTGTTTTTTTCTTTTTTTTTCTTCTTCAAATTCAGGAGGGATTGTCTTCCTGTTTGGCTCAGTCCAGTTCCCAAATTCCAGGAGTGCTTCTTGCCTCGGGGTCGCTCATGTTGCAGTAACTCTTAAAGGGGATTGCAGGATTCCGCCTTTTGAGAAAGCTCCAAGCGGCCTTTAGCGAAGACGAAGAACTTACCTGGGAAGTTTGCATGAAGTCTTACAAAAGAAACGTTTGCGGATTTCGTTGCAATTTACTTTCTGCTCCAATTTCTGACTCGCTGTTGCGTGATTTCCTCTCCGTCTCACTTTCTAACTCTCCGCCTGGGTGGATCGGGGAAAGGCGCACTCGAGCCAGTTAAATACATGGTGACTCGGTAATTACAGAGCCGTGACACAGGCCCGGGGCACAACAGCAACGCAATACAACAGTTGAGATATAATAATTTTGAACATAATAATAAATCAGGTAAATTCCTGGCAAATCAACTTCAACGGAATCGGGAAAAATCTCTTATAACGGCTATTAAAGATATAAATGGTGAATGCACACAATCACCAGAAGAAATTAACCATATTTTTTATAACTATTATCGAAATCTATACACAGAAATTAATAGACCTAACCCTGAATATATTGAGGAATTCCTAAACAGCTTAAATATACCTCAGTTATCTATTGAACATAAAGATATTCTCGATACCCCGCTTACTATAGATGAGTTGTATCGTGCTTTAGACAGTATGCCTAATGGCAGAGCACCTGGTCCAGACGGCTTTCCGGCTATATTTTTTAAACATTTCTGGTTAATGTTTGCTCCATTATTTCTAAGAGTAGTAACTGAAATTAAAAGTAAAGGTGATATACGTCAAGATATGAATATAGCAGCAATTAAACTTTTATTAAAGCCAGAAAAAGACCCTACCCTCCCGTCAAGTTACCGACCGATATCACTAATTAATACCGATATTAAAATTATCGCTAAGGCCTTGGCATCTCGATTAGAGACGGTAATCTCGACAATTATTCATAGTGATCAAACAGGTTTTATTAAAGGTCGTCATTCTACTAATAATATTAGGAGACTCTTTAACTTGATTAGTATGTCACAGCGGCATGATAAAAAGGCAGTTGTTATTTCGCTGGATGCAGAAAAAGCATTCGATAAAGTTAACTGGTCCTTCCTCTTTGCTGTCTTAAATAAATTCGGCTTCGGGGAGTCATTCATTCAATGGGTCTCAATATTATATGATTCTCCTAAAGCTACAGTTACTACTAATGGGATTACATCACAGAGTTTTACTTTACAAAGGGGAACAAGACAAGGGTGCCCAATTTCTCCTTTATTATTTGCTATATTTATTGAGCCGCTTGCATTAGCTATACGTCAGGATAGACGGATCCAAGGAATCCACTCCGGGACAATAGAACATAAAATTAATCTATATGCCGATGATATATTACTCTATTTAGAAGAACCTGCTATTTCGCTAGGGGAAGCATTTAAATTAATAACTAAATTCTCTCACTTATCAGATTACTCTATTAACTGGACAAAATCAACATTATTACCTATTACAGAAAATTCATGGAATCCTACAAGTCAGGATCCACACTACTCCTTTCCTACAGGTAATTTAAAATACTTAGGTGTTAAAATTTCACCTAAGTTAACTGAATTAACTTCTTTAAATTTTTCACCATTATTGGATAGTATCCGTAGTGACCTGGAACGCTGGAATAATCTTCCGATCTCTTTAATAGGACGGATAGCTACTATAAAAATGAAAGTTTTACCAAAGATTAATTATTTATTTTCAATGATTCCATTTAAACCTACGTCTAACTGGTTCCAATCGCTGGACTCTGCTATCATAAAATTCTATTGGAATAAAAAAAAAGCCAAAATTAGTCTATCTACTCTTCAGGAAAGTAAATCTAAAGGAGGTTTAGAGGCACCAAACTTTATGTACTATTATCTAGCTAATCAACTACAATATCTTGTGCTATGGACACAACCCAACAGAGATACTAACTGTTGGTTGGAATTGGAGCAGAAGGATTGTAATAATCTTAGACTGTCAGATTTACTCTTTATTACAAAATCAATAAGACGACATAATTGTTTTAAAAACCCAATGATAGCCGCCACCCTGACTGCCTGGTGGAAGGCATTAGAAATTACAAACTCCCAATTGGCGCCCTGTGGGCTCTCTCCCATTTGGCATAACCCCGACTTTCAACTTAATAATCAGTCGTTCCATTTAAGCCTATGGGAGCAGAAAGGAATTACACACCTTCATCATCTTTTCTCAGATAATAAGTTTATATCATATACAAACTTGGTCCAGAAATATGAAATAAAAAAGGGAAATTTCTTACATTATCTGCAAGTTAAAAATATGGTTAAGAAACAAATCCCAACACTTCAAGATACGCTCCAACTGCCTGTCTTAGCTAAAGATATTATAAAGCTTTCTCCAACAACAATAAAGAAAATATCAAAAATATATAAGTTATTTTTATACACAAATAAAACGTATTTACCGACTTTAAAATGGGAAAAAGACTTGTCTATAGTTCCGGAACCAGACTTTTGGACCCAAATCTGTGAAAATGTATTTAAAATGACCAAACAGACAAATTTGCAACTTATCCAATATAAGATACTTCATAGAACATATATTACACAATATATGATGAAAAAAATGGGACTCTCTGACTCCGACATTTGTCTCCAGTGCTCACAAAACACTGCCGATACTTATCTTCATGCTTTATGGTCATGTACTCCAGTGCTGCATTTCTGGACTAAAATCTTGGAAAAGCTCGCTGATATATTAAACTGTAGGCTTCCTTTATCTCCAAGACTGTGTTTACTAGGTGACTTAACAATAACTGAGCGACCATGTAAACAATCTCAATCTATATTTATAGCCCTTACTATTGCTAAAAAAATAATCCTTGTCAATTGGAAAAATAAACAATCTCTAAATATCGACCACTGGTTAAACTTACTAATAAATTATATCTCAATGGAAAAAATCTCTGCCTTAAATAAAAATCAAGTATCAAGATTTAAACAAATATGGTCTATGTACATAGAATATTTTAATCTCAATTTGGCAACTTAATCCTGCCAAGATTCTGCCTGTTAACGAGAGCCACCACATCGTTACAACTTCTGTTTTCGCTGCTCCTGTATTTGGTATTTTGTATCTGATTGTTTTTATTTTTATATAGTCAGGAACCTAGTTGCTGCTAGTGGGCTCGAGCATACCACACTATACGACACTATACTCAATAACTCCTTAAGATCTATTTCTAGTGGGCACTAAGCATCAACACTTGGTGTTACTGCATGCTAATTAGTCAATTTTCTTGACGCCGTCCCCTGTGGTCGGGCGGGGGTGGTTCTGCCCCCCCCCCCCCCCCCCCCCCCGTTGTCTGCTCGGTGGCGGTTGCGTCTTGGCCGCTCCCTGGGCCCCCTGTGGGGTGCGGTGTTGGGGTGCTTCCCCTGGTGCCCGGGGCGGTGCCGTCCCGGCGCGGTCCGCTGCTCCGTGCCCGGCGGCGCGGTTCGGGGTGGGTGGGCCTCCGGTGTGCCCCGTGGTTCCCTCTCCCCTCCCCCTTCCTCCCCCCCGTCGCCTCTCCCTCCTCGCCTCCTCCCGCCCATCCTCCTCTGCCTCCCGGTCCCTTTTCCCTTGTCGCCCTCCCTCCTCCTCTCCCCCCCCGCCTCCTGCCCTGCAGCCGCCCTTTCGCCTTCTTGTCGTCTTCTCCCCGCTTCCCCCGCCCCCCCCCCCCCCTTCCCTGTCTGCCCTGCGGCCCCTCCCCCTCCCTCTCCCTGGGCCTGGGGCTCCCTCCCCGGCCCGGGCGTCGGGCTCCGGGGGCCGGGCGAGGGTTTGGGGCCTGCCCCGCTCCGGTATAACTCCTGGTGCCCCGGGCGGGCCCCGGTGGCTGGTGGGCTGTCCGGTAGCCCTGCTGCGCTGGCTGTCCGCCCATTGTGGTGCCGGGTGGATGAGGTGGGGGGCGGCGGGGGGTGGGGGTGCTGGGGGGCGGGCGTGCCACCTACACCCGCCGGGTTGGGTGAGGCCCCGCTGGTCGCTCCTCTTACTCACTTCACTAGCTTGCACTATACACTTTGTAAATATACACATAGGGCACACAACACATTTCTTGGTGGGGTGGGGAAGGGTGGAAACACCGTCTTCACCCTTCAACTCCCCTCCAATTTTAATGCACCTCACGTCCAAGGGGAGGGGTGAGTTGGGGCGGGGAGCCATCAGAGGGGATGGACTGCAGTGCCTGGCAGCGCTGTGGTCCCCCCCATTTGTGTCCCTGCCCCACCACTTTGTCCCTCCATTCCCTTTTTTAATGCACCACACATATACATATTCATTTTTTGGGGGGGGATACGGGTGTGTCGGAGTAGGGGAAATTTTTTCCCTCTGCTCCGACTCACCTGCTCCCAATTTTAATGCACCACACGCACACACTTGTATATACACTGGGTGGGGCCACACTCACGGTGTAAGGGTAGAGCTCGCCAGTCGGCGAGCTGGCGGACTCAGTAACAGGGTTAGGTGTCACTTGTACTCTGGCGTGACGACCGGGGCCTCTCCCCACCGGGCTCGGTGTTCTGGTGTCCCGCCTTCTCCCCTGGTGCTTCCTCCTCTGCTTCCCCCCTCCCGCCGCGGTGCAAATCTCGCGCGGCTGGAGGTGGGGTGGGCACATCTTCCCTCTCTGCGCTGCTGCCCGGTGCCGGTTTCCGGGGGGGGGTGGGGGGTTCTCGCGGGGGGCCGGGTTCGCGGGGGGGGGGGGTGGCGGCCGTCGGGGGGGGGCGGCTTGTTTGGGGGGGGGGTGGAGGTATGGGTGGGTGGGGGGTTGGGTGCTGGGGGTCGGGGTGTGTTCGGGGGTTTGGGGGTCGGGGGTGGTGGGGCCTGGGTCGTGGTGGATGGCGGGTTTGGGTGGGGTGCGGGGGGGTCGTGGGGGGATGGGGGCTGGGGACCGGTGGGGCGCTGTGGGGGCCCGCTGGGCCTCGTTCTGCGGCCTTGGGCTCGGGGGTGTGGGCCGGGGCTGGGGCGGGGGTGTTCCGGGTATCTGGGTCGGCTCGCTGACCGGTGTCCGCTCGGGTGGCTTGGGGGTGGCCTTGGTGCTGCCGCGGCCTGGGGATTCCGGGGGGGGTGGGGGGGGGGGGGGGTGCTCGCTTTGCTGGACCGCGGTTGACGGCTTCTCTCTTTGGTGGTGGTCCTTATGCATGCCAGATCCGTCGCACCAGCATCTACTGAAACTCAACAGAAGTACCCTCTCCCTCCCACAGCCCCTTGAATCAGTTGGTGCTGGTGTCTGTGGTTCTCACTTTTCTTTATCTATCCTTCCCTCCTTCCTCTCTTTAGTTTTTCCTCTGGTCACTTGAGATCTTAATTTATTAGAAGTATGAGGTTTCTGGGGTTGGCATAAGACTCCGGTTTTGTAACCACGCAGGAGGGGTCTTGTTGGTGCTGGACTTCACTTTGATGGATTGGATGTACTGGCTTCTATTGATCTCACTCTGCCTTATCGATCCTTCCCTCCTTCCTCTCTTTAGTTTTTCCTCTGGGCTCTTGAGATCTCGCTAAATTTGCTGGAATTTAGAGGCTTCCGGGGTTGGCGTAAGACTTTGATTTTGTAATCATGGGGAAGGCAGGAAGTGTTTGGTCGGTGCTGGATGTCACTTTGATTTACCTTTCTTTTCTCTTTATTTCTTTTTTTTCTGACCTTTTCTCTGGTCTCCTGACCATTTAAATCTCACGACTCTGGCAAGATTCTGAAGTACCTGGTTAAGGCGAAGGGTAATGGGATATTTATAAGGTTTTAGGTGAATGAATGAGTATAAATTTATACGTATTTGCACGCACGCACGCAAACGCACGCAAACGCACACACGCAAACGCACGCACGCACGCAAACGCACGCACGCAAACGCACGCACACATACACACACACAAAAAAAAAAAAAAAAAAAAAAAAAAAAAAAAAAAAAAAAAAAAGGAAAAGAGCAATGATGACAAGACGTTGAATCGGTAAGACTACCGAATGAACAATTCTGAGCTCTTCAAAAAAAAAAAAAAAAAAAAAAAAAAAAAAAAAAAAAAAAAAAAAAAAACAGCAACGCGAGCCAGCAGCAACTGTGTTATTATCCGAACTTAAGGATAGCAATGCTTGCATGTATTATACACCATCACGTTCTTTTTCATTAGCGGAGAAACAGCAAAGGCAGCAAATATTGTGAGGTTGTGATTTATTTATTATGAGTCGAAATAGAATAATTTGTTCCAGAATCCACGTGTCACCGTCATAGTCTTGATTAACCATCATTTTATTGGCTAACTTGTCCAAAGCCAAAGAAAAAGTAAATCATTTGATGCATGCTGAACTGATGTTTCAGCCTCATCACATTTGTAGCTTTGGATTATTTTGTTGCTTTGTAGTCCTTAACAAAATAATAAAAAAAAAAAAATGCTAACAATTTTTATTTTAACCCAATTATTTCCCAGATTATGATCAGATGGAAATGATTTTCGATCACATCAATCAATCAATCAAACTTTATATAGCACCTTTCATACATTCAAAGTGCTTAACAATTAAAACATCCGTAATACAATATAAAGAAAAAGCCACCCCTCCCCCCAATATCCCCATGATTGTACCCACAGACACACGCAAACCACAACATGGTAGGGCACAGAAGAACCCTGTGAGGAATCACATGATCAAGATCGGGACATCCCTAATGTGCTCGAGACCCACCATTTTTGATATGGAGTGGACCCAAATATATTTGCAGAAGATTTTTTTTTCAATGTTTTTTTTTTTTTCAATTATTTTTTTTTCTTTTACTTTTTGTTGGATGGATCGGGGTGGGCATTCCTTTTTTTTTTTTTTTTTTTTTTTTTTTTTTTTTTTTTTTGTGAAAAATGCCACCATTTTTAGCATCATTTTTTTTCCAAGAATTTTTTGGGTCAAAAAGTGTTACAGTATTTATTTATTTATTTCTTTATCGTAGGCATTTTTGCTAGCTGCGCGGCTAGGGCCCGGGTACGAATTAAACTTAAAAGTCAATGGACCAATGTATTTATTTATTTATAGTCGGGCATCAATTTTACACTTTTTTTTTTTTTTTTTTTTTTTTTTTTTTTTTTTTTTTTTTTTTTGATAGTTGCCCGTGTACGAATTAAACTCAATAGTCAAGGGAGCACTGTATACGTAAAATCTAGGGATGGATGAGTACTGATACCAGGTATCAGTATCGAGCCGATACCTGGCCGTCTTTCAGGGTATTGATACTTGCGACGAGTACTTCATTTTTCATTGGAAAAATGCTATATTGGTATACATCGATCCTTCTTTAATGTCTTTTGGGGTTGTTTTTGGAATGTTGGCTTGCTAACCACCGTACCATTCTTGATTCAAAGTTTGTACAAGCAAATGAAATCATTGATTGTGAAGGTTGTTCCTTGGCCTTTGAACCAAGCTTTGCGAAATCGGTCAGTGTTTGAAAGAAAAACAAGAACGGAAAGCTTAATTTTCAAATCTCAAAGTCCAAAGCAGGATGATAGCAATAGAGAAATATGTTTGGACATTGACGCGTATTGTTGTGATGCTTCTGTGGTTTTATTATTGATGTAAACAGGCTTTGCTCCTGCTTTTGTTAATGTGTCAAACATCAGTGAAGCCCGGCGGGCGCAAATGCGGAGTTCTTCTTATCATACTTAATAGGTTTATTAAGCGTTGTTTAATTATTTTTTTTTTGCAGCTTTATGAGGGAAGCTTTTTAGAAAACAGCTGAAACAGAGGCTTTGGATGATACGGAGCTTAACGCAGTTAAGTCGGGCATCGTTTTGTTTACCTGTTTTGTAAAGCAAAGAAATTATTTACTTAGTGGATTAAATTGAACAAGGGGATTTTTTTTGTGGGATATGTTCATTAAAGCATAATTAACAGCTTGATGAGCAATGTTTAGCCACTGTAATGTGAATATTATCATGCTTTTAAAATAATCTTGCATTCTATTTTTCCTGTTTTTTAATTCTTAAGAAAATACTATTGCATTACATTTTTTCTGTTTTTTATTCTGACGAAAATATTGCATTTTATTCTGTTTTCTGAGGAAAAATCTTACATTCTATTTTTTTCTGTTTTTTATTCTTAAAAATATAATCTTGCATTCTATTTGTTCTGTTTTTTTTTTAAATTAAAAACTAGTTTTTGTTTTTTTATTCTTAAGACAATAATGTTGCATTCTTTGTTTTTTTATTCTTAATATAATCGTGCATTCGATTTATTCTGAATTTTTAATGAAGATAATTTTGCATTCTAGCTTTTTGTGTTTTTTTTTTATTTATTCTTAAGACAATATTGTTGCATTCTTTGTTTTTATTAAGAAAATAGCCTTGCAGTCCATTTTTTCCTGTTTTTTATTCTTAAAATATAATCTTGCATTCTATTTGTTCTGTTTTTTACAGTATTCTTAAGAAAATAATCTTGGAGGCTATTTTCTGTTTTTTGTTTGTTTTTTGTTGTTGTTGTTTTTTTTTAAGAAAATAATCTTGCATTGTAGTTTTTTGTTTGTTTTTATTGTTTGTTTGTTTTATTCCCAAGACATTAATGTTGCATTCTTTGTTTTTTTATTCTTAAGAAAATAATCTAGCATTCAATTTTTTTGTGCTTTACTCCCACAGCGATGAAATCTGGTGGCACCCAACTCAAGCTCATCATGACCTTCCAGAACTACGGCCAGGCTCTCTTCAAGCCCATGAAGTAAGACAACTATCAATTTTTTTTGTATTCATGTTTCAGTATTTCCTCCAGAAAACTTGCTAAGCCTGGTGGTCTGCGATGAACTGAGAACAAAATTCGGTCCACAATATTTTTTTTATTTTTTTTATTTTTTATTTATTTTTGTCAACAGGGAGGGGCAAGAAAAACTTGGCAACCCACCAGGCTTATAAAGCACTGGGGGGGAAACACTGCTTTTTATTACTTGTTGTTCAGTCATGTGCATGAATGTTTTCTAGTCATGGTCAAATTTGTATTTTTTTGTTGTGTAGCGTTAAAATTGGACTAAGTTTTGGTGCATATCGGCCCTCGCTTGGATCATAATAGTCATGTTGGATGCATAGTTAGGATTTCATGCACTTAACTCATTTGCTCCCAAAAACGTATAAATATGTTCTATTTTAAATATTACCAGTGTCCCAAAGACGTATTTTTTTTATTTTTTTATTTTTTTTTTTTTTATGTTAAAGCATACAGAAGGCTTTTATGTTATGTTTTATGTTGGTTACCTGAGCCCTTGTGATGTCATTTTTAGTCGACAAGTTTCAGAATGTGTTTTTAAAGGTACTAATTGTACATGAAAAATAATGAAAATATTAGTGTTTGACTGGCAAAAATAGCTAAATAAGTCAAGTATCCCTTTGATAATTGCTGCAATATGGAAACGTTGTTTTTTTTTTTTTTTTTTTTTTTTTTCCCCCATGTTTCTATAGCAATACAATGCAAAATTAGTGAAAATCCAATAAAACAGCCAGGAGTGACGCTTCAGTGAAAATGGCTGGGAGTGAATGAGTTAAGATCAATATCCTGGCATTTTTATTTTTATTTTTTATTAATAGCTATGCTACAAAAAATAATAATGCTTAAAACTTATTACGTACTCTTAAGCGGTTCTATGAACGACTGTCTCGCACGTCGCCGTGGATCGACTCCTGAAGTGAATGAAAAGGCTGCTGAAAGAAATGACTTAATGTGATCTCGCACTCCGCCTGTGATGGACAATTTAACAGCTGCTTTTTCCGCGCTAACGCCATGTAATAAGTGTACTTTTTGGCTTAGCGCCCAGTCGGAGTTGAAAGCTGAAGACGTCTCTGTCGTGCAGTATTTTGCATTTTTGTTTATCTTTCTGTTTTTACAACCAGGCTTTTGAGGGTTTTTTTCTTAAAAAAAAAAAAAGTCAGGGAGGTGAACGACCCATCATGAAGTGATCAGGATTGAAATTAATACTTTTGTTTTCCCCGCACAGACGTTCGGCTTAAAACTAGTCGACATAACTCAGTGCTTCTCAAATAGTGGGGCGAGTTTGACCTCGGAACATGCGTTTTAATTTATTTATTTATTTATTTTATTTTTATTTTTTTACTATCCTAGAATAAAGTGCAATTGCACCTCCACTACATTAGGGGGCAGTGGCGCTCTCATTATTGGCAGAGTATGCGTTTTTTTTTGTTTTTTTTTAATGTGCTCCTGAGTTAATGTTGATCAGTTTGAATGCATTATTATTTATTGATTTTATGTCATTTTATTTTCTGTTACAGTTAATAAAGCTATTCTTTGTTGTAAGTTGGTCCATATTTCTTTTTTTTAATTTTTTTATTCTCTTATACGTTAATACGGATACAGTGTTATGCAGAGGTGTGCTTATACCAATTTTATAGACAAATGATACTATTTATAATCGCGTGGGGGTCGGGGGGGGCATGGCAGCAAATAATTGAGAAGCACTGAGATAAGTCAAGCCCACCCGCAGAAAAGTTTGATTAATTCACTTTGCCATTCTTCCACGGTGTCGTTTTAAGATAACGCATCCCGTGAGAAGTCCTCTTTGCTCCTAATCCTTCCTCAATTTGTGGATTTAAATGTCAGCCATCTTTTGTTCCGCCCATTGTAATTTAATTGCGGGTTAACGGCGTCCTTTGCGTACGGGAGTGAGGTTAAGCCCGCGCTTGATATGTAGCGGGGGGGGGGGGGGGCATTCGGAGACGATTGTAATTACGGCTTCCGTCGTGTGACGCTAAGTCGGGTCTGAAATCATACCGACGGGCCGAGAAGACGAGAGATGAGGAGCAGACGTGAGGTGAGACGGTTCGAGTGGATTGTGGCGTGGAGTTCAAATCCCGAGATTAGCGCTGCGCATTGCTTTGAATTTCAACGCAAACGTGGAAAAAGTATTCACACTCTGTATTTAAGGCTGGGTTAAAAAAAAAAAAAAAAAAATCGAGCAAAGGATATCTGTCATGACTCGAGTCATGCAGGAGGAGCAATGTTTTTTTGATTAGTAATGGATTACTTGATTCGTAATCGCTACCTCATTGTTCAAATGACCCAATTTTCACATTTTTGATTAATTGATTACTTGATTCTTAATCGATACCTCTTCATTGTTCAAATGACCCCATATACGCATTTGTCGATTAGTAATTGATTACTCAATTAGTAATCAATACCTTGTTGTTCAAATGACCCAACTTTCGCATTTTTTGATTGATTATTCGATTAGTAATTGATTACTCGATTAGTAATCGAGATCTCATTGTTCAAATGACCCCATTTTCGCATTTTTCGATTGGTAATTAATTACTCGATTCGTAATCGATACCTCATCATGGTTCAAATGACTCAATTTTCACATTTTGTCCCATGTGGCACACTTCAGTCGTCTCAAAAAAGCAACTTTGGAAGTAATCATTTTGCAGTCAGTATTAATCATTGGTTGTGAATCAGATGGCAGCCTGTATGAGAGCAACGTATGGATCAAACCTTTTTCTATAAGCCGGGGATGGCCACAAATGATTGTTAAAAAGCCACTCGTGTGCAGTTGCTCATTGGTTCATGTTGTCTAAGAGCACTTTGGGCAAAGCGTACTGCACTACAACTTGTGTTGTTGATTCTAGTTTTCAGAACATGACATCAGCTTTGGGACGTTGAGCCACAACCATGCAGATTTTCCCTATGGCAAAAAAAAAAAAAAAAAAACAGCCAGGGAGGATCAAAAATACAGCAAGAGCTCAGATGTTCATAGAGCATTAACCACTGGGGGAGGCTTCATCTGCCAGGGAATTGTCAATTTCTGCCCACTTCAGTTTCGGTATCCAAAAGTTGTTTGCGTGTTGTTTCAGGTTTTCACGATCTATTAATAGCACGTTTCGATTCAAATGTTTTGTTTTGGGTGGAGGACGGGCTTAGACATTCGAGCAGATGATGTCAAAGAGGACTCCACCCAACGACAGCATGTCTGCGGTTTGAGTTTCCTAAACGTACTACAACCCGACTAATCGAGTCGCATACCGGATGAGGTTTTGCAGCTCGATGAACGTGACTCAGCGTACTAAAACAACAAATACTTTGATCTGGTACGACTCCATGTTGAACTTGTAAGTGTTCTTATGTACAGCATTTTAGCAAGACAAAAATGCCACATACTTGAAATTGTACTTGTGTTCTGTGTTCACTTTATTTGCAGTTCAGTTTTTCTTCCCCTTTGCAACCATGACGGCTTTTGTGCCCAAGTTATTTCCGAAGAGATGATTTGTAATATTTACAGGGAAATTAGCGTGGGAGCGCACAAAGCCCGTGAGATGATGAGTGCAGATGATGGAGGAAAAAGACGGCCGGCGATTGATGTCGTAATGGGATTGCGATTCTTTCCCGCGCCCGCTTAATTGCAGCGCTTGCCAATCAGCCGGCCGGCTCGGTCTCATCCCAATCAATGGGAGCGTTCTTACGAGACCCCCCGGCTGCATCTCCCAATAGGGACGATCCATAATTGTGCTGAATGGGGGGGGGGGGGCATGAGTCATCTCGGATTGACGCTGTGGGGAGATGGGAGGCGGGGCTACATCATGCCGCCTAGTTTGTGTCAATGATGTATTGACGAAGGCGTAAGTAATAGCATGGAGGAAATGGCTGTGTTAAATGTGGGAAATAATGGAGCATACAGGAAATGATGCTGCGGCCTCTCTCTGGAGGAGGCGGGGCAATGATGTTTGTCTTCTTTGCTAATGTACACTCCGTTTGTTAGGGGCATTTCTTTTTTTCCTTCTTTACTTCCTTTCCGTCTTTCCTTTCTATCTCTATCTAGCTATCGAGCTAGCTATCTATCTATCGAGCTAGCTAGCAATCTATCGAGCTAGCTATCTATCGAGCTAGCTATCGCGCTAGCTAGCTATCGCGCTAGCTATAGATCTATCTATCGAGCTAATGGAAAATGTAGAATGTGGGAAATAATCGGCAATGAAATTGTAAATTGGGAATTTTGGAACCGAAAAGCTGGAAGAGCTTGTGGTGTAAATTGCTGGACTATATTGAAGTTGGAATGAAGGGAATCAGATGCAAAATGTGGAAGTACATGTGAAATGTAGAATCTCCCATTAAGAATACATGGGGAAAAATCGGGTACGAAATCGGGAATTGTGGGTAAGGCGTGAATTGTAGGAATAAGAAAAGTGGAAGCGATGTTGGCGCGAATATTTGGAATAGTTTGAAATTGGAACGGAGTGAATCGGATGAAAAACGTGGAAGTAGTAGCGGGACAAAAAAGGCCTCCAGCCTTCACACAATATTTACTTACATTGCCGAACAGGAGCAACATTGACTTTAGTGACTTACTATTCAGCTGAGAAGCCTCTCGACAGAAATTGCTCAGATGTCCAACGCTCGCCGAAATTGTTTGTAAATTTGTTTGACCATTTTTCATTTCCCGGCCGCTTGTATACAATTTAGTTTGCTGACTGTTGGCCATCACGAGGACTTATTTACCGCGTAATCATGTCTTCACAAGGTCCTCTGTGCCGACGCTTTGACTTTGAGGCAGGAAATAAAAAAGAGGAAGCGCCTGTAGGCGAGTCATTCAGAGTGGAGATGATTGCCCCTCTGCTTAGAAAATGGGGGTGGGGGGGGGGGGGGGGCGGTGTCGGGTAGGTAGAAAATGTACACATCACTGAATCGTGCAACATGGCAGCTGCGCTCAAGTTTGACATAAAGCATTTCAACATTGGGGCAAAAATAACCGGACGTCTTTATTTTTCTTTAATTAAAAAGTGTAGGGAGTTCCTATTTTTTTTATAAAGTGGAAATTTAAATAGATCCATCCATGAAAAGTTCCCTGCATCTCACCGAGTGACAAATGCATGAGAATGTTGCTCATTTGGAGGTTTTTTGTTTCGGTTCGTAAAACGTTTCAAAAGGTCTTTGCGGAGAAAAATTGTCTGAATATGTTCCAAATGTGTTTTACGACAAGTAAAAATTGTCCGTGAACATTAGGGGTGTGCCAAAAAAACGATTCATAAAAGAATCGAGATTCTCATGAATCGAATCGATATTTAATATCCAAAACTCGATTTTATTTAAATTAGAAATCTGTAAATTGAAGTAGAAATCATTTGTCAATCAAATCATTTTGAACGGAAAATCGTTTGAATCGAGAATCGGAAATCGATTCTGAATCGAATCGTGAGACAGTCAAAGATTCCCAGCCCTAGTGAACGTCTTAAAATTCCTGATGAAAACCCCAAAATCGCCACGTTTGCTCGTATTCACTGCTCAGTGAGATACCAGCTTTATCTGCCTTCAGATTCAAAAAATGGCCGATGCCGATATTTGTCAAAATGCCAAATATCGGCACCGATAATCGGCCCGGCCGATAATCGGACCGGCCGATAATCGGTCTATCCTTAATATATGCAAAAATATTTCATTTTCGATGGCCAAAGTTGTGACACTTCATCATGTGCATCGTCTGCATCCATCTTGACTTTGATTCCAAACGGTCTTGCTCGTCTTTGTTCAGTTGCCAAGGAAACGTATCTGTCTGCATTTATGGACTGTCTCCAAGTTAAAAAAAAAAAAAGAAGCTAATTCCATGCAGCTCGGGCCTTCCTCAAGCGGGAATGCCTTAACGATGTTAATCACTCAGATGCCCCCTTCAGGTAATTGTTATCAGCGTTAATTCTTTCCCGTCGGATGAACGATAAGACGCAGTGGCGGCCGACGGAAATGACGAGCCAGCAGTGGGCCCATCTGCATATCAAAAGCGTTTTGCGAGATTCCCGTCGCCATCTGCGCGTTCGTTCATACGATGACGGATGAGCCAGTAAAGAGACGTGATCGCATTTATCAGGTCTGTTTGGAGAACCTGTTTGTCCTCGCAGGCTTTATTTGAAACTGTCTTCTAATTGCCGTTTGTTGGCAGGACACGCATGCGTTTCAAATGTGACGCGAGTAGCGCTGTAATTACTTCTTTGTACTTCTTGGAAACAACAGAGCAGTTTTTGTCACACGACACTTGATAACATTCCCAGGCTGAACACACAAAACAAACATGTCTTGTTTCGCAAATGGCTGTTCTTTACGTTTTCACTCGATTGTTTTGAAATCATTTTATTTGTTTCTTCCAACACTTCAAATAAAAAATAGACAGATTGTTCATGTTTTAACTTGATAGGCTTAAATAGTAAATCGCAAAATGGAAAAATAGGCGACGGTGTAAAGAGCCATTAGCTTGTTAGCCACCACAATCATTTAGGACAGTGCTTCTCAAATAATTTCAAACAGCCTTAGCTGTCAGTATTTGTATTATATATTTTTTAAATAATCGGCAGATTAATCGGTAATCTGTGTTTTGTTTTGTTTTTTTTCTGCCAAAAATCGGTATCGGCATTGGCCTCAAAAAGTGCATATCGGTCGGGCCCTATTCAATACCACTTCTTTCAGACCGATAATCAGTACCACTTTAGTTGCGTTAGTCGATACCAATATGTAAGTATCAATACCTCTAGTACTTTTGAAATTTCCACCTAAAAATAAAAAACAATGGCAGATCATTTTAAATTGAAGACCTATGTAAGACCTATTTCCTTAAAATTTCATAAAATTAATGGCAATTTTCTATTCTTATCATTCCTAGTAGTTGAAGGTTGCAAATGGCGAGTATCGGCCCAATCCGATACCTGGTATCTGTACTCGACCTTGTGCGCCAAATGTGTGTACATGCGTATGTACTGTATGTACAGTATATGTACTTTTAAACTACTGGAATTCCACACCCTTGTTTTTCATCCCTCTTTCATGGAATGACACGTGAGGAAGTGAACTCGGTTGGTGGGCGTGGCTTCAGACATACTGAAGAGAGGAAAACATTCCATTACTAAAATATTTCAGGTCACATAAACATGACATTAATTGATCTGTGCCTAAAATCTATTTATGAATTATCTTGCATTTTATTTTTGTTTTTAGATTATGAAACAAAAACAACAAAAATAAGCATTTAGAATGGATGATGGATAATTATTTATATTGTGCCTTTCTGGAAAAAAACAAACAAAACATCTTAATTACGCGCACGTTGTAAGAAGCCAATTGATCTTGCGTGTGGGAAGAGTTTTCTTTGTGGAACGTCTTGTCAGCTTGTCTCTCGGCTTCGGGCGAGCTGTCAGTCAAAGGCGGCTTTTACCGGCTGTCTGCATGCGGCGCACTTCAGCAGTTGATGCGCCAGCCGCACGCGTTGATTCATTTGGCCCGACCCGACGCGCGGTAGCTCGCACTGGAGAGGTGCTCTCTCTCTCTCTCTCTCTCTCTCTCGCTCGCTCTCTCTCTCTCTTTTTGTCCTCCCAAATTCAATCAGCAAATGGCAGCTGGCTTCGAGTCACATGTTCTCTGTTAAGTAAATGGATTTACTGCACAGATGCCAAACTGGATATTCATCAGGTTAAAACAAACAAAAATAATAATGATAATGAACTGTGACATGGACATGTCATGTTAAGGGAAATTGTGTCAGTATTTTGGAAGCAATTCAACGCCTCCGCAGCTTCGAGTTACGACTTGTCAGTATATAGTCTGCAGCAGGTCTCGAACCGACATCCGAGCCGGGATTTACTTCCGTTGTAACGTACAGGATTTAACTGAGATGAACTGGAACAGGGGTGACCAAGCTACGAGCATTTGCAGCACGCCATCAATTTACGAAAAATGACTTGACACAGCTTGCAATAATAAATAACATTTTTCATTTATTTATTTTTTTTACAAAAATTGAGAAGTGGGTGTCCAAACTATGGCACGGGGGCCATTTGCGGCCCATTATCAATTTTATTTTTCAGCTGCCCACAGCATAGGCTAGATATAATAATAATAATAAGAATAATAATAATAATAAATGAATACATTTGGGAAAAAAGTGGGTGTATGGCTCAGGGTTTGCGTAACCTTGCTCTGCAAGCTGAATTCTCGCGGTATTTGCGAGTTCACAAACTCCCAAGAATACATCTTTTGCATCCTTCCATTTTTCTGTATGTGGCCCGTCAATGAAAAAAAAATCGGACACACCTGAAAAGTGCTACCGTATATAAATAGTTTCCGCCAAGCGGTTGAGCACTGCATTCCTGATAATAATGCGCTGCAATGCAAATCTGTGTCCTTCTTAAATGGATTTCTTTTCACTGAACCACAAAAACATCTTGCGATTGTCAAGGAGGACGCGCGTCCCCACAAAGACGGGCGCGAAAACTGACGTGAATTCGTCAAATGAACCAACAAGACAGATTTTAGCGTGGAAATAGTGTTTTTATGTTGTTGTTGTTGTTGTCTTTGTGAGGAGGCTTCTGAGCGCAGATGGAGGAGCAGCCACAGCTCATATAAAAACAGACAGTATCTTTTATCTTATACCGCAGGGCCAGGCTGCTTTAGTTTTACAGAAGTATGCGCCGTTTTATAGTGCTGGTGCGCAGCGCTCCAAGGTTTACCACGTGATCGTCATTCTTCATCTCTTGTATAACTGCACAATGAAAACTGTCCCTTTTAGAAGTGTCAAAACACCTTTTCTCATTTATAATTAGCAAGGAGTGAAATAGCATGTCTGCTAACATTCCTGATTGTCAGCATTAATTAGACATCTTTTGGCTTTTTTTTTCCCCCCCACCTCCATTGATCTCATTCCTTTAGCTTCACCTCTTAGCATCTGGACACTCGTCCTAATTAGACTACCCCGCCACCCCCCCCCACCCACCCCACGCGTCAACGGCATCCGTTCCATGCCGCTGCATTCTGCCTGGACTTGATTGAAGCGGAGCGCTTTAACCACTCGGGCTGTCCTGCAAAGACAGAAAGAAGAAAAAGGCTTGAGCAGTCAAAACAAGTGATGCAACCAACCTCAGATGAGGAGATTAAGAAAAAAAAAAAAAAGCCAGTCTCAACACGAACGGTTGGCTTGCATCAGGAATCGCATGGGAATGCGGCCACTTTATTTTTGGCCTCTTTTCTTATTTGTTCACTGTTCATTTTCCATGCATGCTCCATAGTACAGGTATGCCCATATCACAAAATCAATAAAATAAATCTACTAAAAGTCATATTTAAAATCATCCCCAAAGGCTCATGCATTAAATGAATTACCAAAGACTAAAACGAAGGACATTTTTGCTATAATTATAAGTTTTATTTTAGTTTTGTAAACCTAAAATGTAGTTTGTTAGTTTCTTCGTTTTTGTTTTATTTCGTTAACGAAATTGTTTTTTGAATTGTAGTTTTTTCGTTAGTTTTAGTTAACTAAAATAACCTTTAACTCATTCACTCGCCGCCATTTTCACAGAAGCAATCCCGTTCGCTCCCGGCTGTTTTACTGGATTTTGACTGATTTTGCAAGGCCCACAGAATATTGTTCAAAAGCATGGAACCAACCAAAAGAAAGATTAGTCTCTTCTTTTATCAGGAAAAAAAAAAAAAGTATGTTTCTATCTGTTTCCGTTTTGCAGCAATTAGCATTAGAAGACAGCTAAGTTTCATCAGTTTTTACAAAACTATTTAAAATTGTAAGTAATTGACTTTTTTTCTACATGGCCCTGGTTGATCTCCTTTGCTCTGCTGCCACCTGCTGGCCGTTTGTGTAATAACTACCATTCCTGCAACCGTTCTTTGCAGTTGAGAGGCTGCATCAAAGCCTTCTGTATGCTCTAGCATTAAAAAAAAACACGTATAAAAACGTCTTTTGGACACTTAGAACATAAAAAAAAAAAAAATGTATTTACACGTTATTGGGAGCAAATGAGTTAATAGCACCTGTGTTTTTCGACACCCTCTTACTTTGACCATCTCCAAACATTTTTGTTTTTATTTTATTTGAACTGACTCAAATGCCATTTTTAGCATATGTCGCAGGCCACTAAAAAATGGACAGCCAGCCGCAAATGGCCCCTGGGTCGTAGTTTGGACACCCCTGGCCTAATAGCAATCCCTATAGGATCCCGGCAGTCCCCGGTGATTGTTAATGTCAGTGCAGCGTGGATAAAGAAAGGATAAAGAAAAGACCATATGTTCGGACTCACCAAGGGATTATGTTTTGTTGTTGCTCACAAAAATGAGCGAGAGAGAGCGAACGCGAGAGTCAGAGAGGAAAAGTGACTTCAGCATTGTTCGGCCTGCCGAGGAGAAAGCGGCTTGGCAAAGTGGCGCGGATTAGTAAGTTGGAGCATCCCCGTTTCCGAATGTGACGCTGCGTCCGGTTAACTCGGCGTGGGGGGATGATGTTTGTCCGGCGCTTAGTCAAATATGAGCTTTGGAGCATAAACACAAGCTGGCCGGGGGAAAAAAAAAAAAAGAAAAAGCAAACATCTGCAACAGTTGAGGACGTTGACCTTTTATTCCACGCCGGGAATGTTATCTGCTCATTAGATGAGCCATTATCAGTTGTGTATTATCAATCCATTTGTTTGCTATTCTCCTTCATGTCCTTATTTTTAGTCTTTGGTAATTAATTTAATGCATGAGCCTTTGGGGATGATTTTAAATGCCATTTTTTAGTCTATTTATTTTGATATAAACCGGAATAATGACGTCTCGCCCATGGTGTTTTTTTTTTGTTTTTTTTTACATGATGCGCACGAGTAATACACATAAAAAAAAATAAAACTAATACTGAAACTAACTAAACTAAAACTAAGCATTTATTAAAGAACTAAAACTAATACAAAAACTAACAGAACCACCCTGAAAAATAATTAAAACTAACAATAAAAAAAAAAACGAAACTCAAAATAAAATAAAAACTAAAATGAAAAATTCCAAAACTATAATAACTCTACTGCCATATTACAAATAAATTGGTTTATATACTGTAGCATTTTTCTAAATATGCAAAAGCACAAATCAATTATTTGTACAATTTTTTAGGACTAAACACAATTTCTCTTCATAACATTACGTGGCCCTTGCGTCCTTCTGATTTTCTGTATGTGGCCCTCAAATGAAAAAGTTTGGACACCCCTGCTCTAAATGAAGAAGTCCATGCATTTGTCACCCGAGTGCAGAATCTCCATTTCAAGTGGCTTTGCTGCAAGCCTGAAAAGACTCGCATGTTAGACGAGGATTATGCTGCTTTCTTTCCGTGGGGAAATGCGTGACTGCACACAACTTGTTGTTGTTGTTGTTGCTGCTGCTGCTGCTGCGTGTCGTCTGCTGGGCCAGTTGGCAGTCACACTCCCTGCTAACTTTCTATGTGGCGTGTTGAAACGGCATGCTTCTTTTTCCCTCTCGTTTGTCCACAATATTTCAGGCATGTCTCACTCACATGTCGGCGCTCCGAGTCTCTTCGCACGAGAATCCAAGACGGATTTGTATATTTTGAGGGGGCTTAAATTGAGCTTTTGTGCGTTTTTTTTTTTTTTTATGTTCATTTTTCATGTGACTACAGTGCTTCTCAATTATTTTTTGTCATGCCCCCCCGCGCGACTATAAATAGTATCATTTGTCTATAAAATTGTTATAAGCACACCTTTACATAACACTGTATCCGTATTAACGTATAAGAGAATAAAAATTAAAAAAAAGAAATATGGTCCAACTCACAACAAAGATTAGCTTTATTAACTAACAGAAAAGATTTGAAATTCAAAAATAAAATGAAATCCTTAAACTATAACCATTTTTTTTTGACTGATCATGTCAAACCATATGATACGGAAAAATAAAATGCCATAAAATCAATAAATAATAATGCATTCAAAATGATCACCGACATTAACTCAGGAGCACAATATTTAAAAAAAAATAATAATAATTTTAACCTGCATAGTTGTTCAAAATTCCCTCACCGTACACTGGTTAAAGGCAGAACCCTTTTTTTTTTTTTTCTTTCTTTCTTGGTAAAGATTTAAATCCATCCATGACGTCTAGTCATATCATGACTGTCATCGCAGCTAGCTAGCTAGTGCTAAGCTAACGCTAAGCTAAACTGCGAAAGTGTTCATCTCTCTGTGGTTTGATGCTTTTATTCTCGAGTTTGGCCTTCAAGTGAAGACTTTGAATGTTCTCCTTGTACTCTAAAACAAAATGGATAGATCTTTAGATCTTTGTCCGTTTTGTCCCACAGCCTATTCTTCTCTTGACAACATGCAAATCCCCAATAATATCCCACAACGCCGCTTGTCATCTTCGGGGGGGCTCAGGCCGCACTTGCCGTCTTCGACATCAGCATTCTCGCGGCGCTCGCATCCCTGGAATATTTTCAAATCCGCCGTAAATCGTCGCCCCTCTCGCAAAAATGTGTTTTCTGCGCTCGTAAAAGCCTTCCAGACAGTCCTTATAAATGTTTAACAAGGTCAGCTTTGCATTGTGCTTTACAGCCCGGCCCATCCACGTGGCTTGGGACGTTTAAAATGCAATTAAAAAAAAAAGAAAAATAAAAGAAAGAGGGAGTGAGTCATTTTACGTAACAGAACAACTGATTGTATTTTAATACAGGATGTACTTGATACACTCCTGATGTGATTTGTTGTTGTTTTTTTAGGCTCCTGGATCGTTTATTTCCGTCTCACTCCCTTTTATGCCCGACATTTTCGCGCTCCTTGCATCCAGTTCGCCTTGCAGCCCTCCCTTCTGCTCGTCTCATGGCTCCATACTTTCCCGATGAGTATTTTTACACGTGCCGAGCCCCGTTTCCCGTCTGCTTATCAAGTGCCACGCTTGGCCCGCCCCACCTAACAATTTGCCAAACACGGTCTTACCACAGGCATTGGCTGAAGTCACTCACAGTTTACCGCACCTTGACGCGTGTCCTCCCCTCTCTTACTCCATCCTCTTCATCAAAACGTCCAAAATGTCCTTCCTGCTTGTGCGCTTCTGCATTTTGGTGCCACTTTTTGCTCTTCACAGTTGTGGTAGCTCCTCAATGCGGATTCTATTTGACCAGACTTAATTTTAGAAAATGTTTTCAATATTACCGTCCGTTTCTTATTTTAACCTGCACATCTTTTGCCGTAATGGCAGTCATTCTATTTGTGCCAAAAATGTTGTATTACATCCTTGAAATAGTACTACTTAAGTCTTATTTTACAGATCCAAAAAAAAAATAATCTCACCATGCATACCAACCAAAATGTGACAACCAAAAAAAGTATACAACAGTACTTTGTACAGAAACGTGGAACTGCAAGTGTGGAATAAAAACGTTTTGATTGGGCTACGTCGTCCGAATATTTTGGTAAAATTGTTCAAACATATTGGTGAAGTCGTTCCAACGTTTTCATTAAGTAGGGAATGGCCAAAATGTAGGCCAAATAAATAAATAAATGACTAAATAAATAGATAATTAAATGACGAAATAGATAATTAAATGACTAAATAAATAGATAATAAAATGACGAAATACAGAGATAAATGATGAAATAAATAATTAAATGACTAAATAAATAGATAGATAAATGACGAAATAAATAGATAATTAAATGACGAAAATAGATAAATAAATGACGAGATAAATAAATGTCTAAATAAATGACTAAAAGTGAAAATAAAAGCTGATTTATTTCCATTTATATTTATTTTTTAGATATAATTTTCGAATTATATTTTTAATTTTTATTTTCACTTTTAGACATTTATTTATTTAGGCATTTATTTATTTTGAATTTTGGCAATTTTGGTCCTCCATAATTATGCACTGACAAAGCAAGATGAACAAACGCACCACAGTGATCGGGAGACAACACCTTTAAAAAAAAAAAAAAAAAAAAAAAAAAAAAAAGTTTGCAAACAAGTGTGATGCTGTCACCGTAGCATGCCCCCATCTTCCTACTTAACACCGATTTAAGCGTTGCCGCTCTAAATTTCCTTCCGGACATGAAAGGCGCTTGCGACGCTAATCACGCAGATAGCCGTCGCTGTCGATTGCACGCCTCGTGATTGATTTCAGTCAAAATGCATGAGCTGAGACAAATGGTGGCAAGTGCACAAAAGTCACAAGTTCAAAAACAAGGCACTTTTTTTTTTTTTTTTTTTGCTAGCTGGCGTCACACTGAATCACTCGGAGGGGGGGGGTGCATTGCGATGGGAGGGGCTAAAACTCTGCTTGCAGAATGAGCCACCTCATCTGGATGTAATGGGACATAGCCAACTGACGTTTGAATGCTTTTTGTTCACTTTGTTCTCGTTGTCGGCCATTTTGCCAGAGATAGGAGGCTTTATGATGATGTTTTTCCCTTCGCGTCTCGATTTGTCAGCTGTCTAAAAGTAACAAAAATGTGTCTCACAGGTGAGCTTTTATTCCTCTCAGCTACGTTCCAAATTTTTCATGTATTTCAAGAATGAGTGATGCAATAATGTTGCAATGAATGTCAAGGTATTGAGCGTCCAATCACATTCCCACGATATCCTTTTTATTTTTTTTATCTCGCTCACGGGACGCCAGGGGGCATGTTTGCCTGCTATCTAAAGGATTACTATGATATGCTGCGATGTATTAAGCCGCGCCGTTTGACGTATCGACCTTGAGACGGCGCGTCGTTTCTGAAGGTGTTGCGGCTTCTCACGTTTGTGTCGAGAGCAGTCAGAGCTCAAGGAAGAGTGGAATAGTTTCAATAGATTCATTTTTTTTTTTTTTTTTTTTCTCCAAGTCAGCAGGATTCCAAATACATCTTGAGTGGAGTTAAATAAAAGGGAAAAAAAAACGTTTTCATTTTCCTTTTTTTTTTTTTTTTTTTTTTTAACCTTTGCTGCCATGCAGAAATGAACTATTTATGCAGGAAGGAGAAGTCTTGAATATGGAACAGCCCCCAAAAAGCAGCACACATTTTCCTTTATCTGAATTTGAGCTCCCCCCACCCCCCCCCCCCCCCCCCCCCCCTTCCCCCCCATTAGGAAGCAGCCCGCCGGCGTGGACTAGTTTGCAGAAATAAACATATCAGACTTTCTGCTTATTAACAGAAGGCCCCCTCTTTGACTCTTAATGATGCGCTATTAACAAATTCCCAAATCCATTTACCATCATCGGCATCTTGGTGATTTCTTGCTTCCTTTCAAGTCCAAAGCCACAGGAAATTAGGAAAATCCATTAGCGGTGTTCCTCCACTCTATGCTCCCGTTCATGGAAGCCTCGTCCTGCCCTGTGGGCATTTTTATATGGCAAGGGGCAGAGGAAATGGCCGGGTATTAATGGCGGCTTTGATTACTCTCCTGTCACTAATGTGGCTGACATGAAAGAGGGAAAACGAGGAGAGGGATGACTTCTCGGCTCGTATCAAAGGCCTTCTGAAGGCATCTACAGAATGTGTGTCTTTCCATCCTCGGCCACAAACCTCCAAAGCTAATACTGGCGTCGTTTCATCTTGTGGTTAGATCCCATGGACCGAAGAAGAAACCTCATTTGGGTGCATGTTGAGGAATGTTTGTTATTTTAGGAGGGCATTCATTAACATTTTCTTTGAGTTGTATGGTTATAGATAGCCACAGTTTGTCAAAATGGAGCAAGAAACTTAATTGGCTCCCGAAGGTAATTCTGGTGTCCTGTATTGTGGGTGATAAATGGATTTGATTGATTAATTCAATTTTAAAAACCGTTTTAAATAGTGTTTGGTATCAGGAGAAATAAAGAAAATGCCAGTAGGAGAAAGAAAAACAAATTAATATCATTTGATTTTTGGACATAGATGACCAGAATGTTTATCAAATTGTTTTTCGTAATAGTATGCGGGGTGTCACTTTGGAAAATCTTACATGAATCTTAAATGGTATTCAGTAACAAAACAAACACAAAAACAAAAATCGCATGTCATATTTCACATCTTGTAAAATAACTAACATAATATAACTAAGTGCAATTTCTGGAGAAATTGCGTGGGAATGCTGAAAGCTGAATGCCGAGATTTGAATGCGTGGAAAGCTTATGAAGTAAATTGAGATCAATTATGACCTCCTGGAACACCCGTTAATGATAAATTATATGTATGGAAGTGGGCGTGAAAAGTAATACTTAGAAAAAGTTCAATGTCTGTCCGCTTGAAAATGAATGGGGAAAAGTTATTTAACATTAAATTGTGCAAATACTGTAAGTAATGTGGAATCAGATGATATATATATATACTCCGGGAGGCGTGAATTTTTTAAGCAAGTTGAAAAAAAAAAAGTGTGGAGCATAAAAATCACATGTGGGAATGCTTCAGCATTCCACAAAAACAAACAAAAATACAATTGTAAAAGTGATCTAGCAACTAAAAGTTGCTGTCAGCTCAATGAAAATATTTACAGCAACACGTCATTCTTCTATGCAAACAGCGCGTCGTTAGTTAATTAGGGTGCCATTTAATCCCAAATAAAGTTGAGGGGCCACCACTGAGCTGACCTCATTTTTGAGTAAACCCTTTCAGTCAGTCATTTATCAACTTATTAAAAGCAATGTTTATATTTACCTATTACGTTAATCTGTTTTATTAAAATGCTTGTTACGATTAATTCCCCTTAATTATGTGGCTTACCAGGTGACTTTAGTATGTCATAACAGCTAGTCATCTGAATGTTTAACCGGCTTTGAGTCACGTGAAGCAATTTAGGGTATCAACCTGAATAATGAGCTTGGCAATTAATTGGCTCACTTAAAAAAAAAAAAAAAAAAAAAAAAAAAAAAAAAACGGATTAGATGAATTATTTGATCCTTTTAGTACAATCTAGAGTTGAAGCGTATTTTGAGAAATGCAAATTTATCAAGGGAGAGTGGAGTCATGATTCGAAAGGAGAAGAACAGGGTGCTCCCTCTAATTGAGATGCTGTCATTTTCTTTTTGGCGCATACATGCAGATCGCTGGTTGAGGTGAAAATCCAATACCGTTTTTCTCAATAGCAGCGAGCCAGCGCTCTTAAGTTGGTCTAATTTCCACCCCTGCTTGCCATGTAGCGAGCCGGTATTTATCAAGTCTCGTCTTTCGCTATAAATGACATCATGCTAGCATTAAGTAACATAATTGCCACTTACGCTGCATGATTACTTGATTACATTCTTGTAACACAATTTCATCATGCGCATTTTCCACCGTGAGGCGTTCTTTCAACTAGATAAGGTTTGCAAATGCCTTTTTAAATGACTGCCATGGCTTGATGGTGGTTAACTCTTTGCCTGCCAGCCATTTTCAGAAAAAGATCGCCTCATACTGCCAGATGATTTAGAGCATTTTGACTGATGTTTCAAGGCCCACAGAAAATTGTGTGTTAGGGCTATGCAAACGCAGAGACTACCAAATGAAAGATTGAAGTCTCATCTTTCATCAGAAACAAAAAGTGTGTTTCTATCTTATTCCGCTTTTCCGTAATCTGCAGTAGAAAACAGGTTGGTTTAAGCGAAATCCCGAAAGAGGCTTTTTGTGAAACGATGTATTTCATGCACATCATTGATTTTTTGCCGCTGTTGTTTTTTGGTGAGTGGTCACCTAATAAGATGTCTTATTTTAATTAAAAACGGAAGATAATCAGTCTTCTGTCATGAATGACGACAGAAATTAGTGAACAGTTGTTGTCGATATGCTGAAATCAATTAAAAATGGCTCCAAACGATGACCCGTCGCACTTCCTCGGTCCGTCGTTAACGAGCGAGACCTTCCCGCTAGTACCTGGCCTGCGAACAAATCCAAAGTCACTCTCGGCGGGAGCAAAAGTGCGAATGGGAGGGATTTTTGAGGCAAGGCGAGATGGGAAGGAAGCCCGCGTGGAGTGGCGTGGTCATGAATAATGGAAGGCGCCCGGAAGTTTCCCCATCAGGCTCGGCGACAGCCCAGCATCCTCCTGCGCCTTTTGTGCTTAGCAGCAGATGAAGGCCACTCGCGCGGCGGGAGAGGCGGAGAGAAGTGCCGGGAAAAGGGCCCGACAAGTGAGCCGACGGATGAGACGGACGTGCTTGGAGAGCTAACCGAGGGGGATGTGGAGAGAGGTTGATAATTAGCAGTAATTGTTGTTCCGTGGGTGAGAGGAAAAAGCCAATTAGTTTTTGTTTTTCATCCTAGGAACTTCTCTCTTCTCTTCTGTATTGTTTTTTTTGTTTTTTTAAAGCATTTCTATTTAGTTTCATCCTGCATAAATTATTTTAACATTTCATTATGGTTAGTTTTTATTTTGTTTTGACTTTTGGTTTTCCAATTTGGGTAGTTTTAATTAGGTTTTAGAGTGAGCTTGTTCATTTTTCTTCAGTTGTATTTTTTTTTGTTTTCCATAAATGTTTCGTTTTAGTTGCACTTTTATTAGTTTGGTAGTTTTTGTTTATATATGGAGTTTTCTTCAGGAAGGCGGTCGAGGAAAGCCAAATTAAATATATGTAATCTCAATCTTGAAAGCTCATCTTTGAAATTAATTGAGAAAGACAAAAATGAATTCCATTTTTGCTCTGATTATAGCTAATTTTTTATTTTTTTTGTTTAAAAAAAAAACGTTTTTATTTTCTTTTTTTTTTCTTCTCAATCTTAGCTTTAGTTTTTTTTGTATTTTTTTTTCTATAATGATACTGTATAGCAGTGGTTCTAAACCTCTGGTTCTTGTAGTAAATTAAAAAAAAAATCTATTTTTTAAATATTCTTTTTGTAGCAGAACCATGTTGAACTTTCAGTGACCATTATGAGACAATGTGTGAACTGTAATACCAAATTTAATACACCTGCGCCCAAAGAAAATCAATTACTATTTCAATTATTACACGCTACAATTACAAAATCAGCATAATAGTAAAAATAAAATTCTTAATATTAATTTTGACTTGTTTAAATTTATACATTGCACATTTTTTTTATTTTAAAATAACTATTACATTTTGTTTCAACCAAAAGGAACTTGCTTCATTATAGCGTTTCAAAGAATTTTGTTTTAATATATATATATTTTTTTTACATTTAAACATTTTCTTGTTTCGTCCCAAAAAAATAAATGACCGTCCTAATCATGATCGTAGTTATTACCAAAATAATTATGATTAATATTTTCATCATACCAGCTCCCGACCTTGTAACACCCAACGGGTCACATGACACTGGGGTCAATTTGGACAGTTTCACTTAGGGGTGTGCTCACTTTTGTTGCCAGGGGTTTAGCTGTTCATGGCGGATAAAGATGTACAATGACTACTTCTCATTGTGTCATCATTGTTTTTCCATGACTCACTTTTGTTTGACACTGAATATATCAGAAAATGTCCACCATCATCATCTGAGTGGGAATGTTTGTCAACATGAATAATAATACCCAGAGTATGAAAAGGCGGAATCTTTCCATACGCTTCAGGTGCACCAAATGTCGTGCGCGCGTACGTCACACGGCCATCCAGCGAGGAAATAATGCCAGCTGACCCGCAAAAGGGTCCGGCGCGTCGCAGCGCGTTGTCGATACAAGAGCCGCGCTGGCAGCCTTCCCGCTGCACTCGGGCGCCGCCGGCTGCGGGCATCAAGTGAAAGAAAGATGGGCCATGGCAGAGCTGTAAAGCAGCAGCGCTGCGTTTAGTTACACGCTGGCCGCGCTCTTAAGCTTCTGTTGCAGCACGCCGCAGAGACAAAAAGCCGCTTGGAGGTGAACAAGCTTACGGACCATGTGAGAAGTTCCAGGCGCCTTTTAGTAAGACTCGAGAGGCGGATTCATGGGCTCACAATCAATCCTGCCTTAATTATTCATTTTAAGAGTGTTAAAGCATCGTAATGTATGAGCGTTTTATTTTCTTGTGGGGGAAATACATTGTAAAATGATGTGTGAATACAGATAGTTTGCTTGCACCACTGCAACTGTATATTGAATACAGTATTCCTCGATAGCAACTATATATATATATATATATATATATATATATATATATATATATATATATATATATATATATATATATCGCATCGCAGATTTCTAAGTGCTAGATTTTTAATGGGATTTTGCCACATGCAGGCTAGTTTAGTAGAAATTTAGAGTTGTACGTTTTTAGTGAGGTTTACCTGCAAGTATTGTCTATGTTTAAGTGTTGCCACTCCTTGTTTGTTCACTCATTTACTCCCAATAACGTATAAATACGTTTTTTTTTTAAAAATATTCTAAGTGTTCCAAAGACGTATTTATAAGTTTTTTTTCATGCTAGAGCATACAGAAGGCTTTGATGCAGCCTCTCAACAGCAAAGCACGGTTGCAGGGATGGTGGTAGTTACACAAACGGCCAGCAGGTGGCAGTAGAGCAAAGGAGATCAACCAGGGCCATGTAGAAAAAAAGCTAAATTACTTACAATTTTAAATAGATTTGTGAAAACTGATGAAACTTAGCTCTCTCCTAATGCTAATTGCTGCAAAACGAAAACAGATCGAAACAGTTTTTTTTTTCCTGATAAAAGAAGAGACTTTAATCTTTCTTTTGATAGGTTCCATGCTTTTATAGCAATAGAACACAATATTCTGTGGCCCTTGCAAAATCAGTCAAAATCCAGTAAAACAGCCGTGACCGAACGGGACTGCTTCTGTGAAAAGGGCTGGGAGTGAATGAGTTAAACTGTGTGAAAGTTACAAGTCACATAACATTAAAGCTTGTTTGCTGCGTTATATGCTAGCGTTAAGCTAGCAGCCTGTTTCTATCACGACAGCATTCAGTTTGCAAGGAAGCTATGGTAAAAAAAAAAAAAAAAAAAAAACTTCTCTGAAGTGTTATTTGGATTGCAGCCAGTGAGGTAGCCACAAGCGAGTGAGCTAGCCGCTAGCTCCCACTACCGCACTTGCTCGTTAACGCATTGGCGGCGGGGCTGTCAATTTTGCTTGCGTTGCGCGCGAGTCCACAAATGAGAGACACTTAAGGAAAAGTTTATTAGGCTACGCTAGTTGGGGGCTAACTGGCGGGCTAACAGGCTTCGAAATGCTGCGGACTGGTGACGGGGTTGTCAGTGGACATGCTAGCAGCATCTGAAAGCTGAAGGAAAGTCGGGGTATTTCATCATTTTGAATCCCGACTTCACAGTATATACTTGGCAATTTTTATGTATTTTTTTTGTTAGTTTAGAGCTTTAGAAGAGGTTTAGCGTAGTTTATTTTTAGTATTAGTTTTTTTTGTTTTTTTTAAAATGTGTATTACTTGTGCGCAATATTTAAAAAAAAAAACATCATGGGAGCAACGTCATCTTTTGGTGCTTTTCGATTGGCTGCTTCAAGATACTTTCAAACGTCATTATTCCGGTTTATATCAAAATAAATCTACTAAAAATCACAATTAAAATCATCCCCTAAGGCAGGGGTGTCAAACTCATGTTCGCTCAGGGGCCGCATGGAGGAAAATATATTACCGAGTGGGCCGCATCGGTAAAATAACTAGTGTTGTTCCGATACCAATACTGCATAAAAACAGTGGTATCGGTATCGGTGACTACTCACAAGTAACATGCCGATACCATTAATTCCAACGCTAATATAGGATTTTGGATGCAGCATCTTGTGTCTTGCTTATGCACGACATTCACTAGTATGTGACATGTTCACTGCATGCCGATCTAAGATATCCTATTGGCCCGTGAATGCTCTGAACCAATGGCAGGACAGCTTTTTCATGTTGAGGAAAAATAAACTAGTGTTGTTCCGATACCGATACTGGTATCGGCAGAGGTGCCGATACTGCATTAAAACAGTGGTATCGGTGACTACTCACAAGTAACATGCCGATACCATTAATTCCTACACTAATATAGGATTTTGGATGCAGCATTTTGTGTCTTGCTCGTGCACGACATTCACTGGTATGTGACATGTTCACTGCATGCCGATCTAAGATCTCCTATGGGTCCTTGAATGCTCTGAACCAATGGCAGGACAGCTTTTTCATGTTGAGGAAAAAAAAACCTTAAGTATCGGTATGGTATCAGTATCGGACGATACTGCAAAGCTGGGTATCGGTATCGGTATCGGGACCCAAAAAAAGGTATTGGAACAGCACTAAAAATAACAGTATATAACTTAAAAACAATTACCGTCATTTATACACAGATTTGTGGACCAGCCCTAAATTACGGAGCTCAACTGTCATCGTGTTGCTCCGAAGAATAACACAAATGCAAACGGAACGGGGCGACACTTTGCCGGTATACGTTCCAGATGTGTTAAATCGACCCATTTTGCATATATATGTTGTTCCCAGAAGGCATTGGGTGGCGCAGTTAATGAAAAGGACAAAATCACCACCAGACATTAAGAGAAGCCCAGAGCTGTAAATTGAGAAGTAGTTTGTTTTGTTTGAATCCTGTATTTAAAAAGTGCATTTTCCTGAGTGAAACCGGCAGACTGGGCCTTTAAAACAAACCGTAACTTTAAGCTGTATGTAAAATAATGACATCCAGGACGCCCCCCGTACAAGTTGAATTGCTCATCTGAGGACTGCTTGTGAAATCACAAATTGTATATATTTTGATTGTGGCCGGCTGATTAATTAGTCTGACGTTACAATTATTATTATTTTTTTAACTTTACAAAATCATCTCGCGGGCCGGATTAAACCACTTTGCGGGCCTGATCCGGCCCGCGGGCCGTATGTTTGACACCCCTGCCCTAAGGCTCATGCATTAAATTAATTACCAAAGACTAAAACAAAGGACGTTTGCTATAATTATAGTTTTGTAAACATAAAATGTAGTTTGTTAGTTTTAGTTTTTTCATTAGTTTTAGTTAACTAAAATAACCTTTAATCTGTTTTTCGATACCCTCCCTTCTTACTTTGACCATCTCCAAACATTTTTTGTTGTTGTTTATTTTATTTAAACTGAGTCAAATGCCATTTTTAGCATATGTCGCGGGCCACTGAAAAATGGACGGCGGGCCGCAAATGGCCCCCGGGCCGTAGTTGGGTCACCCTTGCTATAGATTATTCAATACAATGAAGTACAAACTGTATATATAGATATATATTGAATTTGATATCAGTTGCTAATTTATGATCTGTGAAAAATTATTTCATTATTTTGTCACCTCTTTGTTGTGGTTCCTTAGCAAGATTGTATGACTTCACGTCGGACTTGCCTACCCCAAGTGATAGCGACAATGGCAATCGTTTTCTTAACCGTACCTGCTTAACAACACACAGATGATTTGCGCGCGTCCAATTATCCAACGCGCGGCCCGCAAACGCCGTGTAATGGCGTAGAGCGGCCATCGTTGGGAGACGCTTCATCAATCTTCCCCTCAAAAACCAACACGCTTGTTTATCTGTGACTGCATGCGGACGCTTGCGTGAGTGCGCGCACGTGACGCACAGAAATGAGATTCACCTTTTTTGGTCCAAGCGGGGTTCGAGTGGACTTTGGTCGATAGATCGATGCGGGGTGGAAGACACACACTCAGCAGAGCCAGAATAGCTCTGGAAAGGCCACAGCAATCAGTCTTCGCCAAGCACGTCCCATAATCATCCCGTAAAGCTTGCAACTCTGAACAGAGGCTATTTTTACAAACTGGCACTGGAGACACTTTCAATATGCAGCAATTAGACACTCGGATAAATGAGCGTAATGATCCAATCATTGTCTGATTTACTTTCTTTTTTTTTTTGTGATTGTTTCTTACCAACCCAGCAGCAGGTCAGTCTTAAAATAACATTTTATATGTAGGAAGAGGAAGACTGTTTTTTTTGTCTCCTGGCAAGACTTAAACAGTATGTGGGTTGAGCCAATACCACAATATTGCTGGCTGGTGTCTTTGAATGGAAAATAAAACGCCTTAATGAAGAATGGCTGGCATTCGTCACCACGATGGGGCTTGGTAATTGCGACCGTCGCCATCAAGGTTTATCTCAACCAATCACTTTGTACCTCGGAGAAAAAACAACTCAAATCCTTTTAAATGTTTTTATTTCAGGCGTGGTTCTTCTCATGCTAGTTGGCACGTATTAGCTTCATTCTTTAAAGGTTGCGTCAATCTGCAAAAACACCTAAAAATACAACTATTAACGACATTTAGAAGCAAAACAGAAAATAAATGGAGCTAACCAAAATGACTAATTTACACTCGCAGCTGATTTCAATTCTGTTAGGAGCTATTCCATTGGTGTGTCGCATAACCGCTAAATGCTGCTTCACCATGTTTGCTTTGAACTCCGGCCTCCATTAATTGACGCAAGAACTCGGTAGTCTCTTGCAAGTAGCGGTAGCTGGCTCTTCTAACACCATCTTGTCTCATAAGGTGAGGAATTTCTACCTAAAAGCTGACAGCACACGGAAGTTGGAAAAATAGCCTTTACATACCAAAAAAATAAATAAATAAAAGTCCTATATGACCAAATAAGGGTGACAAATACATGGCCATAGCAACTGACAACATCCTCATTACAAGGGACAAATATTGACAACTGAAATCATAAGGGACAAATCAACTGCATAGCAACTAACAACATAATCACAAGGACCATAACAACTGCATAGCAACTGACATCACAAGGGACAAATACTGGACGACATCAACTTAAATCATAAGGGACAAATCAACTGCATAGCAACTGACAGCATCATCACGAGGGACAAATACTGGATGGCAACTGACATAAGGGACAGATCAAATGCATAGCAACTGAGAATATAATCACCAGTACCATAACTGCATAGCAACTGACATCATCACAAGGGACAAATACTGGACCACAGCAACTGACATAAGGGACAAATCAACTGCATAGCAACTGACAATATCATTACAGGGATCAAATACTGGATAGCAACTGAAATCATTATAAGGGACAAATCAACTGCATAGCAACTGACAATATCATTACAGGGATCAAATACTGGATAGCAACTGAAATCATTATAAGGGACAAATCAACTGCATAGCAACTGACAATATCATTACAGGGATCAAATACTGGATAGCAACTGAAATCATAAGGGACAAATCAACTGCATAGCAACTGACAACATAATCACAAGGACCATATCACCTGCATATCAACTGACATCATCACAATGGACAAATACTGGACCATAGCAACTGCATAGCAACTGACATCATCACAAGGGACAAATACTGGACCACAGCAACTGACATAAGGAACAAATCAACTGCATAGCAACTGACAATATCATTACAGGGATCAAATACTGGATAGCAACTGAAATCATTATAAGGGACAAATCAACTGCATAGCAACTGACAAAATCATTACAGGGATCAAATACTGGATAGCAACTGAAATCATCATAAGGGACAAATCAACTGCATAGCAACTGACAATATCATTACAGGGATCAAATACTGGATAGCAACTGAAATCATAAGGGACAAATCAACTGCATAGCAACTGACAACATAATCACAGAGACCATATCACCTGCATATCAACTGACATCATCACAATGGACAAATACTGGACCATAGCAACTGCATAGCAACTGACATTATTATAAGGGACAAATACTGGACCATAGCAACTGATATCAACACAAGAGACAAATACTGGACCATCACGACCATAGTGTTCTAATGGCAAATGACATCATCACAAGGGACAAATACAGGATCAAAGAAAGAAAGAAAATGCATTTCTGGCTGCTTGCATTTATGCATCTTTGACCCACAAACTCAAATCACAGCTAACAGATTTGTATGCGAATCCTGTTTTCAATATGAATTATGAATGCTGTCCTCTTGCAAGTTCCGTGCTCTTCACATTCTGTTCTGGGTGCAGTCTATACAATTGTGTAACATAACGTGATTAATTGGTGGCGATGCGGGTCTTGTGCCGCGGCGCCGCCGGTCGGCGCGCGGCGCGGCACAAGACATTGACGGGATTGGTTTTGAAAGCTGAATGAACGGCGAAGATTAGGGTTGATCTTTTATGCCATACGGCAAAATTCATCATCTCGCCACCCACTCCAAGCGGCACGCGCGCGTGTAATCCACCTCTGCTTTAGAAACGGAGATTAGAAAGCGCTGAGGCCTCTTTTTATGGCTCATTCGGGGAATTCAGTGATTCATGTTTACATTTCTCTTAAGAGATTCAATTTCAATCGATTTTTCCGTGTTTATGTATTGACTGGGTGTATGTGCGTGCGTTTTCAACCGCATTTCCTCCGCTCCACACATCTTTAAAGTCTCCCTACCTGTCTCGTCTCACTGTTCCTTCCGCCTTTGCGACGCTTGGATGGATTACAAACCTCAGTTTTAATCAAAAAGGCAGTTTAATTACCACAGAACGCTTCCCGATTTTTCCATCTGGCTTTGATGCATTTTGAAAGCAAATAAAAGCGATCGGATCCCAGCTCGCCGCATTCAAAGCTGCCCTGTCGCAGTGCTCTTGATGTGCGACCAAAGCGAAAAAGCTTGTAAAAATAGACTCTGATAATAAATTTAGACCAGGGCATGTGTTTTGGTCTTTAGTGCCGGTTTTTGGGGCAGACTTTGGGGAAAGCCGTTTGAAGTAAAGACTCGCCAGAAAATACTTATACAAGTCGTATTTGCTTGTGGACAGAGATTTTTTTTTTTTTTTTTTTTTTTGTACGTAATGTATTATGTAATAAAAAGGAAACAAAATAGTGACGATAAAGAAACTTTAAATTAACTCAAAATTAACACTAATTTTGGCACCCCTAATTACAATCAATATATTGTCGTTAAAAAGAAAAGAAAAAAAACACTGGACAATCTGGACACTACAATTTGACTGATAATAAAATAAATAAAAATTCTCGCCAAGAACTCGAACAAAAAAATAAATAAAAAAATGAACAAAATAAATAAAAATAGCACCACCTGTTGGTCTGGCATGCACTTTGCAGCCTACAGTTATATCTTGCTCGAGCCATAAATGTGAATGAATGTGTTTAAAAAATAAATAAAAAAATGTGCATATGTGGAAATTATAGGGGTGGGAGGATACAGGTAAACCACGATTCGATACTGTGACGATATTTGGCTCACGATATCGATAATATCACGATCCACGCTATCTACGATTTTTGATATATTGTCAAAAAAAAAAAATTTGCAATATGTCACGACATGTGACTGAAAAAGCCTACAAATTCCCATAAAAAGGAAAATGTCTAATTATGCTTTTATTCAATGCCAAAACTGTACAATGTACAAAGAAACATGGAATGCCTCACTGCCTCTCAGCCTTTTAACTGTAAACATTGTAAAGTGAGACAAATTAAAGTGCATAAACATTTATAATAACACTGCACAACTGGACACATTACATCGATATCTACTGTCAGTGTATCGATAATTTATTGCAACAGAGAGCGCAACAATATATTGCGATATCGATTTTTTTTTTTTCCCCACCCCTAGTGGAAATACCCGACGCGCCGATAAGAAGACGGCGCCGGCTGTCATTGTCTCTTGATCAGATTACGTTGAGATGACGGCTTCATCTTTAAAGGCCCCGTTTATCTACGCTGCGTATTTTTGCAGGATCGCACGACCAACAGCCCCCGATGCGTTCGCGCCGGGCTTTATGCGCGCGCGCACCTTCCCCGTCAGGGATTAATGCACGGGATGACAATGCAAATCCATTTAGACGTAGATTAATGGGCGCACGCCTTCCCGTCGCCCATCTCCGCCGTCATCTCAAAAGCCTCTCAATAACAATCGACTTGAGCATCCTCCACCTCCTCCTCTTCATGGTGTCTTGCCACATGCTGACGCTCGAATCCAAGTGCTGATTTTCATTCAGGGCTCTTTTTTATTTTTTTATTTTTTTTGTGGCACTCTGTCCTCTTTGAAGTGCTGGAATAATAAAGGCGCTTTCTTTTTTTATTTTTTATTTTTGGGGTTGTGTTCTTAGGGTGTTTAGTCAGGATGTCTGCATTTATGCATGCGTTTGGCCCCTCAGGAGACAGAGGCTAAACTTAAACAGGATGTAGTCGCTGCTGCATTATTCATGATATTGATACTGTGTTTATTCCGGTTTATTGTGACGCTTGTGAAGCTGGCTTTTGTCTTGACGATGGGTGAGCAGGATGCGGAAAGTACGCCAACATGAAGCTAGCTAGCTCGTTCACTTGCCAGCCCAATGAAAATTCTTTTTTTTTTTTTCTTTTTTTTTGAACAATTGAGCTCTTAAATTTTTTTTAAAAAAAAATAAAAAGAAAAGAAAAAAGAAAGAAAATTCATTTTTGACGTCTATGGCCGTCATTGGCAGTGAACGAGTTTGGGGATTGTAATTTGTTGAGTAATGTTGTTTAGGGATAGACCGATTATCGGCCATTTTTTGAAACTGAAGGCCAACAAAGCTGGTATCTCACTGAGCAGTGAATACTTGTAAACGTAGCGAATTTGGTGTTTTCATCAGGAATTTTAAAGGGATACTTCACTTATTTAGCCCATTATAGCAATAAACAGTTCATATTTTGTCTATAATTAATTTGATACTTTTATTATTTTTCACATACAATTAGTACATTTTGCAACTTGCTGTCGACTGAAAATGACATCACAAGGGATCAGGTAACCAATCACAGCTCACCTGTTTTCGAGGTTTGCTCATGTGACATTCACAAGCTGAGCAAACTATCCATGTTTGACTGCCAAAAATGGCTAAATAAGTTAAGTATCCCTTTCAGATGTTCAGTCTTCATTTATCGTAAACATATTTGGAACATATTCAGACAAATTTTTTTTCCACTGCAAACATCTTTTGAAACGTTTTACGAACCCGAACAAAACCCCCCAAATTAGCTACATTAGCATGCATTTGTCACTCAGTGAGATGTGGGAAACTTTTCATAAATTTCCACTTTATTTAAAAAATAAAAAATAAAAAATGAAAAAGACACTCCCTACACTTATTAAAAACAAATAAAATCAAGAAATTATGTTGAAATAGTAGAAAACCTAAGGAGGTATTTCCTTTCTTTTTTTGTTATTTTAATTTAGCTTAACACATGCTAACGAGCTCTGCAATTTTTGTTATAATTTTTTAAACAAATCTGTCAATATAGTTTTAAATGTTTTTTTTTTTTTTTCTATTTTACTGCAAATGAATATCGGCTTGAAATATCGGTTATCGGTCTCCTTGACTACTAATAATCTGTATCGGTATCGGCCTTGAAAAAAAAACATATCGGTCCATCGCTAATGTTGATGAACAAACCGCTTGTTTTATTTCAAATCACAAAAGCTCCGTCGCTGTCCATATCTTTCTGCACCTAACTTGATTCGACTCACTCTTACTTCCTGAGAGTGAGTGAGTGAGCGAGTGAGTGAGCTCCCAGCAAGGAAACAGCTGTCTCTCTGCATAGCAGGCCCGGGTTCTGAAGGGCTAATAGAGTAACGAGGAGGAGGAGGAGGAGAAGGAGGAGGAAGAGCGCCGTAGCGCCTGGGGAGCTATGACAGCCTGACACTGAAAATCTATGACAAACACACACACCTGGATCACACTCTGAAGGTTGTTTACAGAGCCCTGAGGCTTTTGTATTGTGCTTTTTCAAAACTGGGAGTGTTTTTTTTTCACCTTGCTGTCTTGTTTGATAGTAAATTTGTTATGTTTTTTTAAAATTCCTATTTAGTGAATTATCCATTGTGTTTGCTAATTGGCCAGGCACCAATATTGGGCATTTTGAGAAATATCGGCATTGTTCTTTTTTATAAATCTGACTGCTGATAAAAGATGCATCAAAAACTATTTTAATCTCAGGGTACGATTTATTTAAATTTTTAATTAACTTTATGAGATGCTGCTGACCCTGGAAACCTTCTGAACCTTTTGTTTTTGCTCGACATTAAAGCAAAGGAATGTGAAAGTTTAAGATTTCAGGTATTTTTTAAATTTTGGGAAAAAATATTTATTGTAGAAAAGTATAGAGAGCTATGGTATTTACTTGTTTAATTTTCCGTTTAACTTTTTAAGATGTACTGATTACCTTGGGAGCTCCCTGGACTGAATTTTTTTTTTGATAAACATGCTTTAAGACATTACAAAGTCTAGATTTGTCATGTCTGGGGGGTCACGCCAGGGTTAAGTCGGGTTCACGACCGTGAGGTCAAGTGTCTGTTTTATACTGATGTAACCATCATCTGGTTTCAACTGGAAAAACGGTATGTGATGCTTCAACTGGTTTTATGCTATGTGATGTCATGAGCTTTACAACCAATCAGATCGATTCACTGTCTGTAGTAGCGTTCTGAGAAGTGTTTTGTTTGTCAGATTATTACTTCTGTTAGGACTGTCCTCTGTGCAGCTCTCTTTGTTTCTCGTCTAGTCAAGTTTGTTCCACGCCTCTCGATGTGAATAGTTAAAACCTTATTTGTGTCTGCGCTTTGGGATCCAACCTTCAACACATGACAAGATTGGCATTTGTATTGTAAAAAATTTTGACGCCAATGTGACCACTTTTTTTTTTTTTTTTTTTTTTTTTTTTTAATTGAAAATGAGTATCGGCTCCAAATATCGGTTATCGGCCTTCTTGACTACTAATAATTGGCATCGGTATTGGCCCTGAAAAAATAACCAGTCTATATCTAGTTTGTAATTTGATGATCAAATGAGCTTTTGCTTCCAGAATGCAGCAAACTGGGCAATGCTAAGTAAGGCTTTGATTTCATTCCCCTCCATTTATCTCACCTTATTCTTTATGTATAATATTGACGTTTCCCTTTTCTGCGCCATAATCCAGTACCTTTCCCTCCCTGTCAACGATCCTTCCCATCACTCTCGTCTTTCTCTCCTTGTTTCCTTTCCTTTCCTTTCCCCCGCCCATCGCTTCCACCTCCACTCACATAAACCAAATGTCATCTGGACCATGTGCAGAGCACTTACTCAAAACACAATAGCCTGTCACGCCTCCCCATTTGGGCACCAAATCCACACCAGCAGACATCAAATTACAGCGCTGCGAGCGCGGCGGCGGCGGCGGCGCCGATAAATGGCCGCGCGCACGGTCCGGCGCAAAGGCGCATCCTGTCTCGCGCGCTCGCTGAGAGGCGTTTAGTCACTTTATCAAATGTCATTGCTTCAAAGGTCAGCCTTCACACAGGCGCGCAGCGCCCGATAAAAACAATGCTCCGCCTCCTCTCATCGCCGCGGTGATGATGCCGCGCTATCTCGGCCTCCCATGCTTGTCAAGCGCACCTGCGTCCTCGTGGATTTGCGTGCGACTTTCAAACGATGCAGAAGAAAGAGCCTCCTGTCATGTCTTATTTTTTACTGCTGATCCTTTTTCGAGTTTTTGACTACTTCCCTGATTGATTGGCAGTTTGACATTGAAACTAGTTTTGCGGACGATGTAACCGTGTAGGAGTGTGTAAAATAAACAAGTAAAATTGCGGGCTCATTTGTGAACACTTCATGTGGAACTGACATGAATTGTGGTTGATACTGTTCCACTCCAGTCCTATAGGTGGCAATAATGAGTATCGGTGCGGAATAGAGGTAACAGTTGATCAATGTTTATTATTGTGGTTTTTGGTCGTTAACAACTTAAATTAAGTATCGTACAGTGGTCCCTCTCTACTTTGCGGTGCAGTTACTGTGGCTTATTGCTATCGAGTTTTTTTTCAAGTCACTAACTTCATTTATTGCTGGTTTACCTCGCTATTTCGCGGGTTTATCGTGCTATTTTGTGGATTTTCTTAATGGGTTAGAGTGATTTTTCTTCTTTTTCATCTTCTTCTTCGTCTTAAAAAAAAGACTTCTACTTCTTCTTCTCCAACTACTTTGTCGTCTTCTTCACCTTCTTTTTCTTCTCTTCTATTTCTTCTTCTACTTCTACTTCTTCTTCTACTACTTCTTCTTCTTCTTCTTCTGCCAGAAGTGGAACGAGTTACAACTACTAGCTAGCTCTAGCTTGCTGGTAAATTACCCCAAAAACGTTTTTTTTTTTTTTTTTTTAAACATAAGAGATTCCATTACATTGGTGTCCCTAATGAAGTGGCTTATTGTAAATAAAATAATGTGGATATGGTATTGATTCATGTGCAAAAAGAACATTGGAAATAGAAAAGTGAGCTAAAAAAAGAAACGCCTGTTTACTTCTCCCTGCTGTTTCCAGGTCAGTGCCATATGTACTGAACTATCCTAGGTAGATCTTAGGTATCTACTAGGTAGAGTTCTCCACATACTGCACTTTCACTTCACCTGTGAAATTCTCACGCAGCGGTGTGTTTGCTATTACATCTTCAACCCCCCACTGGCTGCTGTGGGGCCCCTCGAACCTTGGAAGCACAGCCAAGAAATTGTCTGTCCAACCGGTGTCAACTATGTGTTTACTGTGGGGCCCCCGGGGGTCAGCCAGGGCACGCTGGGTCCAGTATGTCTCACCTGCTGTCAGTCATCACAGCTCTGATAGCGACGCCACATTGTGCATGAAAATATGGGAGTTTTGTTGTTGGGTTGTGCTCATAACGAGGGAGGAAACCTTGATTTGGAGTAGCGTTTCTAAGTCAAAGTGGGTCCCAATCGTTTTACTCATCGCATACTCAAACATTTATGGAGCCAAAGCTTTACTATGCGGTCATGCATTTTTGTATGTTTCCCCGCTAACATAACACACTCGAACATAGGCGCTGCTGTTTACGTATTTGTACTTATCCCAGCTGACCATTCTTGTCCAGAAATAACCATTTTCTCATATTCTTGCCTCAGCTGTTATTTCCAAGTGTTTGGGTGTGAACTGTGAAGTGTTGTCGCATGCTCGAAATAGCTTTATTGGTTCGAATCGAACGTGGTTCACCATCCGCCCTTTATCCAGCTTCTCTTCTCAGTGTGTCTCGAGACGCCGTTTGTCGCAGAAGCGTTTGCCTCGCACGCACGTAGCACGCACTTAGTCAAACGCACGAACCCGACACCCGGCCAGCTTTGTGTTGTGTTCCTCTTTAAAGCTGTCAAAGCTCAATATTGTTGGCTAAATGTTATTGTCCAGTTATGTGTCTCTAAGTGGACACTGCCCTCACTATCCATCAGTATCATTTTTCTTCAGCGTGGAGCAAAGCAACCCAGAGCAAGATTAGAGCGAGTGCGTCAAAAGATGTTGTCGACATAGTGAACACGTTGGAGTGAGGGAGGAGCAAAGGGGAGGCAGCAATGTTCAAATATGTCTGTTATGTGTTAGAAATGTGTGTTTTAGTAAAAAAAAAATATTTTTTTACTCTCTGAGCACGATAGAGGAATCCTAATGAAGAGCACCAATGACGGCAAATGTCGTCAACAGTTTTTTTTTTATGGAAATGGAAAGAAAATATTTTGCTATCAAAAGCACATTTACATGTTATTTTATAGCAGAAACAAATGACTTGTTTGCTGTATTTTTTGGTCCGAAATTTGTGATTTGGGTAAAACTAACCCATGTTCTGTGGCTGATTAGTAAATATAAATAATAGCAAATGGATTCACTGTCACATTTTTTATGTAATTCTTATTATATACATATTAATTATGTATGCTGAGCTAAGAGCGTGTAATAACAATGTAATAATAATGTAATAACATGTATATTATTTGTAATGTATATTGCATACACGCACTGTACACATCTTAAATTCTGATGGTATTGTAACTGCCTAACAGGCAGGGACAGCCGTGTTCCAACAGATTGGAACAGTTTATTTTTCTATTTCATACAGAGCAGTCTTAACTGTATAAACGTGTATATGTAAATGCCTCATACTAGTGTTGTGTATGGAGCCAGTACCATCAGTGCCTGTGGGTGTGGCTGGCATGTGTTTGCAAATTTTTTTTACACTTGAACCCTATGAACTCTGCCTAGCAACAAGTGACCAGGACGAAATCTGAGGTATAATGTTATTTTATTTCAGTTTAGATTTTGCAAGGTCACAATGTGTGAATGATTCTTTTTGCGGGAGTAGCAAAATGCAGAGTAGAGGAAGAAATTGGGGACGATTCAGAGGACGACAGAGTTTCTGGGCGCCATGTTGGGATAGTTAATGACTGGTGCGTATGTTATGCGAGACAGCCAGCTGAGGAGTGCAGAGGAGAGAGAGAGAGAGAGAGAGAGAGAGCGATATGTGCAAGGGCGTTGTAAAGGGACTGATGTGAGGTATTAAGCTGTGCACACGCAAGTGGAGTAAGCAGAAAGGGAATAAAGAAGGAACAGAGAGAGAAGATGCCAAGATATTTCCGAGTCTTCTCATCTTCCTCCAGCAAGTCGAAGAAGAAATGGCAGAGGCCGTCAGCCAAATCTTTGCAATTGTTGCTTCTGTGTGAGACGTTCGGTCAATAAAAAAAAAAACACAGCAAAGTGGAGCTCATAAAGAGAAAGTAACTCAAAAACTGTGCTGTCTTGTTAGATTTATACACATCTGTCCTGCCCCGTTAATGTCAACTCTGGCTTTTCACGTCTTAAATGAGGTTCTCGCCTTTTCTTGTAAGAGCTTTAAAAGCCGAGTTGTGTACAGGAAGCACTTTTTCCTCCGGGATCCGAGTAAATACACTGCGGGAACAGGAAAAGGACGCTTTGCGAGGTGCGCTTTGACCTTGAATTGTCTTTAAGTGCTCACTTTCCGCAAGGGTGTTGAGATTTGATGGTGAACGTGATTACACAGGTGTAAAGCTGAAAAGATTGCATTATTGACATTCTTATTTGTTTTTCTTTGTGTCCCGTCAGGCAGACTCGTGAACAGGAGACGCCCCCGGATTTCTTCTATTTCTCCGACTTTGAGAGACACAACGCCGAGATCGCCGCCTTTCATCTGGACAAGTAAGATCGAGCATCCGTTCAAAAAAAAATAAAATAAAATAAATCCAGCCTCTCCAGATGGGAGCTTTCACCTGCATATTCTCAGTTGAACTATTTATTGGAGGCCATAAAGATGGAGTACACAGCTGTGGAGCATTTTCTGCTGAATGCGGAAGAAGGTCTAACCTATTCAAAATGGTTTCTGCTCTTATACTGTCACGCTCAGAAAATGTGTGACCTGATGGTCTTAACTTGGTTTCAACTGGATAAGTGCGCCATAGTGCAGATAGAAAGGAAGACGGCAAGCGGTGGGGGGGGGGGGGGGGGGGGGGTGCATGCGTGTGCGTGCGTGCATGTAAGTTTGTGGTCTTTAATCCACATGAAACCTGTTATAAAGCCAAGACTCGTTCACCTTAGCCGGATATTTCAGAGTCCCGCCAGAGTTGTGAACTTGTCAGGAGACCATAGGAAGGATCAAAGGAAGGAAAGATCAAGCAAAGTAAAATCCAACCCCACCCTCCACCCACAGTTACAAATTCAGAATTTTTCACCAACCCCAGATACATTCAACTCAACTTTATAAACTAACACACACGCAAAAATCCATTTCTGGGATGAAATTGGACATATCAAAGCCAAAGTCCAAAACTGTCCATCGGATGTTGACGACAAGAAGAAGGTCAAGTCGAATCGTTGTGAACATGGAGGGCCGGCGTCCTGCTTGATGTCCTGCAGATTTCGCTTGGGCCCTGATTGCTAATGTGCGCCTCCTCATGTCAGCTCATTAAGCACCTGGCAGGGAAGACGGCGAAAGCTGCACAAGACTCGATGTGAAGGTCACCTTTGCCTTTGGATTATCAGCCATTATTTTTCCATAAAGACCCGAATACTAATGTGGGAATTCATGTTTTTCAGCTGTTTTGCATCAAGGCGTGAATTAGCATAAAATAATTAGAACGATGATTGGAGAATTGTGAGACGTTATATAGGAAAAATATCAGTGCTAAGGTGCCCTTGAGCAAAGCACCAACCATTGTGTAGCGATGACATAACTGCCCCGTAAACGTCATGGCGACCTGAACAGTCCTTTATGTAATGCAGGTTGGCCAATACCGCCTTAAAATAATATCTCAATTCATTTTTTAACAAAAATCTAATTTCCAGATTTAATCAGTGTTTTCCCTTTTGCTTATAGAAAATTCAAATGACAGTGACGTTATTCAAATCGAGTTTGCTGTTTTGCTTTGTTTTTTTCCCCCCTTCTGGGTATTTTTTCATTTCTCCTGACGCCAAACAAGCTTTGAAACTGTTTTTTTTTGTTTTTTTCTTTCAGCCCACCACATTAACTTGCATCCACAGAAATGATAGAAATAAATATTTGTTTATTCCCAGATAATGTGAAAATAAGTGCTTCCTCTTGGGAAGACTGAAAACAATGTGAAAATGATGAGTGGGAATTAAATGTGCTTGTTGCTTTTGGGGAAAATATTTACTCGAGCAGTCGTTTGACTTTTTTTTTTCTTTTTTTTTTTTTACTTGAAGTACCTCCTTAAAAAATCGAATTAATTTCCAAGTGTCATCATTATGAAGAAATTAAAATATAATGGCCTAGTGGGCCTAAATGCTAATCAAAAATCGGACAGGTTTTAGTCCTACGAATTAGATTTAATAAACTGTCCAAACTACGGCCCAGGGGCCATTTGCGGCCCGCCGTCCATTTTTCAGTGGCCCGCCACATATGTTAAAAATGGCACTTGAGTCAGTTCAAATAAAATTAAAAAAAAATGTTTGGAGATGGTCAAAGTAAGAAGGGAGGCTATCGAAAAACAGGTGCCATTAAAGATTATTTTAATTAACTAAAACTAATGGAAATAACTAAAGCTACAGTTACTACTAATGGGATTACATCACAGAGTTTTACTTTACAAAGGGGAACAAGACAAGGGTGCCCAATTTCTCCTTTATTATTTGCTATATTTATTGAGCCGCTTGCATTAGCTATACGTCAGGATAGACGGATCCAAGGAATCCACTCCGGGACAATAGAACATAAAATTAATCTATATGCCGATGATATATTACTCTATTTAGAAGAACCTGCTATTTCGCTAGGGGAAGCATTTAAATTAATAACTAAATTCTCTCACTTATCAGATTACTCTATTAACTGGACAAAATCAACATTATTACCTATTACAGAAAATTCATGGAATCCTACAAGTCAGGATCCACACTACTCCTTTCCTACAGGTAATTTAAAATACTTAGGTGTTAAAATTTCACCTAAGTTAACTGAATTAACTTCTTTAAATTTTTCACCATTATTGGATAGTATCCGTAGTGACCTGGAACGCTGGAATAATCTTCCGATCTCTTTAATAGGACGGATAGCTACTATAAAAATGAAAGTTTTACCAAAGATTAATTATTTATTTTCAATGATTCCATTTAAACCTACGTCTAACTGGTTCCAATCGCTGGACTCTGCTATCATAAAATTCTATTGGAATAAAAAAAAAGCCAAAATTAGTCTATCTACTCTTCAGGAAAGTAAATCTAAAGGAGGTTTAGAGGCACCAAACTTTATGTACTATTATCTAGCTAATCAACTACAATATCTTGTGCTATGGACACAACCCAACAGAGATACTAACTGTTGGTTGGAATTGGAGCAGAAGGATTGTAATAATCTTAGACTGTCAGATTTACTCTTTATTACAAAATCAATAAGACGACATAATTGTTTTAAAAACCCAATGATAGCCGCCACCCTGACTGCCTGGTGGAAGGCATTAGAAATTACAAACTCCCAATTGGCGCCCTGTGGGCTCTCTCCCATTTGGCATAACCCCGACTTTCAACTTAATAATCAGTCGTTCCATTTAAGCCTATGGGAGCAGAAAGGAATTACACACCTTCATCATCTTTTCTCAGATAATAAGTTTATATCATATACAAACTTGGTCCAGAAATATGAAATAAAAAAGGGAAATTTCTTACATTATCTGCAAGTTAAAAATATGGTTAAGAAACAAATCCCAACACTTCAAGATACGCTCCAACTGCCTGTCTTAGCTAAAGATATTATAAAGCTTTCTCCAACAACAATAAAGAAAATATCAAAAATATATAAGTTATTTTTATACACAAATAAAACGTATTTACCGACTTTAAAATGGGAAAAAGACTTGTCTATAGTTCCGGAACCAGACTTTTGGACCCAAATCTGTGAAAATGTATTTAAAATGACCAAACAGACAAATTTGCAACTTATCCAATATAAGATACTTCATAGAACATATATTACACAATATATGATGAAAAAAATGGGACTCTCTGACTCCGACATTTGTCTCCAGTGCTCACAAAACACTGCCGATACTTATCTTCATGCTTTATGGTCATGTACTCCAGTGCTGCATTTCTGGACTAAAATCTTGGAAAAGCTCGCTGATATATTAAACTGTAGGCTTCCTTTATCTCCAAGACTGTGTTTACTAGGTGACTTAACAATAACTGAGCGACCATGTAAACAATCTCAATCTATATTTATAGCCCTTACTATTGCTAAAAAAATAATCCTTGTCAATTGGAAAAATAAACAATCTCTAAATATCGACCACTGGTTAAACTTACTAATAAATTATATCTCAATGGAAAAAATCTCTGCCTTAAATAAAAATCAAGTATCAAGATTTAAACAAATATGGTCTATGTACATAGAATATTTTAATCTCAATTTGGCAACTTAATCCTGCCAAGATTCTGCCTGTTAACGAGAGCCACCACATCGTTACAACTTCTGTTTTCGCTGCTCCTGTATTTGGTATTTTGTATCTGATTGTTTTTATTTTTATATAGTCAGGAACCTAGTTGCTGCTAGTGGGCTCGAGCATACCACACTATACGACACTATACTCAATAACTCCTTAAGATCTATTTCTAGTGGGCACTAAGCATCAACACTTGGTGTTACTGCATGCTAATTAGTCAATTTTCTTGACGCCGTCCCCTGTGGTCGGGCGGGGGTGGTTCTGCTCCCCCCCCCCCCCCCCCCCCGTTGTCTGCTCGGTGGCGGTTGCGTCTTGGCCGCTCCCTGGGCCCCCTGTGGGGTGCGGTGTTGGGGTGCTTCCCCTGGTGCCCGGGGCGGTGCCGTCCCGGCGCGGTCCGCTGCTCCGTGCCCGGCGGCGCGGTTCGGGGTGGGTGGGCCTCCGGTGTGCCCCGTGGTTCCCTCTCCCCTCCCCCTTCCTCCCCCCCGTCGCCTCTCCCTCCTCGCCTCCTCCCGCCCATCCTCCTCTGCCTCCCGGTCCCTTTTCCCTTGTCGCCCTCCCTCCTCCTCTCCCCCCCCGCCTCCTGCCCTGCAGCCGCCCTTTCGCCTTCTTGTCGTCTTCTCCCCGCTTCCCCCGCCCCCCCCCCCCCCTTCCCTGTCTGCCCTGCGGCCCCTCCCCCTCCCTCTCCCTGGGCCTGGGGCTCCCTCCCCGGCCCGGGCGTCGGGCTCCGGGGGCCGGGCGAGGGTTTGGGGCCTGCCCCGCTCCGGTATAACTCCTGGTGCCCCGGGCGGGCCCCGGTGGCTGGTGGGCTGTCCGGTAGCCCTGCTGCGCTGGCTGTCCGCCCATTGTGGTGCCGGGTGGATGAGGTGGGGGGCGGCGGGGGGTGGGGGTGCTGGGGGGCGGGCGTGCCACCTACACCCGCCGGGTTGGGTGAGGCCCCGCTGGTCGCTCCTCTTACTCACTTCACTAGCTTGCACTATACACTTTGTAAATATACACATAGGGCACACAACACATTTCTTGGTGGGGTGGGGAAGGGTGGAAACACCGTCTTCACCCTTCAACTCCCCTCCAATTTTAATGCACCTCACGTCCAAGGGGAGGGGTGAGTTGGGGCGGGGAGCCATCAGAGGGGATGGACTGCAGTGCCTGGCAGCGCTGTGGTCCCCCCCATTTGTGTCCCTGCCCCACCACTTTGTCCCTCCATTCCCTTTTTTAATGCACCACACATATACATATTCATTTTTTGGGGGGGGATACGGGTGTGTCGGAGTAGGGGAAATTTTTTCCCTCTGCTCCGACTCACCTGCTCCCAATTTTAATGCACCACACGCACACACTTGTATATACACTGGGTGGGGCCACATTCACGGTGTAAGGGTAGAGCTCGCCAGTCGGCGAGCTGGCGGACTCAGTAACAGGGTTAGGTGTCACTTGTACTCTGGCGTGACGACCGGGGCCTCTCCCCACCGGGCTCGGTGTTCTGGTGTCCCGCCTTCTCCCCTGGTGCTTCCTCCTCTGCTTCCCCCCTCCCGCCGCGGTGCAAATCTCGCGCGGCTGGAGGTGGGGTGGGCACATCTTCCCTCTCTGCGCTGCTGCCCGGTGCCGGTTTCCGGGGGGGGGTGGGGGGTTCTCGCGGGGGGCCGGGTTCGCGGGGGGGGGGGTGGCGGCCGTCGGGGGGGGGCGGCTTGTTTGGGGGGGGGGTGGAGGTATGGGTGGGTGGGGGGTTGGGTGCTGGGGGTCGGGGTGTGTTCGGGGGTTTGGGGGTCGGGGGTGGTGGGGCCTGGGTCGTGGTGGATGGCGGGTTTGGGTGGGGTGCGGGGGGGTCGTGGGGGGATGGGGGCTGGGGACCGGTGGGGCGCTGTGGGGGCCCGCTGGGCCTCGTTCTGCGGCCTTGGGCTCGGGGGTGTGGGCCGGGGCTGGGGCGGGGGTGTTCCGGGTATCTGGGTCGGCTCGCTGACCGGTGTCCGCTCGGGTGGCTTGGGGGTGGCCTTGGTGCTGCCGCGGCCTGGGGATTCCGGGGGGGGGTGGGGGGGGGGGGGGGGTGCTCGCTTTGCTGGACCGCGGTTGACGGCTTCTCTCTTTGGTGGTGGTCCTTATGCATGCCAGATCCGTCGCACCAGCATCTACTGAAACTCAACAGAAGTACCCTCTCCCTCCCACAGCCCCTTGAATCAGTTGGTGCTGGTGTCTGTGGTTCTCACTTTTCTTTATCTATCCTTCCCTCCTTCCTCTCTTTAGTTTTTCCTCTGGTCACTTGAGATCTTAATTTATTAGAAGTATGAGGTTTCTGGGGTTGGCATAAGACTCCGGTTTTGTAACCACGCAGGAGGGGTCTTGTTGGTGCTGGACTTCACTTTGATGGATTGGATGTACTGGCTTCTATTGATCTCACTCTGCCTTATCGATCCTTCCCTCCTTCCTCTCTTTAGTTTTTCCTCTGGGCTCTTGAGATCTCGCTAAATTTGCTGGAATTTAGAGGCTTCCGGGGTTGGCGTAAGACTTTGATTTTGTAATCATGGGGAAGGCAGGAAGTGTTTGGTCGGTGCTGGATGTCACTTTGATTTACCTTTCTTTTCTCTTTATTTCTTTTTTTTCTGACCTTTTCTCTGGTCTCCTGACCATTTAAATCTCACGACTCTGGCAAGATTCTGAAGTACCTGGTTAAGGCGAAGGGTAATGGGATATTTATAAGGTTTTAGGTGAATGAATGAGTATAAATTTATACGTATTTGCACGCACGCACGCAAACGCACGCAAACGCACACACGCAAACGCACGCACGCACGCAAACGCACGCACGCAAACGCACGCACACATACACACACACACAAAAAAAAAAAAAAAAAAAAAAAAAAAAAAAAAAAAAAAAGGAAAAGAGCAATGATGACAAGACGTTGAATCGGTAAGACTACCGAATGAACAATTCTGAGCTCTTCAAAAAAAAAAAAAAAAAAAAAAAAAAAAAAAAAAAAAAAAAAAAAAAAAAAAAAAGGAAATAACTAAAACTAAAATTCAAAAAACAATATTGTTACCGAAATAAAATAAAAATGAAAATGCTTTTTAAAAAACAAACTAACTGAAACTACATTTTATGTTTACAAAACTAACTAAAACTAATTATAGCAAACATGTCCGTTTTAGTCTTTGGTAATTAATTTAATGCATGAGCCTTTGGGGATGATTTTACATGAGATTTTTAATAGATTTATTTCGATATAAACCGAAATAATGACGTTTGAAAGTATGTCACACAGAAGTGACGTCATCTAGCAGCAGCCAATAAAAAAAAAGCACTTTCAGATGACGTCGCTCCCATGGTGTTTTTTTTTTTAAATATTGAGCATAAGTAATACACATTTAAAGAAAAAAAACTAATACTGAAACGAACAAAGCTAAAACTAAGCAACTTTAAAGAACTAAACAAATAAAAACTAACAGAACCACCCTGAAAACTAATAAAAACCTAACTAAAATGAAAAATTTCAAAAATATAATAACCCTACTGCCATATTACAAATGAATTGGTTTACAATACTGTAGCATTTTTCTCAATATGCAAAAGCACAAATAAATTTTGAACAATTTTTAGGACTAAACACAATATCTCTTAATAACATAATGTGGCCCTTGCGTCTGATTACTACTGATTTTCTCTATGTGGCCCTCAAATGAAAAAGTTTGGACACCCCTGGTATGAACGATGCACATTAGCAGGGATGCTACGATGCTTAAAAAAAAATAATAATAATAAAAAAATCATCCTGACAAATAACCTTAAAAGTGGCCCATCCTAGGTTATGTTTGCAGATATGTTGCAAATCTGAACAGGGCAAAATACCAACAATGGTGCAAAACATTCCTTATGTAACGCAATGCAAGGAAAAGAGCGAGCAGAAGGTCAAGGTCCTCCATCTTGCCATCTTATTCGAGTTGCCGTCTTCTATGTTTTTGCCGCTTTTATAACTTCTCCCCTTTCACTGCCTCCATCAATTTCGCTCCTCACAAAAACGCGGCGCTAGTACAGCGCAGCCGCGAGCTCCAGAGGCCGTTTGTCAAGCGCCGATGAATGCTGCGGCCCTCCCACAAGCAAGCATCCCACCCGACAATCCTTCCTTAGCTTTGCGAAACGGCTACAAAGCAGGAACGCTGGTTTTCCCCCATCCCGACGCAAGACGCGAGTGAGGTTACAACACTTCGGTCCGGTCGCATGTGCGCCATCGTGGCACGAATCCGCTCGCTTCCTTCCTTCCTTCCTTCCTTGGGGCGCAATGACACGCTTCTCCGTAAATTGCATTAGCGGCGGCCTTTGTCAACAGTCTGCTTCGCATCTGCCGCGCTTCCCCGACGCACACACGCTGGCAGCATATGTGCGTGTGGGTTAAGGGGAAGGGAAGAGGAGGAAACCGAAAGCACGAAAAGGCCCTGTGCCCGTTCTAAATATAAGCCAGGCAGGGTTTGCCAAAAGCAGCACTTGATTTTTTTATTTTTTTTTCCTCCTCCTCCCTCTTATTTTGTCTGTTCTAAATTAGACCTGGGCTGCGGAGCGGCTGCCGCTGGTGTTGCAGAGTGAGGCTACACTGCCTCCCAGGGGGCCCGTCGCCGCACAGAGCCTCCTTTTTAAAGCAGCACTAACAGCCGACGCCGCTTCTCTTATGGGCTACGCTGCCATTAGCGCACTTCATTATGTGATTGGATTTGCTTCAGCTGGGAAAAACTTAAGCCAGAAAAGAGCAGGTAGCAAAAATATATGAGATCAAATACTGTACTTAGACTGGGCCATTTATTTAACCAGGGATGGGCAAAATGGTGTTTTATTTTTTAAAAATTGGACCATAACAAAACCTCCCGAACCAAGATTTAAAAGATGCAAACACGACATGAAGCATCGGGCTTGTGGTTGTTTTTGTGGCCTTCCACAATGTAGAGAGAATTTTGGAATAGCATTCAGTTTATAAAAAAAAAAAAAAAGTCTCATGAAAAATGTCAGGAAAAGCTTCCTAGAACATCAGAGCTTTATTTGGGGGTAACCAGAGGCACTTTAAATGGTGGCAGGTGAGAACATAACTCTTAAATGTGATTTTTAATTATGAGTGAATGGGTGGTTAATTTTGAAAACCGCCCACATTCTCGTTATAAGAGGGTGTGTACACTTACGCAACCATGTTGTTTTAGTTGTTTGGTTTTGGTTCCTCTATCAAAAAGATTTTAATATAAAAAGTTGTTGAGGTTATAGGTCAGACTAATGGTATGTGACGTATGGTATTTTGTCATGGGGTGTGTAGACTTTTTTTTTTTTTTTTATATCCAGTGTATGTAAAAATATCTGGATCAAAAATGTATTATTTAATAAAAAAAAAATATCTAAGTATTTTTTATTTTATTATTTATGGCTAGTTTGTATTTTTTTTATTCAGGATTATTATTATTTTATTTATTTTTTTCACTACCGTAATTTACTTTAATCGCATTTAATGTATATACTGTTTGTAATGTTTCATTTTACTAATATATTTTGTTGATTATTAACTAATTATTTAATTAAAAAAATGTGTAACTCATTTTAGGTTGAGAAAAATGAAAGCAACTAATATTTCCATATTACTTAGAGGGCTGAATTATTATTATTATTATTTTTTTTAAACAGGGTCATATTTTTCCGAATGTGAATGATGTAAAAAATAAAAATAAAAAAATTAATTAAAGAGATGCCATTAGAACATATTCAGACCCTGCTGAACAAACCCGGCTGTGCGGCTTAAAGAAACGTGACCGCGTTAGCCTGCTACTTCACTCGTGTTGACATTATGGCCAAGTGGGCAGTGTCATTTCAGAACCAGCAGATGGCGCTTTCTTTACTTTACATTTTAATGCGGATTATTCAATCCGGTTTCGTGGCTGCTACAAACAAACTGGACATTATTTATTTGTCCTATCAGTTTTGGAGACAGTTGGCTGCACTTAGAGAAAAGGGGGTGAATAATTTCAGACACCCTATTTTTCAGTTATTTGTTCAATCTTATTCTTTATTTTATTTATTGTGACCTTGTAACATCTTCATAATGACTTCTGCCTAACAACACGTGTGCCTGAACAGAAAAAAAAAATTTCCTCACTATTTCCCCCTCTTTTTTGGTCTGTCCTGTTCTCCTTCAGCCCCCCCTCGGGCTGTCCATTAGCAGTAGCCAGGGGCTATCAATTGTTAAAAGCGTCGGTGCTGATGTCGTACCGGAAGACCACAGATGCATAAAATCGACATTCGGCACGCACACGTCCGCCAAGGAGGAACCTCTTCTTCTCTTCCTATCACGACAATCCCGCAACCTGGCTTCCCACTTTAAAGCGTGCCAGCTCGAGGCGCATGAACCGCAAAAGCTTTAACTCCTGGCGCATAAATACAATTTCCCGGAACGGATGGTGAAGTTATATCTTTCCTCGCTTCGCCATCAGGATGCTGTGTGTTGTGTGAGTGGAGGTTAAAAGACGTGTTGGTGTGGAATGGTGGCCACACAATGACCGCTGATGCAGCGTGTGGTCATGGTGCCCCCTGGTGGCATTTGTACAACTAATGTGCCTCAGAGTCCCATCTGGGGTGAGAAGTATTTAGTATAAATTTGAAATGTTTTAATTGTTGTCAGCCACTATGTTGCTAACGTCATCATCTCGCGTCTGTCTTTGCTTTTTTTGTAGGATTTTGGACTTCCGCCGCGTCCCTCCAGTGGCCGGCAGACTCGTCAACATGACCAAGGAGATCCGAGATGTCACGCGGGATAAAAAGCTCTGGCGGACGTTCTTCATATCGCCAGGTAGCGGACGCCTCGAATTCAAGCAAAGCAAAAAAAAAATAAAAAATGTCGATCATCTTCATTTAAAGTTAATTGTGAAATGATACGCGGGCACCGTTCATGAAATGGAGGGTAACTGCAAGCGCGCTGACGTCAAAGCACGGCAGTTAATGAGCTATGCAACTTTTTTGGTCACATGCAAGTGGGGGCGTCTCACGGGGCTGAATTTACTCACAGTCTCAGCAATTAATACAAGTCACTGAATCCCTCCAGGGGCCATTAATCTTGTCTGAACGTCCTTCCAAAATATGTGTGGCGTGAATTCTTAAAGAGCAAAAAGAGAGTGCAAGCACGAAGAACTGAATTGGACTACAACCATAAATTGTATTTGTTTTCTCATTATCATCACTCGCAAAGAAAACAGCAACACTATATTTCTATATATTGTTGTATTGTATTATTTACTATATATTAACTCACTGGTCCCTGAAGGCACAATTCTATGACGGAATAAAGCCTACATGACAAAGAGTGACTGGACAAAATAAGTGACTAATACAAGACCATAGCAAATGCATAGCAACTGGCAAGGTCATCATCATAAGGGACACAGAACGGCATAGCAACTGACTCTTCACTAGGGACATCTTAAGGGACATAAACTGCATAACCACAAACAAAATCATCATCATAAGTGACATGGAAACTGCATATCAACTGGCAATGTCATCATCGCTACTTGTGATCAGAAGGGACATAGCAACTGCATAACAACTGACAACACCATCATCACAAGGGCCAAATAAGGACTACCATAAGGGTCATTGCCAGATGCTTTGCCGTTTCTATGTCATCATTACGAGGGACATCATAAGGGACATAGCCACTACATAACTGACATCATCGTCATCACAAGGGACAGATCAGAACCATATCAAAAGGTACATAGAAACTGCATATCAACTGTCAGTGTCATCATCCCTAGGGAAATAAGGCATAGCAACTGCATAACTGACATCATCATTATCACAAGGGACACATAAGGACAATAACATCATTGGAGTCATTGTCAGCTGCTATGCAGTTTCTATGTCATCACTATAGACATCAGAAGGGACATAGCAACTGCATAACAACTGACATCATCATCATCATCATCATCACAAGGACCAGATAAGAACTGTAGCATCATAAGGGGCATAGAAACTGCATAGCAACTGACAATGTCATCATCTCTTGGGACATAAGGATCGTAGCAACTGCATAACAATCGACAATCCGACATCATATATATATCAACTTTCTAAACCTGTAATTTGTCCTTAGCCAACAATGTGTGTTTCTACGGCGAATGTTCGTACTACTGCTCGACGGAGCACGCTCTGTGCGGCAAGCCCGACCAGATCGAAGGATCCCTGGCCGCCTTCCTCCCGGACCTGGCCCTCGCCAAGCGCAAAACCTGGAGGAACCCGTGGAGACGCTCCTACCACAAACGCAAGAAGGCGGAGTAAGATGATTTGCACGTTGGCCATCTTAAGAAGAGAGGTCACAGGTGAGGACAAATAAATATGTTTTGACTTTTGTGATACTCAGATGGGAAGTTGACCCGGACTACTGTGAGGAGGTCAAACAGACTCCGCCCTATGACAGTGGGACGAGACTTCTGGACATCATGGACATGACCATCTTTGACTTCCTCATGGGTCAGTTGGATATGTTTGATTGAGATGACATAATTTACTATGTCACTCAAAAAAAATCATTTGTTATAGTTTGATTACTTACCGATTACTTATTAAATGTTTTAAGATGGTGAATTTTTGATTTGTTGTAATTCCCAATTCTTATGTAATTTCTGCATCAAAAATCATTTTGATTACTTACTGATTACTGATTTATTTTTATTTTTTTATGTTTACGTTTACTGTATTTCCCAAATCCTAGATACCGTAATTTCAATGTCAAGAAACATTTTTGTTTACTTATTATTACATTCCTAAATATGTGAATTTTTGTTTTCCCTGTGCTATAATTACCAATTTCTATGGAATTTCAATGTCAAAAATCATTTTGATTACTTACTAATTACTTTTTAGATTTTTTTTTTTTAGGGTGGCGAATTTTTGGTTTCTTTTTGCCATAATTACCAATTTCTATGTAATTTCCATGTTGAATATCATTTTTGATTAATTTGATTACTTATTAGAATTTTTTTTTTTTTTTTGAGATGGGGATTTTTTTTTTCTTTTGCTTCGATTACCAGTTTTCTGTGTAATTTCTGATAAAATTTTGTTTTGATTACTTACTACTGAATACTTATTTGATGATTTTTTTTTTTTTTTTTTTTTAAGTGTTCCTTGCTTCTTGATTCTAATTTATTGAGTTGCATACTGTACCATCTCTCTCACCTCTTTCCTGTTTCTGCCATTTGTTATGACAGGAAACATGGACCGGCACCATTATGAGACGTTTGAAAAGTTTGGAAACGAGACGTTCATCATCCACCTGGACAACGGCAGGGGGTGAGAACACTTTGCTTGTTGCAACAACATTCAGGTCACAGCCCTCTCGAATAGAAAAGTAGTGCTTTGCCGCCACATTGTGACATCTTTATGAATTTTTGGGGCGCGGCAATCGTACTCCGTTTGTAACGGCTGACCACAAACTCGAAAAAGGTTCTTGAAAAAGGCATTCAAGTACCGTTCCGGTTTCCCGGTCTGCAGGTTTGGAAAACACTCCCACGACGAGAAGTCCATTCTGGTGCCGCTGACGCAGTGCTGCCGGTAAAACTGATGCTTGTGGACCCGCGCGTCGGGAGTGTGCGCTTGAGCTAATGGCCTGGATTTTGTGCAGGGTCCGCAAGTCGACCCACTCGCGTCTGCAGCTGCTGGCTAAGGAGGAGTACAAGCTGTCCACCCTGGTGGCCGAATCCCTGCTGAGGGATCGTCTCAGCCCCGTCCTCATCCAGCCGCACCTGGACGCCATGGACCGACGACTGCGCCAGGTCAGCGCTTCCGCGCTCACTTTATGCATCGCGTCGTTTGGTGCGGCTGCGTTGAAATAGCATAGAAAAGTTTGTGCTTGGAGTTAAACTCGAAAGTAAACTCACAAAACAGGTGAAATATTCTTCCTACTAACATTAAAATGATTTTGTATTGTTTCCTACTTAGTAGTCTTAATTTCTTGATGGTGAATTTGGGGGTTTTGTATAATCCATAATCAAAATAAAATTAAAAACAAATTTATTCTTGTGAACCAATATTTCACTTTTTGAATTGAACTAGTATGCTTATTTTTAGTGTGATACAATAATTCAATGAGGTTCAAACAGTGATTCTCAAAGCATGGTACAATCACCACTGATATGCTGGCGCCCTCTAGTGGTATGTAAAAAAAAAAATCACTCAAAAAAATAACTTTAATATACATAGGCTATGTATGATTTTTTTTTTTATTTTATTTACATTTATGTGCAATACATTTTTTATGTGGCCATTATTTCAGTATTTTCTTATTGTATGTTTTTACATATTTGCAGTGGCTTTCAATAATTAAAATCAGTAGCTTTACTTTTTTCTCTCCCCTAGAATAAAATCTTTTTTTTTTTTTTTTTTTTTTTTTTTTTTTTTTTTTTTTTTTTTACTAACACTAAATTCTACTACATTACTATATTTTAATGTTGCCCAAAATGGGACTTGTTTTATGTATTTATTTATTAATGTATTTGTGTATTTTTACCACTATCGACCATTTGGGTTTGGCATAAAAAATAATAATTTAATTGATGATACTGACTGTCATATCAAAAATTTAGCAGCACAGTATTACATATTACTTGTTTTTCTCTACTTATTTCTTTTTTTTTTTTTTTTTTTTTTTAAACGTTTGTATAATTTTACCATTTAATTCTGATTCTTCCTGTGACACTAATGCTCCCATAAAGTAACAAAGAGCTTTGTTGGAAAAAAACAACTGAAAAGTAATTTAGATGTATTGGAAAACAAATAGTTGAGCACCATTTACCACTATTTACTTTGACAATTTTCCACTGTGCTGCCTAGAATCAGTTTACGATATAATACCATACAAATTAGGATTAAGATTTTGTTCTACTGTATCAACATTCACTCTATCACTGTTATTTTTTTCTTCAGGTTCTGCAGGTTGTGGCGGAATGCATCGAAAAGGAGGGCCACAGTGACGTGGTGGAGGACGACCTCCAAGGCAGCCAATGGACAGAGCAGAGCGGGCCGCGGATGAGGTAGCCGGCGTGGGGGACGTCCTCCGCGTCGGATGGAACTCGAGCTCGGAGGCTTCCGATCGCCTCCCGATGCCGCGTGAGCGCTTTGGCGCCAGGTTTTGCTGAAGGTCAGAGCCGAGCTGGACGGCAGGTAACGACAGTTGGTTGATCCGGGATGGGACCGTTAACTTGACGACTCGGACCGCCTCGGCGCTTCAAAACTGATGTAGGATAGTTTCGACCGCAGCCGGACTCGTTCTCCTTCTGGACCTTTTTTTGAATTCAGTGAATTCCGATGGGGGACTTGTCGATATTCTGCGAGCTGACAAACGTGTTTCTACGTACCGATGACATCACAAATGTTCAATTGAGTTGCCGTGGAGGAGGAGCTGATTGTTTTTGTCATCTTCAAAATACAAAAAAAAAAAAAGTTGCGTTTACAGGAGAAGAATTTATCTGCTATTTTATTTCTTATCAAAGCTCTTTGGGGTTGAAATAATTTTAATTGGAGTGCAGGTTAACTCCTGAATTTGTCCATGAATATTAACCCATAAATGTCTTGGCGAGAGTATTTATTGAAACCCGTATTTATTGTTTGAAATCAAATAGGTACAAAATCAGCCTCAAAAAAATAACATCTTAGTGATGTACTTTCTTATGTGTCCCACAAGAGGTCGCAATTGTGCCCAAAGCAAGCAGGTAGGCTACCACGAAATCGGGAAGAACATGTTTACACTTGAGTTTGTGTCATTTAACTCTCAACTGCTGTCTTATTTGTATCACCAGTCACAACATTAGGTACACTCGCACCATGTAATTAACTCCCATTACAAGGGCTGTGTCGAATACGATGTTAATATTTGACGTTGTATTGTTTGCAGGTGTACCTAATATTGTGGCCGGGTGAATGTAAATGGTACCAAAAAAAGCCAAATGTTCCTGTTTTGTTCAGTTTGTTTGTTTTGTCCTACATAATTGATGTCCAGATGTTGCTGTCGGCGAGATATTATTTTTTCGGGGGTGTACATTTTATCCATCAACAACAGCTTTGACGGCCGAGCTGTGGGTCGACTTCCGTCATTGGCTCAAATTTAATATATATCATAGGGAAATCTAGTGCCTGTGCAATGATAGAAACTTGAATGTGTGGATTCATACGGCCGAAAGCTTTCGCTTCCTCCTTGAGACGCGTACAGAGAAGATGTGCGAGTGTGTGTCTGTTCGACCAAAAAAAGCTTTTATACAAGTCCTGTGTCAATAATTTGTGTGTGCGTGAGAGAGGATCATCAACAGGACATTGTTTCTGTGGATTTTTTTGTTGTTGTTGTTCATTTCTTTGCATTATGGTTAAAGTGCAATAAAACAAAATAAACATAAACCAAAGTCTTCTTTATTTCTCACAGGATTATTTGTTTAAAAATACATACATAATAGAATAACGCGAAATACGTCCAGCAATTATTTGAATTTCCGGGTGATGCCGCAAGATGGCGGCAAAAGACGGTTTTGCGCTAGCAACAAGCTACCACTAGATGGCGCCAAAGCAATGCTGTTATGTCAGAACTACTGTACGTGGGGGGTTCACTGCTGTGTACGTTTTGTAACATTTTTGTTTGCTGTGCTTATTAATTTTTGTTTATGGAAAATATGTGCGCTGGATAAAGTATCATCTCTTAAAGATAAACACAAAGTGAGCCCAAATCAGAGTAATATAAGAAGTTATGGTGGTATTGCATAGTTGACTGAAAAATGGCCATCAGACCCAGAAATAAAGTTCCCTGTGCTCTATTATGTTTTGATAACTTTTTAGTTTTTATCATTCCACCGCACAAATTAAGTCATGAATAGAGGAGGCGGAGCCGGACAAGTAATGTCTGCATCCAGCCGCAGACAGGCCACCAGGAAGCATCGTCATGGGAACGAGTCGTGACGATGCTTATCAGCGCTCACCTCCAAAACCGCTTGGGTCAACCAAATGATTCGCCAATGATTTGGTGGTGCAAAGTGTGTGTTTGTGTCAAAGCGAAACATCACAATTCCGTGCTTAATTGTTTAGGGATGTAACGATATCCAAACGTCACGATACGATATCACGATATGAAGCTTTCACGTTATCACGACATTGTGGGGAGGTCATATTGTTTAAAAAAAAAAAAAAAAAAAAAAATCACAATATTATGCTTTTGTGCATAGCATCAATGTTATTTGATTATTATGATTATTATTATGTTATGTTGTTAATGCACGCACACGTTGAGTTCGTCCACATATTGACTTGCTTCACAGGCATATTTACGTTCTCCGTCATCTGAAAATTAGTGTAGATTTTAAACATAGAAAGGCCAAAACATGCCTTGCGAAAATTAAACTGCACTAAAAAAAAAAAAAAAACTAGCCACCAGAGGGTGCTGGAACTGCACAAATATGGTGAACATGACGCCGATGATATTGTGGCAGTTTTAATAATCACGATCTCACGATATTGCCCTTATCGTTACGTCCCTAGTCCAAAATAATCTCTGAGTCGTCGTGTCCTGCACCAACGGGGCCCACACACGGAGGCCCTCGCAGACCTCGGGGGTGTTTTCCCCGCCTCGGCCGCCTCACGGGACCCGTCCAATTGCTCCGTTTTCAGAGTCCCTCAAAAATAGCCCCCCCCCCCCCCCCCCCCCCATCCTTATTTTATAGACACGGAAACAATTTACGGTCATTATAGATCATTACAGATAGCATCTCCAAAACTTCCCGTTGTTGACTAAATGTCTACCAGAGTGGACGCGCGCACACATACACACGATCCGGTCCAAAGAGTTTTCGAGGAGGAAAAGGAAAACAAAGATGCAAAGGGTTTGTTTGTTGGTTTAGGCTTAGCAGGTTTAACGACAGCGGCCGAGATGAAGACTATAAAAAGAATGAAAATAAAACATAAAAGCAGCTTGCAAGGAACAGTGGACCACCCAGAATCTTCTTCGGGGAGTGTTTTTCTTTCCCCTCAGATAAAGCAGGCTGCTACTGTCAGACGGTCGGGACTCACGACTGTATATTCGGCAGAATTACATTGGTTGGACAAGTGTAAAAAAAAAAAAAACAAGGAATTTGTCTTCAGAGTCGCAACATATACGAGAAACACGAAAAATAAAAACGACCAACAGATGGAGATAAAACGGGAAGACTGGAGGTCCGCTAATTAGCGTCCCCAGATTCTTAGGTGGAATAAATGGAAACATGGGGGAAAAAATAACAAGGCCCACTTGTTTCATGACATGATCAATGTCGACTAGAAAAATTAAGAAATGATGATGGATGCCCCAGAACAACCCCCCCCCAACCCCCCCCATCCTAAATTGACGTCAATGCTCTGTCAAGTTCTTCAACACTGAATTTATCAAAACTGGATTTAATGGCTGTTGGAAATGTTTTGTAAATTCCAAAATGCTCTTGTGCATTGTACTGTAATACTTTTTTTTTTTTCTTCATTAATTTAGCTGTTTCATTATTTCTTGAAATAATTGGCTATTTGGTTTTGTTGCAAATCTCCACCAAAAAAACAAAATGAGATGACTGTAGGGGTAAATATATTAAAAATGTACATTGCACTGCAATATCTTTTTCGTTTGTTTGATTTATTTTTTTAAACATTAATTTAGCTGTTGATTTAGCTGTTTTTTAATTAATTAAAAAATTATTTGTCTATTTGATTTTGGTGGAAATCCCCCAGCCCCAAAAAACAAAATGAGATAGGATACGTTTGGAAGTTTGTAAAATACAAAATGCAATTGAACATTTACATTGTTTTGCAATTATTAATTTAGCTGTTAGTTTAGTTATTTTTTAATTACTTTATTAATTAATTGGCTCTTTGATTTTGTTGGAAATCCCCCCAAAATGAAGAAAATAAGATGACCGTGGGGAACATTTGGAAGTTTGTCCAATACAAAATGTTGTTGAGCATTAACATTGCACTGCAATTCTGTTTTTGCATTAATTTAGCTGTTCCTTGATGATTTCATGAAATAACTGCCCATTTCATTTCCATGGGGTCAAAACTGAGAGGGAGGTGGAGCAGCAACCATTTCTGGAGATCATCTGGGGCAAGACGGAGAAAAGGAGGAGGACGAGGAGGAGGGGGGTGTCGAGGATGTTGAGGGGGTCTGCAGCAGCAGCAGGAGGAGGAGGAGGAGGAGGCCATCGGCAGGCGAGCTCCCAGTGGACGTCTGCCGGCTGAGCAGAGCAGCAGGAGAAGAAGGAGAAGGTGAAACTTTTTGTTTTTGTTTGTTTGTTTATTTTGGTGGTGGTGGGGGGGTGATCACACAACAAGCGAAGACATGTTTGACACTTCTCACTATCCGTTCAACTGTTTCAACTATGATGGAGACGCGTACGCTTCCTGTAGCACGGACCAAGAGAAGAAGATGTGTCGGCCCGCCTACAGGTAGGAAAGAGTATCACTTAAAAAAAAAAAAAAAAAAAAAAAAAGGAAAGTATCACTTCGCTTTGCTCTTCTATTCGCTTTGCTTCTATATTTTTAAAAAAAAATATCTCAAGGCATTTTTCATGAAGTGTTATTTACTACCTTGTCACAAAATAGGCTTGAAGTCGTTTATCAATTATTAAACAATACTGTCCAAATTATGTTAAAATATGACGCACTCAATATTGATGACGCAATGTAAGCAAAGTCACTCATGTGTCAGAAAATTTGAATATTGTGATAAAGTCCTTTATTTTCTGTAATGCAATTAAAAATGTCATACATTCTGGATTCATTACAAATCAACTGAAATATTGCAAGACTTTTGTTTTAATATTGCTGATTATGACTTTTTTTTTTTTTTTTTTTTTTTGAACTTGGTCTAAGGAAATATTCTAATATTTTGAGATAGGATATTTGAGTTTACTTTACTAACTGTAAGCCATAATCAGCAATATGAAAATAATAAAACTCTTGCAATATTTTAGTTGATTTGTAATAAATCAAGAATGTATGACTTTTTTTTTTTTTTTTTTATTACAGAAAATAAAAAACTTTATCACCATATTCTAATTTTCTGAGACAGTCGTGTATATTTGAAGGTTAGCCTGTTATACGCATTAATAAAGAGATGTAAGTATACTACAAATTAGTTAATCTTTTTTTTTTTAGAATTGGTTTTACATAAGAAAAATTGAAAAAAATATTTTTTCCTTATGTTACAGTAGTGCGATATTTTACAGAATGCAAAATATAAGACTCGAAAAATTCTGTTTCCTTTAATTAGAGAAATTATTTAAAAGAAATGAACATTGAATGATTGAACAGATTATTTTACATTTTGATAGCTTTAAAATACCTAAAATGTTTGCTTCTTATTATGTATTTGACATGACTGACTCGACAGTATTTTTTTTTTTTTCCAAGATATTGTGTACATTCTTTTGGTTGTTATATAGCTTAAGAACGTAAAATTAATGTAACACGCATAATCATGTCATATTTTATCAATTATTTATCACATCTAAAATGAATTCGGTATATTTCAGAGCCAGTTGAATTATAATCTGAATATTGAAGAATTTATGGAAATAATTAAAAATAAATAAATGCTAATATATTTATTTATTCATTCATTAATTTCGAGGTATCACTAGTCTTTGCATTTTACATGCCGAATTTTAATGAAAAATAATATTTAATAATAATATGATATTAATATTTGAGAATGATATAATATTATAAAAATAATGTTAATAATAATCTAATATTTTAATCCTCTCATGAACTGATCATTCCAAAAGAATTGGAACCTTTACCATATTAGCTAATCGTACCTTTTTTTTTGCGGTTGCGTCAGCTACATCGCCCTGATCGCCATGGCGATCCAACAGAGCCCCGAGCAGCGGGTCACGCTGTCGGGCATTTACGAGTTCATCATGCGGAGGTTCCCGTACTACCGCTCCAATCAGAGAGCCTGGCAGAACTCCATCAGGCATAACCTGTCGCTCAACAGCTGCTTCATCAAGGTGGGTGACATATTATTTGGTTCATGCAGAATTACGGAGGTTTAAAGCGTCTCGCTGTTGCCTCGCAGGTCCCCAGGACGGAGGGAAACGAGAAAGGCAAAGGCAACTTTTGGACTTTTGCCAGCGGGTGCGAGTCCATGCTTGACCTCTTCGAGAACGGCAACTTCCGGCGTCGCAGGCGCCGGCGCCACATGAAAATTGGCCTGCGCGACGCCGCGGGGGAGGACGCTCGGCTCCGGCCCGCCGCCGAGAGCCCCGGCAAGCGGCGCGCGCCCGCCGTCCGTCGGCCCGACGCCGACCTTTGCCCTTTGAACCCCCGCGGGCCCGGGCCGCGCCCCGCGCCGAACGCCCTCGCCCCCAAACCCGAGTCGGAGATCAAGTTCAGCATCGACTACATCCTGTCCACCCCGGACCCGCCCGCGTCTGGGCTCAGGTCCTCCCACTTGGGCCCGGCGGGACCACCCGTTCGCGTTCTGGAGCCCCAACATCTGAACTTGCACTTCTGGACCCTGTGAGGGTCCGCTCGGGAGCAAACTGTGAGGATTTGTTGGAAGACATTTAAACACTCATTTTGCCTGCACTCTAAAAAACAGTTGGGTCAAAAATGGAGCCATCCTTTACTTGGGTCTATTTGACCCAACTTTAACTCAAGAAATTGGTCTTTTAGTGTCAAACAAATTATAAATATTGTCATATCGTCTACTTGTGTCATAAAATTGGCTCATTTTGTATAAAACAACCCAGAAAATTGGGTCAAATTGACCCATAAAGTGGATCGGTTCATTTTTGATCCAAAATTGGGTTACTTTTGACCCAACTGTTTATTTTTAGAATGTACATTCACAAATAAAAATATATAACTACTAGCAGTACATACATAACGCTAACCTATCAGATCTTAAATAATAGTTAACATCTGGTGACAGTACTGAGACTTCAATGTGTTGGGACAAATTAAAACTTGTAAAATCACACAAGCTGAGCCTTATTTTATCTTCAAATCAACTATTTTTCCAGAACCGGTCATAGAATATTCATGCTATTTATTTCTGAAGCTTAAAAGTCAAAACTAAAAAATATTCTGATTAATATTATGTTTGTTGTATATGAATTAAGCAGCAAAATCCACTCATTTTATCCATCTCAGGGGGGGGGGGGCATTTTGTCACTTGCTGTCGACTGAAAATGACATCACAGTTCCTAAGCAAGTGGCAAAATGGCCGCCCCCTGAGATGGATAAAAGGAGTGGATTTTGCTGCCTAAATCATATTCCATAAACACAATATTGATCAGAATACCTTGTTTAGACACCTCGTAATAAACATAAATTACCGTTTATGGCGGCATTCATTAGGATTTTAGAAGACGTCATTAAACGTTTTTGGTGGTCAAAGTGTTAATCATTTTTCTCAGAGGTTAAAGAACATATTGAGTACTCTTATCGTGCCCATCTGACTCTGTACCGATGCTGCATCGTTTATATTCATTCCGATGTTTAACAGGCTGTTGCACCTCAACGTACTGTACATGCTATTTAGCATTAGCATGAATGTAGCGGACTGAAAGGCGAGCCCGCCTATGTGGTTATGTCAAATACACCTCTTTATGTTTAGTTTGAGAGTAAACTTCAACTCAAAGTGGCAATAAACAGCTTCAAGCCTTTTTTTATTTATTTAAAGAAGCGAGCGCACACAACGTTGTAAAACGCACAACAGCAGCAGCTCAGAGTTAGCATGTAGCGCCACATGACGGCGCTCTCACTGGCCCCGCCTCCTGCCTTAAATTCCTTCTTTGCCGTTGACCTTTGGAAATCCCGATTGACTGACGCTCAAATTCTAATCCACTCGCTCCTTATTTATAACACATTATAATGCACCTTTTTTTGCTAATGAAAAAAAAAAGAAAAGAAAACAACAAAAAAAACATATTTCCGGACGTGAGGGAGATCAATCATACTTGTGTGCCGCTGTAGGGACATTTTTCAATTTAACCTTTTATATAATGTGTTGACTACATCGGAGAACACACTTAACATGAGTGGCATTTAATATAGCATAACACTTGCAAGGTGAGGCCCAGATGTGACCCTATTTAAATAGTGAGGGGGGGGGGGGTGCTTTGGAGCTTTAACAACACCCCTCCCCCTTTTCCCACTACACACCAACAAACCACTGATGCTATTCTAATTAAACACCTTTGCAAATGCCCCTCATCGATCTGTGAGATTTTTTATTATTATTATTATTATTTTTTTATTAAGCGTGAGGTGCCCCCCAGCAAACGTCTGCAGCAGCGCCAGCGTTTATGGATCAGCAAGTTTCCATTAAGAAAAGTTGTTGATGTCGAATAGCGGGGCCACGCCGTGGATATATTTGGCTAAATTAACTTAGCATAAAAAATAAAAAATAAAAAAAAAGTGCTCCGAGGCTACTGGGCCAACTAGAAAAGCGAAAAGTCACTCTTACGTTTTGCTGCCGGGAGAGATTGTTGAGGTACTGGGCTATTAACTCATTCACTGCCATTGACGGAAAAAGTCGTCTATGTCAAAGCTTTTGCTGGACTGGCAGTGAATGTGTTAAATAACAAATTACACTCCCTTCACGTCTTAATTTGGAGCCAGTGGTTCATAATTGCTGACGCCGACCACGTTTCTCTTTTTTTTTTTTTTTTTTTTTTTTGAAAAGATGTTGATCACGTCAATAATGTGGAACATGAGCAGCTTTGGATGCAGTGTTGCAAGTCGGATTGCATTGAGAAAGTCACTGATGTGAGACGTTAATAAAATCCTAAACACAAATGGGTCGTTTACTTTCAGGTGATTACAATGACGCTGTGTCAGCGCTGGGAAGGATAAATATTTGGCAATTATTTATATTTGTTGTGATGAGAATGTTTCCATCATGAGGCTAAATGGTGCAGTTGCATTTGCAGTCTTGTGTTTAGCGTTAGCTAAAGTAATAACGCAACCATTAGTCACCAAATTAAATTGGTTCTAAATAGTTCCTGGCAATAATGTATTGTATATTTGATTTTCAGAAAAACTCCAGATTAATTTTATTTTTTTAAATTATTTTTTTTTAAATCTGGCCACCCTAAAGAGAATTTTGTAAATTTGATATTACGTTTGGAAACGTATACTAAAAAATAGTTTGTTTGTTTTTTTTTAAATAGATTTAAATACACATTGATTTTCTTGTTTGTTGTCTGGAGCGAATAAGAAAGAGTCTAATAAAAGCTTTAATTTCATTCTCTCCGGTAGTTGTCACTGACAGCATTTCTTATACTGACCAGGAGATGGCGATAGCGTGTCACCAAGTCTGGTCATATGAAGAAGCCTATTAAAAAAAATATATATAAAAATCCACAAATAAAAAAGATTACTACCTGTCAGTTTTTTTTTGTTTTTTTTTAACAACGTAAGGTTTATTTCCTAATATAACCGTAGCACGTAAGCACTTAGTAGTGACGTAAAAAAAAAAAAACATTTTCCTTTACTTCAACAATAGGTAGGCTACGTCATGGGTAAAGAATATATACGTTATAATATTCATTATGTGCCGCCAGCTAATGATCTTTATTGAAATAGCTGTGAGTCTTTCTCACAAACAGGCACACATGCATGACATTTAACATTAAGTGGGAGGTGCAACCTGCAGTCCAGTAATGGAATGCGAAAAATCAACTCAGCATGTCCATCAATGGCCGCTGGGTGACGTGTTTACATTTTTTTTATTTTTTTTTTTACTTTTGATTTGTAATGGAAATCCTGCGGCGGTTGGTTGGCGACAGAGCACAAATGTGACCGAGAGTGACTGGAAGGCTTTTTATGAATAAAATAGAAAAATGTGTGACATTTAAATCAAAATACAGCTTGAATATATGCCAAAATTTTGTTTAAATTTGCCGGCTTGGGTGGTAAACAGACCAACGACGCAAACGTGAACTGAAAATTTCAAAATGTAAATGGTGATACACGAATTGTACCGTTTTACATTAAATGAATGCAGTTTAATAAGAAGTTTTAACGCGTCCCGCATTAAGATTAAGTTCTATGTTGCACCACGACAACATTGCACTTACATGCAATGCAACTACACTGCACACATTTCTCCCACTTGGGATGATGTCACTGTCCAGTACTTTTTGTCACAACTTTCCGATCATTTGCTTGTTCCCCACCTGGGAGACCACGCGTGTTTGTATGAGTGAGTGAAAAAACAATAAAGAAAAAAAAAAAAAAGTCTTAGTATACATGGTCATTTTTTTTATTTAAAAAAAGCCTTACGAAACGTGGTCATTTTTTTAATAGTTTAAAAAAAAAAAGCCTTAGTATACATTTTCATTCACACAAAAAAAAGCCTTGATATACATGGTCATTTTTTATTTAAAAAAAAGCCTTACTATACATCGTCTTTTTTTTTATTTAAAAAAAAAAGCCTTACTTTACATGGTAAATCTTTTTTATTTAAAAAAAGCCTTACTATACATGGTCATTTTTTGTTTGAAAAAAAAAGCCTTACTATACATGGTCATTTTTTGTTAGAAAAAAAAAAGCCTTACTATATATTTTTTTGATAGAAAAAAAGCCTTACTATACATGGTCGGTTTTTTGTCAAAAAAAAAAGCCTTACTATACATGGTCGTTTTTTTGTCGGAAAAAAAAGCCTTACTATACATGGTCGTTTTTTTGTCGGAAAAAAAAGCCTTACTATACATGGTAGTTTTTTTGTCGAAAAAAAAAAGCCTTACTATACATGGTCGTTTTTTTGTCGGAAAAAAAAAAGCCTTACTATACATTGTCGGTTTTTTTTGTTGGAAAAAAAAGCCTTACTATACATGGTCGTTTTTATGTCAGAAAAAAAAGCCTTACTATACATGGTCGTTTTTTTGTCGGAAAAAAAGACTAACTATACATGGTCGTTTTTTTGTCCGAAAAAAAAGCCTTACTATACATGGTCGTTTTTTTGTCGGAAAAAAAAAGCCTTACTATATACATGGTCGTTTTTTTGTTGGAAAAAAAAGCCTTACTATACATGGTCGTTTTTTTGTCAAAAAAAAAAAGCCTTACTATACATGGTCGTTTTTTTGTCGGAAAAAAAAAAGCCTTACTATACATTGTCGGGTTTTTTTGTCGGAAAAAAAAGCCTTACTATACATGGTCGTTTTTATGTCAGAAAAAAAAACCTTACTATACATGGTCGTTTTTTTTGGTTGGAAAAAAAAGCCTTACTATACATGGTCGTTTTTTTGTCGGAAAAAAAAGCCTTACTATACATGGTCGTTTTTTTGTCGGGAAAAAAAAGCCTTACTATACATGGTCGTTTTTTTGTCGGTAAAAAAAAGCCTTACTATACATGGTCGTTTTTTTGTCGGAAAAAAAGCCTTACTATACATGGTCATTTTTTTTGTCGGAAAAAAAAAAAGCCTTACTATACATGGTCGTTTTTTTGTCGGAAAAAAAAGCCTTACTATACATGGTCGTTTTTTTGTCAGAAAAAAAAGCCTTACTATACATGGTCGTTTTTTTGTCAGAAAAAAAAGCCTTACTATACATGGTCGTTTTTTTGTCGATAAAAAAAAGCCTTACTATACATGGTCATTTGGTTAGACTCAGCGTGGGATCGAACCCGCAACCTACGTGTCTGAGGGTAGACAATCTACCACTAGACCACGGGGCTGTTAGCCTGTTTACTGGAAAGAGGGGTAATGAGTTTAGTAAGTATGACTAGGATTTAAAAAAAAAAAAAAAAAAAAAAAACCCTTACTATACATGGTCGTTTTTTTGTCAAAAAAAAAAAGCCTTACTATACATGGTCGTTTTTTTTGTCAAAAAAAAAGCCTTACTATACATTGTCGGTTTTTTTTGTCGGAAAAAAAAGCCTTACTATACATGGTCGTTTTTATGTCAGAAAAAAAAGCCTTACTATACATGGTCGTTTTTTTTATTTAAAAAAAGCCTTACGAAACGTGGTCATTTTTTTAATAGTTTAAAAAAAAAAAGCCTTAGTATACATTTTCATTCACACAAAAAAAAGCCTTGATATACATGGTCATTTTTTATTTAAAAAAAAGCCTTACTATACATCGTCTTTTTTTTTATTTTAAAAAAAAGCCTTACTATACATGGTAAATCTTTTTTATTTAAAAAAAGCCTTACTATACATGGTCATTTTTTGTTTGAAAAAAAAAAGCCTTACTATACATGGTCATTTTTTGTTAGAAAAAAAAAAGCCTTACTATATATTTTTTTGTTAGAAAAAAAGCCTTACTATACATGGTCGTTTTTTTGTCAAAAAAAAAAGCCTTACTATACATGGTCGTTTTTTTGTCGGAAAAAAAAGCCTTACTATACATGGTAGTTTTTTTGTCGAAAAAAAAAAGCCTTACTATACATGGTCGTTTTTTGTTTGAAAAAAAAAGCCTTACTATACATGGTCATTTTTTGTTAGAAAAAAAAAAGCCTTACTATATATTTTTTTGTTAGAAAAAAAGCCTTACTATACATGGTCGTTTTTTTGTCAAAAAAAAAAGCCTTACTATACATGGTCGTTTTTTTGTCGGAAAAAAAAGCCTTACTATACATGGTCGTTTTTTTGTCGGAAAAAAAAGCCTTACTATACATGGTAGTTTTTTTGTCGAAAAAAAAAAGCCTTACTATACATGGTCGTTTTTTTGTCGGAAAAAAAAAAGCCTTACTATACATTGTCGGTTTTTTTTGTTGGAAAAAAAAGCCTTACTATACATGGTCGTTTTTATGTCAGAAAAAAAAGCCTTACTATACATGGTCGTTTTTTTGTCGGAAAAAAAGACTAATTATACATGGTCGTTTTTTTGTCCGAAAAAAAAGCCTTACTATACATGGTCGTTTTTTTGTCGGAAAAAAAAAGCCTTACTATATACATGGTCGTTTTTTTGTTGGAAAAAAAAGCCTTACTATACATGGTCGTTTTTTTGTCAAAAAAAAAAAGCCTTACTATACATGGTCGTTTTTTTGTCGGAAAAAAAAAAGCCTTACTATACATTGTCGGTTTTTTTTGTCGGAAAAAAAAGCCTTACTATACATGGTCGTTTTTATGTCAGAAAAAAAAACCTTACTATACATGGTCGTTTTTTTTGGTTGGAAAAAAAAGCCTTACTATACATGGTCGTTTTTTTGTCGGAAAAAAAAGCCTTACTATACATGGTCGTTTTTTTGTCGGGAAAAAAAAGCCTTACTATACATGGTCGTTTTTTTGTCGGTAAAAAAAAGCCTTACTATACATGGTCGTTTTTTTGTCGGAAAAAAAGCCTTACTATACATGGTCATTTTTTTTGTCGGAAAAAAAAAAAGCCTTACTATACATGGTCGTTTTATTTATCGGAAAAAAATAGCCTTACTATACATGGTCATTTGGTTAGACTCAGCCTGGGATCGAACCCGCAACCTACGTGTCTGAGGGTAGACAATCTACCACTAGACCACGGGGCTGTTAGACTGTTTACTGGAAAGAGGGGTAATGAGTTTAGTAAGTATGACTAGGATTTAAAAAAAAAAAAAAAAAAAAAAAAAAAAAAAAGCCTTACTATACATGGTCGTTTTTTTGTCAAAAAAAAAAAAGCCTTACTATACATGGTCGTTTTTTTGTCGAAAAAAAAGCCTTACTATACATGGTCGTTTTTTTGTCGGAAAAAAAAGCCTTACTATACATGGTCGTTTTTTTGTCGGAAAAAAAAGCCTTACTATACATGGTCGTTTTTTTGTCGGAAAAAAAGCCTTACTATACATGGTCGTTTTTTTGTCAGAAAAAAAAGCCTTACTATACATGGTCGTTTTTTTGTCAAAAAAAAAAAGCCTTACTATACATGGTCGTTTTTTTGTCGAAAAAAAAAGCCTTACTATACATGGTCGTTTTTTTTGGTTGGAAAAAAAAGCCTTACTATACATGGTCGTTTTTTTGTCAGAAAAAAAAGCCTTACTATACATGGTCGTTTTTTTGTCGGAAAAAAAAGCCTTAGTATACATGGTCGTTTTTTTGTCGGAAAAAAAAGCCTGACTATACATGGTCGTTTTTTTGTCGGAAAAAAAAGCCTTACTATACATGGTCGTTTTTTTGTCGGAAAAAAAGCCTTACTATACATGGTCGTTTTTTTGTCAGAAAAAAAAGCCTTACTATACATGGTCGTTTTTTTGTCAAAAAAAAAAGCCTTACTATACATGGTCGTTTTTTTGTCGAAAAAAAAAGCCTTACTATACATGGTCGTTTTTTTGTCGGAAAAACAAGCCTTACTATACATGGTCGTTTTTTGTCGGAAAAAAAAAGCCTTACTATACATGGTCGTTTTTTTGTCGGAAAAAAAAGCCTTACTATACATGGTCGTTTTTTTGTCGGGAAAAAAAAGCCTTACTATACATGGTCGTTTTTTTGTCGGTAAAAAAAAGCCTTACTATACATGGTCGTTTTTTTGTCGGTAAAAAAAAGCCTTACTATACATGGTCGTTTTTTTTGGTTGGAAAAAAAAGCCTTACTATACATGGTCGTTTTTTTGTCAGAAAAAAAAGCCTTACTATACATGGTCGTTTTTTTGTCGGAAAAAAAAGCCTTAGTATACATGGTCGTTTTTTTGTCGGAAAAAAAAGCCTTACTATACATGGTCGTTTTTTTGTCGGAAAAAAAAAGCCTTACTATACATGGTCGTTTTTTTGTCAGAAAAAAAAGCCTTACTATACATGGTCGTTTTTTTGTCAAAAAAAAAAAGCCTTACTTTACATGGTCGTTTTTTGTCGAAAAAAAAAGCCTTACTATACATGGTCGTTTTTTTGTCGGGAAAAAAAAGCCTTACTATACATGGTCGTTTTTTTGTCGGTAAAAAAAAGCCTTACTATACATGGTCGTTTTTTTGTCGGGAAAAAAAAGCCTTACTATACATGGTCGTTTTTTTTGGTTGGAAAAAAAAGCCTTACTATACATGGTCGTTTTTTTGTCAAAAAAAAAAGCCTTACTATACATGGTCGTTTTTTTGTCGGAAAAAAAAGCCTTAGTATACATGGTCGTTTTTTTGTCGGAAAAAAAAGCCTTACTATACATGGTCGTTTTTTTGTCGGAAAAAAAAAGCCTTACTATACATGGTCGTTTTTTTGTCAGAAAAAAAAGCCTTACTATACATGGTCGTTTTTTTGTCAAAAAAAAAAAGCCTTACTATACATGGTCGTTTTTTGTCGAAAAAAAAAAGCCTTACTATACATGGTCGTTTTTTTGTCGGAAAAAAAAGCCTTACTATACATGGTCGTTTTTTTGTCAGAAAAAAAAGCCTTACTATACATGGTCGTTTTTTTGTCAAAAAAAAAAAGCCTTACTATACATGGTCGTTTTTTTGTCGAAAAAAAAAGCCTTACTATACATGGTCGTTTTTTTGTCGGAAAAAAAAGCCTTACTATACATGGTCGTTTTTTGTCGGAAAAAAAAGCCTTACTATACATGGTCGTTTTTTTGTCGGAAAAAAAAGCCTTACTATACATGGTCGTTTTTTTGTCGGGAAAAAAAAGCCTTACTATACATGGTCGTTTTTTTGTCGGAAAAAAAGCCTTACTATACATGGTCATTTTTTTTGTCGGAAAAGAAAAAAGCCTTACTATACATGGTCGTTTTATTTATCGGGAAAAAAAAGCCTTACTATACATGGTCATTTGGTTAGACTCAGCCTGGGATCGAACCCGCAACCTACGTGTCTGAGGGTAGACAATCTACCACTAGACCACGGGGCTGTTAGCCTGTTTACTGGAAAGAGGGGTAATGAGTTTAGTAAGTATGACTAGGATTTAAAAAAAAAAAAAAAAAAAAAAAAAAAAAGCCTTACTATACATGGTCGTTTTTTTGTCTGAAAAAAAAGCCTTACTATACATGGTCGTTTTTTGGTCAGAAAAAAAAGCCTTACTATACATGGTCGTTTTTTTGTCAGAAAAAAAAGCCTTACTATACATGGTCGTTTTTTTGTCAAAAAAAAAAAGCCTTACTATACATGGTCGTTTTTTTTGTCAGAAAAAAAAGCCTTACTATACATGGTCGTTTTTTTGTCGAAAAAAAAAGCCGTACTATACATGGTCGTTTTTTGTCGAAAAAAAAGCCTTACTATACATGGTCGTTTTTTTGTCGGAAAAAAAAGCCTTACTATACATGGTCGTTTTTTTGTCGGAAAAAAAAGCCTTACTATACATGGTCGTTTTTTTGTCTGAAAAAAAAGCCTTACTATACATGGTCGTTTTTTTGTCAGAAAAAAAAGCCTTACTATATACATGGTCGTTTTTTTGTTGGAAAAAAAAGCCTTACTATACATGGTCGTTTTTTTGTCAAAAAAAAAAAAGCCTTACTATACATGGTCGTTTTTTTGTCGGAAAAAAAAAAGCCTTACTATACATTGTCGGGGTTTTTTGTCGGAAAAAAAAGCCTTACTATACATGGTCGTTTTTATGTCAGAAAAAAAAACCTTACTATACATGGTCGTTTTTTTTGGTTGGAAAAAAAAGCCTTACTATACATGGTCGTTTTTTTGTCGGAAAAAAAAGCCTTACTACACATGGTCGTTTTTTTGTCGGGAAAAAAAAGCCTTACTATACATGGTCGTTTTTTTGTCGGTAAAAAAAAGCCTTACTATACATGGTCGTTTTTTTGTCGGAAAAAAAGCCTTACTTATACATGGTCATTTTTTTTGTCGGAAAAAAAAAAAGCCTTACTATACATGGTCGTTTTATTTATCGGAAAAAAAAAGCCTTACTATACATGGTCATTTGGTTAGACTCAGCCTGGGATCGAACCCGCAACCTACGTGTCTGAGGGTAGACAATCTACCACTAGACCACGGGGCTGTTAGCCTGTTTACTGGAAAGAGGGGTAATGAGTTTAGTAAGTATGACTAGGATTTAAAAAAAAAAAAAAAAAAAAAAAAAAAAGCCTTACTATACATGGTCGTTTTTTTGTCTGAAAAAAAAGCCTTACTATACATGGTCGTTTTTTGGTCAGAAAAAAAAGCCTTACTATACATGGTCGTTTTTTTGTCAGAAAAAAAAGCCTTACTATACATGGTCGTTTTTTTGTCAAAAAAAAAAAGCCTTACTATACATGGTCGTTTTTTTTGTCAGAAAAAAAAGCCTTACTATACATGGTCGTTTTTTTGTCAAAAAAAAAAGCCTTACTATACATGGTCGTTTTTTTGTCGAAAAAAAAAGCCTTACTATACATGGTCGTTTTTTTGTCGGAAAAACAAGCCTTACTATACATGGTCGTTTTTTGTCGGAAAAAAAAAGCCTTACTATACATGGTCGTTTTTTTGTCGGAAAAAAAAGCCTTACTATACATGGTCGTTTTTTTGTCGGGAAAAAAAAGCCTTACTATACATGGTCGTTTTTTTGTCGGTAAAAAAAAGCCTTACTATACATGGTCGTTTTTTTGTCGGTAAAAAAAAGCCTTACTATACATGGTCGTTTTTTTTGGTTGGAAAAAAAAGCCTTACTATACATGGTCGTTTTTTTGTCAGAAAAAAAAGCCTTACTATACATGGTCGTTTTTTTGTCGGAAAAAAAAGCCTTAGTATACATGGTCGTTTTTTTGTCGGAAAAAAAAGCCTTACTATACATGGTCGTTTTTTTGTCGGAAAAAAAAAGCCTTACTATACATGGTCGTTTTTTTGTCAGAAAAAAAAGCCTTACTATACATGGTCGTTTTTTTGTCAAAAAAAAAAAGCCTTACTTTACATGGTCGTTTTTTGTCGAAAAAAAAAGCCTTACTATACATGGTCGTTTTTTTGTCGGGAAAAAAAAGCCTTACTATACATGGTCGTTTTTTTGTCGGTAAAAAAAAGCCTTACTATACATGGTCGTTTTTTTGTCGGGAAAAAAAAGCCTTACTATACATGGTCGTTTTTTTTGGTTGGAAAAAAAAGCCTTACTATACATGGTCGTTTTTTTGTCAAAAAAAAAAGCCTTACTATACATGGTCGTTTTTTTGTCGGAAAAAAAAGCCTTAGTATACATGGTCGTTTTTTTGTCGGAAAAAAAAGCCTTACTATACATGGTCGTTTTTTTGTCGGAAAAAAAAAGCCTTACTATACATGGTCGTTTTTTTGTCAGAAAAAAAAGCCTTACTATACATGGTCGTTTTTTTGTCAAAAAAAAAAAGCCTTACTATACATGGTCGTTTTTTGTCGAAAAAAAAAAGCCTTACTATACATGGTCGTTTTTTTGTCGGAAAAAAAAGCCTTACTATACATGGTCGTTTTTTTGTCAGAAAAAAAAGCCTTACTATACATGGTCGTTTTTTTGTCAAAAAAAAAAAGCCTTACTATACATGGTCGTTTTTTTGTCGAAAAAAAAAGCCTTACTATACATGGTCGTTTTTTTGTCGGAAAAAAAAGCCTTACTATACATGGTCGTTTTTTGTCGGAAAAAAAAGCCTTACTATACATGGTCGTTTTTTTGTCGGAAAAAAAAGCCTTACTATACATGGTCGTTTTTTTGTCGGGAAAAAAAAGCCTTACTATACATGGTCGTTTTTTTGTCGGAAAAAAAGCCTTACTATACATGGTCATTTTTTTTGTCGGAAAAGAAAAAAGCCTTACTATACATGGTCGTTTTATTTATCGGGAAAAAAAAGCCTTACTATACATGGTCATTTGGTTAGACTCAGCCTGGGATCGAACCCGCAACCTACGTGTCTGAGGGTAGACAATCTACCACTAGACCACGGGGCTGTTAGCCTGTTTACTGGAAAGAGGGGTAATGAGTTTAGTAAGTATGACTAGGATTTAAAAAAAAAAAAAAAAAAAAAAAAAAAAAGCCTTACTATACATGGTCGTTTTTTTGTCTGAAAAAAAAGCCTTACTATACATGGTCGTTTTTTGGTCAGAAAAAAAAGCCTTACTATACATGGTCGTTTTTTTGTCAGAAAAAAAAGCCTTACTATACATGGTCGTTTTTTTGTCAAAAAAAAAAAGCCTTACTATACATGGTCGTTTTTTTTGTCAGAAAAAAAAGCCTTACTATACATGGTCGTTTTTTTGTCGAAAAAAAAAGCCGTACTATACATGGTCGTTTTTTGTCGAAAAAAAAGCCTTACTATACATGGTCGTTTTTTTGTCGGAAAAAAAAGCCTTACTATACATGGTCGTTTTTTTGTCGGAAAAAAAAGCCTTACTATACATGGTCGTTTTTTTGTCTGAAAAAAAAGCCTTACTATACATGGTCGTTTTTTTGTCAGAAAAAAAAGCCTTACTATATACATGGTCGTTTTTTTGTTGGAAAAAAAAGCCTTACTATACATGGTCGTTTTTTTGTCAAAAAAAAAAAAGCCTTACTATACATGGTCGTTTTTTTGTCGGAAAAAAAAAAGCCTTACTATACATTGTCGGGGTTTTTTGTCGGAAAAAAAAGCCTTACTATACATGGTCGTTTTTATGTCAGAAAAAAAAACCTTACTATACATGGTCGTTTTTTTTGGTTGGAAAAAAAAGCCTTACTATACATGGTCGTTTTTTTGTCGGAAAAAAAAGCCTTACTACACATGGTCGTTTTTTTGTCGGGAAAAAAAAGCCTTACTATACATGGTCGTTTTTTTGTCGGTAAAAAAAAGCCTTACTATACATGGTCGTTTTTTTGTCGGAAAAAAAGCCTTACTTATACATGGTCATTTTTTTTGTCGGAAAAAAAAAAAGCCTTACTATACATGGTCGTTTTATTTATCGGAAAAAAAAAGCCTTACTATACATGGTCATTTGGTTAGACTCAGCCTGGGATCGAACCCGCAACCTACGTGTCTGAGGGTAGACAATCTACCACTAGACCACGGGGCTGTTAGCCTGTTTACTGGAAAGAGGGGTAATGAGTTTAGTAAGTATGACTAGGATTTAAAAAAAAAAAAAAAAAAAAAAAAAAGCCTTACTATACATGGTCGTTTTTTTGTCAGAAAAAAAAGCCTTACTATACATGGTCGTTTTTTTGTCGAAAAAAAAAGCCTTACTATACATGGTCGTTTTTTTGTCGGAAAAAAAAGCCTTATTATACATGGTCGTTTTTTGTCGGAAAAAAAAAACCTTACTATACATGGTCGTTTTTTTTGGTTGGAAAAAAAAGCCTTACTATACATGGTCGTTTTTTTGTCAGAAAAAAAAGCCTTACTATACATGGTCGTTTTTTTGTCGGTAAAAAAAAGCCTTAGTATACATGGTCGTTTTTTTGTCGGAAAAAAAAGCCTGACTATACATGGTCGTTTTTTTGTCGGAAAAAAAAGCCTTACTATACATGGTCGTTTTTTTGTCGGAAAAAAAACCTTACTATACATGGTCGTTTTTTTGTCAGAAAAAAAAGCCTTACTATACATGGTCGTTTTTTTGTCAGAAAAAAAAGCCTTACTATACATGGTCGTTTTTTGTCGGAAAAAAAAACCTTACTATACATGGTCGTTTTTTTTGGTCGGAAAAAAAAGCCTTAGTATACATGGTCGTTTTTTTGTCGGAAAAAAAAGCCTGACTATACATGGTCGTTTTTTTGTCGGAAAAAAAAGCCTTACTATACATGGTCGTTTTTTTGTCGGAAAAAAAGCCTTACTATACATGGTCGTTTTTTTGTCAGAAAAAAAAGCCTTACTATACATGGTCGTTTTTTTGTCAAAAAAAAAAAGCCTTACTATACATGGTCGTTTTTTGTCGGAAAAAAAAGCCTTACTATACATGGTCGTTTTTTTGTCGGAAAAAAAAGCCTTACTATACATGGTCGTTTTTTTGTCGGTAAAAAAAAGCCTTACTATACATGGTCGTTTTTTTGTCGGTAAAAAAAAGCCTTACTATACATGGTCGTTTTTTTGTCGGAAAAAAAAGCCTTACTATACATGGTCGTTTTTTTGTCAGAAAAAAAAGCCTTACTATACATGGTCGTTTTTTTGTCAGAAAAAAAAGCCTTACTATACATGGTCGTTTTTTTGTCAAAAAAAAAAAGCCTTACTATACATGGTCGTTTTTTGTCGGAAAAAAAAGCCTTACTATACATGGTCGTTTTTTTGTCAAAAAAAAAAAGCCTTACTATACATGGTCGTTTTTTTGTCGGAAAAAAAAGCCTTACTATACATGGTCGTTTTTTGTCGGAAAAAAAAGCCTTACTATACATGGTCGTTTTTTTGTCGGAAAAAAAAGCCTTACTACACATGGTCGTTTTTTTGTCGGGAAAAAAAAGCCTTACTATACATGGTCGTTTTTTTGTCGAAAAAAAAGCCTTACTATACATGGTCGTTTTTTTGTCGGAAAAAAAAGCCTTACTATACATGGTCGTTTTTTGTCGGAAAAAAAAGCCTTACTATACATGGTCGTTTTTTTGTCGGAAAAAAAACCTTACTATACATGGTCGTTTTTTTGTCGGAAAAAAAAGCCTTACTATACATGGTCGTTTTTTTGTCAGAAAAAAAAGCCTTACTATACATGGTCGTTTTTTTGTCAGAAAAAAAAGCCTTACTATACATGGTCGTTTTTTTGTCAAAAAAAAAAAGCCTTACTATACATGGTCGTTTTTTGTCGGAAAAAAAAGCCTTACTATACATGGTCGTTTTTTTGTCAAAAAAAAAAAGCCTTACTTTACATGGTCGTTTTTTGTCGAAAAAAAAAGCCTTACTATACATGGTCGTTTTTTTGTCGGGAAAAAAAAGCCTTACTATACATGGTCGTTTTTTTGTCGGTAAAAAAAAGCCTTACTATACATGGTCGTTTTTTTGTCGGGAAAAAAAAGCCTTACTATACATGGTCGTTTTTTTTGGTTGGAAAAAAAAGCCTTACTATACATGGTCGTTTTTTTGTCAAAAAAAAAAGCCTTACTATACATGGTCGTTTTTTTGTCGGAAAAAAAAGCCTTAGTATACATGGTCGTTTTTTTGTCGGAAAAAAAAGCCTTACTATACATGGTCGTTTTTTTGTCGGAAAAAAAAAGCCTTACTATACATGGTCGTTTTTTTGTCAGAAAAAAAAGCCTTACTATACATGGTCGTTTTTTTGTCAAAAAAAAAAAGCCTTACTATACATGGTCGTTTTTTGTCGAAAAAAAAAGCCTTACTATACATGGTCGTTTTTTTGTCGGAAAAAAAAGCCTTACTATACATGGTCGTTTTTTTGTCAGAAAAAAAAGCCTTACTATACATGGTCGTTTTTTTGTCAAAAAAAAAAAGCCTTACTATACATGGTCGTTTTTTTGTCGAAAAAAAAAGCCTTACTATACATGGTCGTTTTTTTGTCGGAAAAAAAAGCCTTACTATACATGGTCGTTTTTTGTCGGAAAAAAAAGCCTTACTATACATGGTCGTTTTTTTGTCGGAAAAAAAAGCCTTACTATACATGGTCGTTTTTTTGTCGGGAAAAAAAAGCCTTACTATACATGGTCGTTTTTTTGTCGGAAAAAAAGCCTTACTATACATGGTCATTTTTTTTGTCGGAAAAGAAAAAAGCCTTACTATACATGGTCGTTTTATTTATCGGGAAAAAAAAGCCTTACTATACATGGTCATTTGGTTAGACTCAGCCTGGGATCGAACCCGCAACCTACGTGTCTGAGGGTAGACAATCTACCACTAGACCACGGGGCTGTTAGCCTGTTTACTGGAAAGAGGGGTAATGAGTTTAGTAAGTATGACTAGGATTTAAAAAAAAAAAAAAAAAAAAAAAAAAAAAGCCTTACTATACATGGTCGTTTTTTTGTCTGAAAAAAAAGCCTTACTATACATGGTCGTTTTTTGTCGAAAAAAAAAGCCTTACTATACATGGTCGTTTTTTTGTCAGAAAAAAAAGCCTTACTATACATGGTCGTTTTTTTGTCAAAAAAAAAAAGCCTTACTATACATGGTCGTTTTTTGTCGGAAAAAAAAGCCTTACTATACATGGTCGTTTTTTTGTCGGAAAAAAAAGCCTTACTATACATGGTCGTTTTTTTGTCGGTAAAAAAAAGCCTTACTATACATGGTCGTTTTTTTGTCGGTAAAAAAAAGCCTTACTATACATGGTCGTTTTTTTGTCAAAAAAAAAAAGCCTTACTATACATGGTCGTTTTTTGTCGAAAAAAAAAGCCTTACTATACATGGTCGTTTTTTTGTCAGAAAAAAAAGCCTTACTATACATGGTCGTTTTTTTGTCAGAAAAAAAAGCCTTACTATACATGGTCGTTTTTTTGTCAAAAAAAAAAAGCCTTACTTTACATGGTCGTTTTTTGTCGAAAAAAAAAGCCTTACTATACATGGTCGTTTTTTTGTCGGGAAAAAAAAGCCTTACTATACATGGTCGTTTTTTTGTCGGTAAAAAAAAGCCTTACTATACATGGTCGTTTTTTTGTCGGGAAAAAAAAGCCTTACTATACATGGTCGTTTTTTTTGGTTGGAAAAAAAAGCCTTACTATACATGGTCGTTTTTTTGTCAAAAAAAAAAGCCTTACTATACATGGTCGTTTTTTTGTCGGAAAAAAAAGCCTTAGTATACATGGTCGTTTTTTTGTCGGAAAAAAAAGCCTTACTATACATGGTCGTTTTTTTGTCGGAAAAAAAAAGCCTTACTATACATGGTCGTTTTTTGTCGAAAAAAAAAGCCTTACTATACATGGTCGTTTTTTTGTCGGAAAAAAAAGCCTTACTATACATGGTCGTTTTTTTGTCAGAAAAAAAAGCCTTACTATACATGGTCGTTTTTTTGTCAAAAAAAAAAAGCCTTACTATACATGGTCGTTTTTTTGTCGAAAAAAAAAGCCTTACTATACATGGTCGTTTTTTTGTCGGAAAAAAAAGCCTTACTATACATGGTGGTTTTTTGTCGGAAAAAAAAGCCTTACTATACATGGTCGTTTTTTTGTCGGAAAAAAAAGCCTTACTATACATGGTCGTTTTTTTGTCGGGAAAAAAAAGCCTTACTATACATGGTCATTTTTTTTGTCGGAAAAGAAAAAAGCCTTACTATACATGGTCGTTTTATTTATCGGGAAAAAAAAGCCTTACTATACATGGTCATTTGGTTAGACTCAGCCTGGGATCGAACCCGCAACCTACGTGTCTGAGGGTAGACAATCTACCACTAGACCACGGGGCTGTTAGCCTGTTTACTGGAAAGAGGGGTAATGAGTTTAGTAAGTATGACTAGGATTTAAAAAAAAAAAAAAAAAAAAAAAAAAAAAGCCTTACTATACATGGTCGTTTTTTTGTCTGAAAAAAAAGCCTTACTATACATGGTCGTTTTTTTGTCAGAAAAAAAAGCCTTACTATACATGGTCGTTTTTTTGTCAAAAAAAAAAAGCCTTACTATACATGGTCGTTTTTTTTGTCAGAAAAAAAAGCCTTACTATACATGGTCGTTTTTTTGTCGAAAAAAAAAGCCGTACTATACATGGTCGTTTTTTGTCGAAAAAAAAGCCTTACTATACATGGTCGTTTTTTTGTCGGAAAAAAAAGCCTTACTATACATGGTCGTTTTTTTGTCGGAAAAAAAAGCCTTACTATACATGGTCGTTTTTTTGTCTGAAAAAAAAGCCTTACTATACATGGTCGTTTTTTTGTCAGAAAAAAAAGCCTTACTATATACATGGTCGTTTTTTTGTTGGAAAAAAAAGCCTTACTATACATGGTCGTTTTTTTGTCAAAAAAAAAAAAGCCTTACTATACATGGTCGTTTTTTTGTCGGAAAAAAAAAAGCCTTACTATACATTGTCGGGTTTTTTTGTCGGAAAAAAAAGCCTTACTATACATGGTCGTTTTTATGTCAGAAAAAAAAACCTTACTATACATGGTCGTTTTTTTTGGTTGGAAAAAAAAGCCTTACTATACATGGTCGTTTTTTTGTCGGAAAAAAAAGCCTTACTACACATGGTCGTTTTTTTGTCGGGAAAAAAAAGCCTTACTATACATGGTCGTTTTTTTGTCGGTAAAAAAAAGCCTTACTATACATGGTCGTTTTTTTGTCGGAAAAAAAGCCTTACTTATACATGGTCATTTTTTTTGTCGGAAAAAAAAAAAGCCTTACTATACATGGTCGTTTTATTTATCGGAAAAAAAAAGCCTTACTATACATGGTCATTTGGTTAGACTCAGCCTGGGATCGAACCCGCAACCTACGTGTCTGAGGGTAGACAATCTACCACTAGACCACGGGGCTGTTAGCCTGTTTACTGGAAAGAGGGGTAATGAGTTTAGTAAGTATGACTAGGATTTAAAAAAAAAAAAAAAGCCTTACTATACATGGTCGTTTTTTTGTCAGAAAAAAAAGCCTTACTATACATGGTCGTTTTTTTGTCGAAAAAAAAAGCCTTACTATACATGGTCGTTTTTTTGTCGGAAAAAAAAGCCTTATTATACATGGTCGTTTTTTGTCGGAAAAAAAAAACCTTACTATACATGGTCGTTTTTTTTGGTTGGAAAAAAAAGCCTTACTATACATGGTCGTTTTTTTGTCAGAAAAAAAAGCCTTACTATACATGGTCGTTTTTTTGTCGGTAAAAAAAAGCCTTAGTATACATGGTCGTTTTTTTGTCGGAAAAAAAAGCCTGACTATACATGGTCGTTTTTTTGTCGGAAAAAAAAGCCTTACTATACATGGTCGTTTTTTTGTCGGAAAAAAAACCTTACTATACATGGTCGTTTTTTTGTCAGAAAAAAAAGCCTTACTATACATGGTCGTTTTTTTGTCAGAAAAAAAAGCCTTACTATACATGGTCGTTTTTTGTCGGAAAAAAAAACCTTACTATACATGGTCGTTTTTTTTGGTCGGAAAAAAAAGCCTTAGTATACATGGTCGTTTTTTTGTCGGAAAAAAAAGCCTGACTATACATGGTCGTTTTTTTGTCGGAAAAAAAAGCCTTACTATACATGGTCGTTTTTTTGTCGGAAAAAAAGCCTTACTATACATGGTCGTTTTTTTGTCAGAAAAAAAAGCCTTACTATACATGGTCGTTTTTTTGTCAAAAAAAAAAAGCCTTACTATACATGGTCGTTTTTTGTCGGAAAAAAAAGCCTTACTATACATGGTCGTTTTTTTGTCGGGAAAAAAAAGCCTTACTATACATGGTCATTTTTTTTGTCGGAAAAGAAAAAAGCCTTACTATACATGGTCGTTTTATTTATCGGGAAAAAAAAGCCTTACTATACATGGTCATTTGGTTAGACTCAGCCTGGGATCGAACCCGCAACCTACGTGTCTGAGGGTAGACAATCTACCACTAGACCACGGGGCTGTTAGCCTGTTTACTGGAAAGAGGGGTAATGAGTTTAGTAAGTATGACTAGGATTTAAAAAAAAAAAAAAAAGCCTTACTATACATGGTCGTTTTTTTGTCTGAAAAAAAAGCCTTACTATACATGGTCGTTTTTTGGTCAGAAAAAAAAGCCTTACTATACATGGTCGTTTTTTTGTCAGAAAAAAAAGCCTTACTATACATGGTCGTTTTTTTGTCAAAAAAAAAAAGCCTTACTATACATGGTCGTTTTTTTTGTCAGAAAAAAAAGCCTTACTATACATGGTCGTTTTTTTGTCGAAAAAAAAAGCCGTACTATACATGGTCGTTTTTTGTCGAAAAAAAAGCCTTACTATACATGGTCGTTTTTTTGTCGGAAAAAAAAGCCTTACTATACATGGTCGTTTTTTTGTCGGAAAAAAAAGCCTTACTATACATGGTCGTTTTTTTGTCTGAAAAAAAAGCCTTACTATACATGGTCGTTTTTTTGTCAGAAAAAAAAGCCTTACTATATACATGGTCGTTTTTTTGTTGGAAAAAAAAGCCTTACTATACATGGTCGTTTTTTTGTCAAAAAAAAAAAAGCCTTACTATACATGGTCGTTTTTTTGTCGGAAAAAAAAAAGCCTTACTATACATTGTCGGGTTTTTTTGTCGGAAAAAAAAGCCTTACTATACATGGTCGTTTTTATGTCAGAAAAAAAAACCTTACTATACATGGTCGTTTTTTTTGGTTGGAAAAAAAAGCCTTACTATACATGGTCGTTTTTTTGTCGGAAAAAAAAGCCTTACTACACATGGTCGTTTTTTTGTCGGGAAAAAAAAGCCTTACTATACATGGTCGTTTTTTTGTCGGTAAAAAAAAGCCTTACTATACATGGTCGTTTTTTTGTCGGAAAAAAAGCCTTACTTATACATGGTCATTTTTTTTGTCGGAAAAAAAAAAAGCCTTACTATACATGGTCGTTTTATTTATCGGGAAAAAAAAGCCTTACTATACATGGTCATTTGGTTAGACTCAGCCTGGGATCGAACCCGCAACCTACGTGTCTGAGGGTAGACAATCTACCACTAGACCACGGGGCTGTTAGCCTGTTTACTGGAAAGAGGGGTAATGAGTTTAGTAAGTATGACTAGGATTTTAAAAAAAAAAAAAGCCTTACTATACATGGTCGTTTTTTTGTCAGAAAAAAAAGCCTTACTATACATGGTCGTTTTTTTGTCGAAAAAAAAAGCCTTACTATACATGGTCGTTTTTTTGTCGGAAAAAAAAGCCTTATTATACATGGTCGTTTTTTGTCGGAAAAAAAAAACCTTACTATACATGGTCGTTTTTTTTGGTTGGAAAAAAAAGCCTTACTATACATGGTCGTTTTTTTGTCAGAAAAAAAAGCCTTACTATACATGGTCGTTTTTTTGTCGGTAAAAAAAAGCCTTAGTATACATGGTCGTTTTTTTGTCGGAAAAAAAAGCCTGACTATACATGGTCGTTTTTTTGTCGGAAAAAAAAGCCTTACTATACATGGTCGTTTTTTTGTCGGAAAAAAAACCTTACTATACATGGTCGTTTTTTTGTCAGAAAGAAAAGCCTTACTATACATGGTCGTTTTTTTGTCAGAAAAAAAAGCCTTACTATACATGGTCGTTTTTTGTCGGAAAAAAAAACCTTACTATACATGGTCGTTTTTTTTGGTCGGAAAAAAAAGCCTTAGTATACATGGTCGTTTTTTTGTCGGAAAAAAAAGCCTGACTATACATGGTCGTTTTTTTGTCGGAAAAAAAAGCCTTACTATACATGGTCGTTTTTTTGTCGGAAAAAAAGCCTTACTATACATGGTCGTTTTTTTGTCAGAAAAAAAAGCCTTACTATACATGGTCGTTTTTTTGTCAAAAAAAAAAAGCCTTACTATACATGGTCGTTTTTTGTCTGAAAAAAAAGCCTTACTATACATGGTCGTTTTTTTGTCGGAAAAAAAAGCCTTACTATACATGGTCGTTTTTTTGTCGAAAAAAAAAGCCTTACTATACATGGTCGTTTTTTTGTCGGAAAAAAAAGCCTTATTATACATGGTCGTTTTTTGTCGGAAAAAAAAAACCTTACTATACATGGTCGTTTTTTTTGGTTGGAAAAAAAAGCCTTACTATACATGGTCGTTTTTTTGTCAGAAAAAAAAGCCTTACTATACATGGTCGTTTTTTTGTCGGTAAAAAAAAGCCTTAGTATACATGGTCGTTTTTTTGTCGGAAAAAAAAGCCTGACTATACATGGTCGTTTTTTTGTCGGAAAAAAAAGCCTTACTATACATGGTCGTTTTTTTGTCGGAAAAAAAACCTTACTATACATGGTCGTTTTTTTGTCAGAAAGAAAAGCCTTACTATACATGGTCGTTTTTTTGTCAGAAAAAAAAGCCTTACTATACATGGTCGTTTTTTGTCGGAAAAAAAAACCTTACTATACATGGTCGTTTTTTTTGGTCGGAAAAAAAAGCCTTAGTATACATGGTCGTTTTTTTGTCGGAAAAAAAAGCCTGACTATACATGGTCGTTTTTTTGTCGGAAAAAAAAGCCTTACTATACATGGTCGTTTTTTTGTCGGAAAAAAAGCCTTACTATACATGGTCGTTTTTTTGTCAGAAAAAAAAGCCTTACTATACATGGTCGTTTTTTTGTCAAAAAAAAAAAGCCTTACTATACATGGTCGTTTTTTGTCTGAAAAAAAAGCCTTACTATACATGGTCGTTTTTTTGTCGGAAAAAAAAGCCTTACTATACATGGTCGTTTTTTTGTCGGTAAAAAAAAGCCTTACTATACATGGTCGTTTTTTTGTCGGTAAAAAAAAGCCTTACTATACATGGTCGTTTTTTTGTCGGAAAAAAAAGCCTTACTATACATGGTCGTTTTTTTGTCAGAAAAAAAAGCCTTACTATACATGGTCGTTTTTTTGTCAGAAAAAAAAGCCTTACTATACATGGTCGTTTTTTTGTCAAAAAAAAAAAGCCTTACTATACATGGTCGTTTTTTGTCGGAAAAAAAAGCCTTACTATACATGGTCGTTTTTTTGTCAAAAAAAAAAAGCCTTACTTTACATGGTCGTTTTTTGTCGAAAAAAAAAGCCTTACTATACATGGTCGTTTTTTTGTCGGGAAAAAAAAGCCTTACTATACATGGTCGTTTTTTTGTCGGTAAAAAAAAGCCTTACTATACATGGTCGTTTTTTTGTCGGGAAAAAAAAGCCTTACTATACATGGTCGTTTTTTTTGGTTGGAAAAAAAAGCCTTACTATACATGGTCGTTTTTTTGTCAAAAAAAAAAGCCTTACTATACATGGTCGTTTTTTTGTCGGAAAAAAAAGCCTTAGTATACATGGTCGTTTTTTTGTCGGAAAAAAAAGCCTTACTATACATGGTCGTTTTTTTGTCGGAAAAAAAAAGCCTTACTATACATGGTCGTTTTTTTGTCAGAAAAAAAAGCCTTACTATACATGGTCGTTTTTTTGTCAAAAAAAAAAAGCCTTACTATACATGGTCGTTTTTTGTCGAAAAAAAAAGCCTTACTATACATGGTCGTTTTTTTGTCGGAAAAAAAAGCCTTACTATACATGGTCGTTTTTTTGTCAGAAAAAAAAGCCTTACTATACATGGTCGTTTTTTTGTCAAAAAAAAAAAGCCTTACTATACATGGTCGTTTTTTTGTCGAAAAAAAAAGCCTTACTATACATGGTCGTTTTTTTGTCGGAAAAAAAAGCCTTACTATACATGGTCGTTTTTTGTCGGAAAAAAAAGCCTTACTATACATGGTCGTTTTTTGGTCGGAAAAAAAAGCCTTACTATACATGGTCGTTTTTTTGTCGGGAAAAAAAAGCCTTACTATACATGGTCGTTTTTTTGTCGGAAAAAAAGCCTTACTATACATGGTCATTTTTTTTGTCGGAAAAGAAAAAAGCCTTACTATACATGGTCGTTTTATTTATCGGGAAAAAAAAGCCTTACTATACATGGTCATTTGGTTAGACTCAGCCTGGGATCGAACCCGCAACCTACGTGTCTGAGGGTAGACAATCTACCACTAGACCACGGGGCTGTTAGCCTGTTTACTGGAAAGAGGGGTAATGAGTTTAGTAAGTATGACTAGGATTTAAAAAAAAAAAAAAAAAAAAAAAAAAAAGCCTTACTATACATGGTCGTTTTTTTGTCTGAAAAAAAAGCCTTACTATACATGGTCGTTTTTTGGTCAGAAAAAAAAGCCTTACTATACATGGTCGTTTTTTTGTCAGAAAAAAAAGCCTTACTATACATGGTCGTTTTTTTGTCAAAAAAAAAAAGCCTTACTATACATGGTCGTTTTTTTTGTCAGAAAAAAAAGCCTTACTATACATGGTCGTTTTTTTGTCGAAAAAAAAAGCCGTACTATACATGGTCGTTTTTTGTCGAAAAAAAAGCCTTACTATACATGGTCGTTTTTTTGTCGGAAAAAAAAGCCTTACTATACATGGTCGTTTTTTTGTCGGAAAAAAAAGCCTTACTATACATGGTCGTTTTTTTGTCTGAAAAAAAAGCCTTACTATACATGGTCGTTTTTTTGTCAGAAAAAAAAGCCTTACTATATACATGGTCGTTTTTTTGTTGGAAAAAAAAGCCTTACTATACATGGTCGTTTTTTTGTCAAAAAAAAAAAAGCCTTACTATACATGGTCGTTTTTTTGTCGGAAAAAAAAAAGCCTTACTATACATTGTCGGGTTTTTTTGTCGGAAAAAAAAGCCTTACTATACATGGTCGTTTTTATGTCAGAAAAAAAAACCTTACTATACATGGTCGTTTTTTTTGGTTGGAAAAAAAAGCCTTACTATACATGGTCATTTTTTTGTCGGAAAAAAAAGCCTTACTACACATGGTCGTTTTTTTGTCGGGAAAAAAAAGCCTTACTATACATGGTCGTTTTTTTGTCGGTAAAAAAAAGCCTTACTATACATGGTCGTTTTTTTGTCGGAAAAAAAGCCTTACTTATACATGGTCATTTTTTTTGTCGGAAAAAAAAAAAGCCTTACTATACATGGTCGTTTTATTTATCGGAAAAAAAAAGCCTTACTATACATGGTCATTTGGTTAGACTCAGCCTGGGATCGAACCCGCAACCTACATGTCTGAGGGTAGACAATCTACCACTAGACCACGGGGCTGTTAGCCTGTTTACTGGAAAGAGGGGTAATGAGTTTAGTAAGTATGACTAGGATTTTTAAAAAAAAAAAAAAAAAAAAAAAAAGCCTTACTATACATGGTCGTTTTTTTGTCAGAAAAAAAAGCCTTACTATACATGGTCGTTTTTTTGTCGAAAAAAAAAGCCTTACTATACATGGTCGTTTTTTTGTCGGAAAAAAAAGCCTTATTATACATGGTCGTTTTTTGTCGGAAAAAAAAAACCTTACTATACATGGTCGTTTTTTTTGGTTGGAAAAAAAAGCCTTACTATACATGGTCGTTTTTTTGTCAGAAAAAAAAGCCTTACTATACATGGTCGTTTTTTTGTCGGTAAAAAAAAGCCTTAGTATACATGGTCGTTTTTTTGTCGGAAAAAAAAGCCTGACTATACATGGTCGTTTTTTTGTCGGAAAAAAAAGCCTTACTATACATGGTCGTTTTTTTGTCGGAAAAAAAACCTTACTATACATGGTCGTTTTTTTGTCAGAAAAAAAAGCCTTACTATACATGGTCGTTTTTTTGTCAGAAAAAAAAGCCTTACTATACATGGTCGTTTTTTGTCGGAAAAAAAAACCTTACTATACATGGTCGTTTTTTTTGGTCGGAAAAAAAAGCCTTAGTATACATGGTCGTTTTTTTGTCGGAAAAAAAAGCCTGACTATACATGGTCGTTTTTTTGTCGGAAAAAAAAGCCTTACTATACATGGTCGTTTTTTTGTCGGAAAAAAAGCCTTACTATACATGGTCGTTTTTTTGTCAGAAAAAAAAGCCTTACTATACATGGTCGTTTTTTTGTCAAAAAAAAAAAGCCTTACTATACATGGTCGTTTTTTGTCGGAAAAAAAAGCCTTACTATACATGGTCGTTTTTTGTCGGAAAAAAAAACCTTACTATACATGGTCGTTTTTTTTGGTCGGAAAAAAAAGCCTTAGTATACATGGTCGTTTTTTTGTCGGAAAAAAAAGCCTGACTATACATGGTCGTTTTTTTGTCGGAAAAAAAAGCCTTACTATACATGGTCGTTTTTTTGTCGGAAAAAAAGCCTTACTATACATGGTCGTTTTTTTGTCAGAAAAAAAAGCCTTACTATACATGGTCGTTTTTTTGTCAAAAAAAAAAAGCCTTACTATACATGGTCGTTTTTTGTCGGAAAAAAAAGCCTTACTATACATGGTCGTTTTTTTGTCGGAAAAAAAAGCCTTACTATACATGGTCGTTTTTTTGTCGGTAAAAAAAAGCCTTACTATACATGGTCGTTTTTTTGTCGGTAAAAAAAAGCCTTACTATACATGGTCGTTTTTTTGTCGGAAAAAAAAGCCTTACTATACATGGTCGTTTTTTTGTCAGAAAAAAAAGCCTTACTATACATGGTCGTTTTTTTGTCAGAAAAAAAAGCCTTACTATACATGGTCGTTTTTTTGTCAAAAAAAAAAAGCCTTACTATACATGGTCGTTTTTTGTCGGAAAAAAAAGCCTTACTATACATGGTCGTTTTTTTGTCGGAAAAAAAAGCCTTACTATACATGGTCGTTTTTTTGTCGGTAAAAAAAAGCCTTACTATACATGGTCGTTTTTTTGTCGGTAAAAAAAAGCCTTACTATACATGGTCGTTTTTTTGTCGGAAAAAAAAGCCTTACTATACATGGTCGTTTTTTTGTCGGGAAAAAAAAGCCTTACTATACATGGTCGTTTTTTTGTCGGTAAAAAAAAGCCTTACTATACATGGTCGTTTTTTTGTCGGAAAAAAAGCCTTACTATACATGGTCATTTTTTTTGTCGGAAAAAAAAAAAGCCTTACTATACATGGTCGTTTTATTTATCGGAAAAAAAAAAGCCTTACTATACATGGTCATTTGGTTAGACTCAGCGTGGGATCGAACCCGCAACCTACGTGTCTGAGGGTAGACAATCTACCACTAGACCACGGGGCTGTTAGCCTGTTTACTGGAAAGAGGGGTAATGAGTTTAGTAAGTATGACTAGGATTTAAAAAAAAAAAAAAAAAAAAAGCCTTACTATACATGGTCGTTTTTTTGTCAGAAAAAAAAGCCTTACTATACATGGTCGTTTTTTTGTCAGAAAAAAAAGCCTTACTATACATGGTCGTTTTTTTGTCGAAAAAAAAAGCCTTACTATATATGGTCGTTTTTTTGTCGGAAAAAAAAGCCTTATTATACATGGTCGTTTTTTGTCGGAAAAAAAAACCTTACTATACATGGTTGTTTTTTTTGGTCGGAAAAAAAAGCCTTAGTATACATGGTCGTTTTTTTGTCGGAAAAAAAAGCCTGACTATACATGGTCGTTTTTTTGTCGGAAAAAAAAGCCTTACTATACATGGTCGTTTTTTTGTCGGAAAAAAAGCCTTACTATACATGGTCGTTTTTTTGTCAGAAAAAAAAGCCTTACTATACATGGTCGTTTTTTTGTCAAAAAAAAAAAGCCTTACTATACATGGTCGTTTTTTTGTCGAAAAAAAAAGCCTTACTATACATGGTCGTTTTTTTGTCGGAAAAATAAGCCTTACTATACATGGTCGTTTTTTGTCGGAAAAAAAAGCCTTACTATACATGGTCGTTTTTTTGTCAAAAAAAAAAGCCTTACTATACATGGTCGTTTTTTTGTCGGAAAAAAAAGCCTTACTATACATGGTCGTTTTTTTGTCGGAAAAAAAAGCCTTACTATACATGGTAGTTTTTTTGTCGAAAAAAAAAAGCCTTACTATACATGGTCGTTTTTTTGTCGGAAAAAAAAAAGCCTTACTATACATTGTCGGTTTTTTTTGTTGGAAAAAAAAGCCTTACTATACATGGTCGTTTTTATGTCAGAAAAAAAAGCCTTACTATACATGGTCGTTTTTTTGTCGGAAAAAAAGACTAACTATACATGGTCGTTTTTTTGTCCGAAAAAAAAGCCTTACTATACATGGTCGTTTTTTTGTCGGAAAAAAAAAGCCTTACTATATACATGGTCGTTTTTTTGTTGGAAAAAAAAGCCTTACTATACATGGTCGTTTTTTTTGTCAAAAAAAAAAAGCCTTACTATACATGGTCGTTTTTTTGTCGGAAAAAAAAAAGCCTTACTATACATTGTCGGGTTTTTTTGTCGGAAAAAAAAGCCTTACTATACATGGTCGTTTTTATGTCAGAAAAAAAAGCCTTACTATACATGGTCGTTTTTTTGTCAGAAAAAAAAGCCTTACTATACATGGTCGTCTTTTTGTCAAAAAAAAAAAGCCTTACTATACATGGTCGTTTTTTTGTCGAAAAAAAAAGCCTTACTATACATGGTCGTTTTTTTGTTGGAAAAAAAAGCCTTACTATACATGGTCGTTTTTTGTCGGAAAAAAAAGCCTTACTATACATGGTCGTTTTTTTGTCGGAAAAAAAAGCCTTACTATACATGGTCGTTTTTTTGTCGGGAAAAAAAGCCTTAGTATACATGGTCGTTTTTTTGTCGGAAAAAAAAGCCTTACTATACATGGTCGTTTTTTTGTCAGAAAAAAAGCCTTACTATACATGGTCGTTTTTTTGTCAGAAAAAAAAGCCTTACTATACATGGTCGTTTTTTTGTCGAAAAAAAAAAGCCTTACTATACATGGTCGTTTTTTTGTCGGAAAAAAAAGCCTTACTATACATGGTCGTTTTTTGTCGGAAAAAAAAGCCTTACTATACATGGTCGTTTTATTTATCGGAAAAAAAAAGCCTTACTATACATGGTCGTTTTTTTGTCGGTAAAAAAAAGCCTTACTATACATGGTCGTTTTTTTGTCGGAAAAAAAAGCCTTACTATACATGGTCGTTTTTTTGTCGGAAAAAAAAGCCTTACTATACATGGTCGTTTTTTTGTCGGGAAAAAAAAGCCTTACTATACATGGTCGTTTTTTTGTCGGTAAAAAAAAGCCTTACTATACATGGTCGTTTTTTTGTCGGAAAAAAAGCCTTACTTATACATGGTCATTTTTTTTGTCGGAAAAAAAAAAAGCCTTACTATACATGGTCGTTTTATTTATCGGAAAAAAAAAGCCTTACTATACATGGTCATTTGGTTAGACTCAGCCTGGGATCGAACCCGCAACCTACGTGTCTGAGGGTAGACAATCTACCACTAGACCACGGGGCTGTTAGCCTGTTTACTGGAAAGAGGGGTAATGAGTTTAGTAAGTATGACTAGGATTTTTAAAAAAAAAAAAAAAAAAAAGCCTTACTATACATGGTCGTTTTTTTGTCAGAAAAAAAAGCCTTACTATACATGGTCGTTTTTTTGTCGAAAAAAAAAGCCTTACTATATATGGTCGTTTTTTTGTCGGAAAAAAAAGCCTTATTATACATGGTCGTTTTTTGTCGGAAAAAAAAACCTTACTATACATGGTCGTTTTTTTTGGTCGGAAAAAAAAGCCTTAGTATACATGGTCGTTTTTTTGTCGGAAAAAAAAGCCTGACTATACATGGTCGTTTTTTTGTCGGAAAAAAAAGCCTTACTATACATGGTCGTTTTTTTGTCGGAAAAAAAGCCTTACTATACATGGTCGTTTTTTTGTCAGAAAAAAAAGCCTTACTATACATGGTCGTTTTTTTGTCAAAAAAAAAAAGCCTTACTATACATGGTCGTTTTTTGTCGGAAAAAAAAGCCTTACTATACATGGTCGTTTTTTTGTCGGAAAAAAAAGCCTTACTATACATGGTCGTTTTTTTGTCGGTAAAAAAAAGCCTTACTATACATGGTCGTTTTTTTGTCGGTAAAAAAAAGCCTTACTATACATGGTCGTTTTTTTGTCGGAAAAAAAAGCCTTACTATACATGGTCGTTTTTTTGTCAGAAAAAAAAGCCTTACTATACATGGTCGTTTTTTTGTCAGAAAAAAAAGCCTTACTATACATGGTCGTTTTTTTGTCAAAAAAAAAAAGCCTTACTATACATGGTCGTTTTTTGTCGGAAAAAAAAGCCTTACTATACATGGTCGTTTTTTTGTCGGAAAAAAAAGCCTTACTATACATGGTCGTTTTTTTGTCGGTAAAAAAAAGCCTTACTATACATGGTCGTTTTTTTGTCGGTAAAAAAAAGCCTTACTATACATGGTCGTTTTTTTGTCGGAAAAAAAAGCCTTACTATACATGGTCGTTTTTTTGTCGGGAAAAAAAAGCCTTACTATACATGGTCGTTTTTTTGTCGGTAAAAAAAAGCCTTACTATACATGGTCGTTTTTTTGTCTGAAAAAAAGCCTTACTATACATGGTCATTTTTTTTGTCGGAAAAAAAAAAAGCCTTACTATACATGGTCGTTTTATTTATCGGAAAAAAAAAAGCCTTACTATACATGGTCATTTGGTTAGACTCAGCCTGGGATCGAACCCTCAACCTACGTGTCTGAGGGTAGACAATCTACCACTAGACCACGGGGCTGTTAGCCTGTTTACTGGAAAGAGGGGTAATGAGTTTAGTAAGTATGACTAGGATTTAAAAAAAAAAAAAAAAAAAAAAGCCTTACTATACATGGTCGTTTTTTTGTCAGAAAAAAAAGCCTTACTATACATGGTCGTTTTTTTGTCGAAAAAAAAAGCCTTACTATATATGGTCGTTTTTTTGTCGGAAAAAAAAGCCTTATTATACATGGTCGTTTTTTGTCGGAAAAAAAAACCTTACTATACATGGTCGTTTTTTTTGGTCGGAAAAAAAAGCCTTAGTATACATGGTCGTTTTTTTGTCGGAAAAAAAAGCCTGACTATACATGGTCGTTTTTTTGTCGGAAAAAAAAGCCTTACTATACATGGTCGTTTTTTTGTCGGAAAAAAAGCCTTACTATACATGGTCGTTTTTTTGTCAGAAAAAAAAGCCTTACTATACATGGTCGTTTTTTTGTCAAAAAACAAAAGCCTTACAATACATGGTCGTTTTTTTGTCGAAAAAAAAAGCCTTACTATACATGGTCGTTTTTTTGTCGGAAAAATAAGCCTTACTATACATGGTCGTTTTTTGTCGGAAAAAAAAGCCTTACTATACATGGTCGTTTTTTTGTCAAAAAAAAAAGCCTTACTATACATGGTCGTTTTTTTGTCGGAAAAAAAAGCCTTACTATACATGGTCGTTTTTTTGTCGGAAAAAAAAGCCTTACTATACATGGTAGTTTTTTTGTCGAAAAAAAAAAGCCTTACTATACATGGTCGTTTTTTTGTCGGAAAAAAAAAAGCCTTACTATACATTGTCGGTTTTTTTTGTTGGAAAAAAAAGCCTTACTATACATGGTCGTTTTTTGTCGGAAAAAAAAGCCTTACTATACATGGTCGTTTTTTTGTCGGAAAAAAAAGCCTTACTATACATGGTCGTTTTTTTGTCGGGAAAAAAAGCCTTAGTATACATGGTCGTTTTTTTGTCGGAAAAAAAAGCCTTACTATACATGGTCGTTTTTTTGTCAGAAAAAAAGCCTTACTATACATGGTCGTTTTTTTGTCAGAAAAAAAAGCCTTACTATACATGGTCGTTTTTTTGTCGAAAAAAAAAAGCCTTACTATACATGGTCGTTTTTTTGTCGGAAAAAAAAGCCTTACTATACATGGTCGTTTTTTGTCGGAAAAAAAAGCCTTACTATACATGGTCGTTTTATTTATCGGAAAAAAAAAGCCTTACTATACATGGTCATTTGGTTAGACTCAGCCTGGGATCGAACCCGCAACCTACGTGTCTGAGGGTAGACAATCTACCACTAGACCACGGGGCTGTTAGCCTGTTTACTGGAAAGAGGGGTAATGAGTTTAGTAAGTATGACTAGGATTTAAAAAAAAAAAAAAAAAAAAAAAAAAAGCCTTACTATACATGGTCGTTTTTTTGTCAGAAAAAAAAGCCTTACTATACATGGTCGTTTTTTTGTCGAAAAAAAAAGCCTTACTATACATGGTCGTTTTTTTGTCGGAAAAATAAGCCTTATTATACATGGTCGTTTTTTGTCGGAAAAAAAAAACCTTACTATACATGGTCGTTTTTTTTGGTTGGAAAAAAAAGCCTTACTATACATGGTCGTTTTTTTGTCAGAAAAAAAAGCCTTACTATACATGGTCGTTTTTTTGTCGGTAAAAAAAAGCCTTAGTATACATGGTCGTTTTTTTGTCGGAAAAAAAAGCCTGACTATACATGGTCGTTTTTTTGTCGGAAAAAAAAGCCTTACTATACATGGTCGTTTTTTTGTCGGAAAAAAAACCTTACTATACATGGTCGTTTTTTTGTCAGAAAAAAAAGCCTTACTATACATGGTCGTTTTTTTGTCAAAAAAAAAAAGCCTTACTATACATGGTCGTTTTTTTGTCGGTAAAAAAAAGCCTTACTATACATGGTCGTTTTTTTGTCGGAAAAAAAAGCCTTACTATACATGGTCGTTTTTTTGTCGGAAAAAAAAGCCTTACTATACATGGTCGTTTTTTTGTCGGGAAAAAAAAGCCTTACTATACATGGTCGTTTTTTTGTCGGTAAAAAAAAGCCTTACTATACATGGTCGTTTTTTTGTCGGAAAAAAAGCCTTACTTATACATGGTCATTTTTTTTGTCGGAAAAAAAAAAAGCCTTACTATACATGGTCGTTTTATTTATCGGAAAAAAAAAGCCTTACTATACATGGTCATTTGGTTAGACTCAGCCTGGGATCGAACCCGCAACCTACGTGTCTGAGGGTAGACAATCTACCACTAGACCACGGGGCTGTTAGCCTGTTTACTGGAAAGAGGGGTAATGAGTTTAGTAAGTATGACTAGGATTTTTAAAAAAAAAAAAAAAAAAAGCCTTACTATACATGGTCGTTTTTTTGTCAGAAAAAAAAGCCTTACTATACATGGTCGTTTTTTTGTCGAAAAAAAAAGCCTTACTATATATGGTCGTTTTTTTGTCGGAAAAAAAAGCCTTATTATACATGGTCGTTTTTTGTCGGAAAAAAAAACCTTACTATACATGGTCGTTTTTTTTGGTCGGAAAAAAAAGCCTTAGTATACATGGTCGTTTTTTTGTCGGAAAAAAAAGCCTGACTATACATGGTCGTTTTTTTGTCGGAAAAAAAAGCCTTACTATACATGGTCGTTTTTTTGTCGGAAAAAAAGCCTTACTATACATGGTCGTTTTTTTGTCAGAAAAAAAAGCCTTACTATACATGGTCGTTTTTTTGTCAAAAAAAAAAAGCCTTACTATACATGGTCGTTTTTTGTCGGAAAAAAAAGCCTTACTATACATGGTCGTTTTTTTGTCGGAAAAAAAAGCCTTACTATACATGGTCGTTTTTTTGTCGGTAAAAAAAAGCCTTACTATACATGGTCGTTTTTTTGTCGGTAAAAAAAAGCCTTACTATACATGGTCGTTTTTTTGTCGGAAAAAAAAGCCTTACTATACATGGTCGTTTTTTTGTCAGAAAAAAAAGCCTTACTATACATGGTCGTTTTTTTGTCAGAAAAAAAAGCCTTACTATACATGGTCGTTTTTTTGTCAAAAAAAAAAAGCCTTACTATACATGGTCGTTTTTTGTCGGAAAAAAAAGCCTTACTATACATGGTCGTTTTTTTGTCGGAAAAAAAAGCCTTACTATACATGGTCGTTTTTTTGTCGGTAAAAAAAAGCCTTACTATACATGGTCGTTTTTTTGTCGGTAAAAAAAAGCCTTACTATACATGGTCGTTTTTTTGTCGGAAAAAAAAGCCTTACTATACATGGTCGTTTTTTTGTCGGGAAAAAAAAGCCTTACTATACATGGTCGTTTTTTTGTCGGTAAAAAAAAGCCTTACTATACATGGTCGTTTTTTTGTCTGAAAAAAAGCCTTACTATACATGGTCATTTTTTTTGTCGGAAAAAAAAAAAGCCTTACTATACATGGTCGTTTTATTTATCGGAAAAAAAAAAGCCTTACTATACATGGTCATTTGGTTAGACTCAGCCTGGGATCGAACCCGCAACCTACGTGTCTGAGGGTAGACAATCTACCACTAGACCACGGGGCTGTTAGCCTGTTTACTGGAAAGAGGGGTAATGAGTTTAGTAAGTATGACTAGGATTTAAAAAAAAAAAAAAAAAAAAAGCCTTACTATACATGGTCGTTTTTTTGTCAGAAAAAAAAGCCTTACTATACATGGTCGTTTTTTTGTCGAAAAAAAAAGCCTTACTATATATGGTCGTTTTTTTGTCGGAAAAAAAAGCCTTATTATACATGGTCGTTTTTTGTCGGAAAAAAAAACCTTACTATACATGGTCGTTTTTTTTGGTCGGAAAAAAAAGCCTTAGTATACATGGTCGTTTTTTTGTCGGAAAAAAAAGCCTGACTATACATGGTCGTTTTTTTGTCGGAAAAAAAAGCCTTACTATACATGGTCGTTTTTTTGTCGGAAAAAAAGCCTTACTATACATGGTCGTTTTTTTGTCAGAAAAAAAAGCCTTACTATACATGGTCGTTTTTTTGTCAAAAAAAAAAAGCCTTACAATACATGGTCGTTTTTTTGTCGAAAAAAAAAGCCTTACTATACATGGTCGTTTTTTTGTCGGAAAAATAAGCCTTACTATACATGGTCGTTTTTTGTCGGAAAAAAAAGCCTTACTATACATGGTCGTTTTTTTGTCAAAAAAAAAAGCCTTACTATACATGGTCGTTTTTTTGTCGGAAAAAAAAGCCTTACTATACATGGTCGTTTTTTTGTCGGAAAAAAAAGCCTTACTATACATGGTAGTTTTTTTGTCGAAAAAAAAAAGCCTTACTATACATGGTCGTTTTTTTGTCGGAAAAAAAAAAGCCTTACTATACATTGTCGGTTTTTTTTGTTGGAAAAAAAAGCCTTACTATACATGGTCGTTTTTTGTCGGAAAAAAAAGCCTTACTATACATGGTCGTTTTTTTGTCGGAAAAAAAAGCCTTACTATACATGGTCGTTTTTTTGTCGGGAAAAAAAGCCTTAGTATACATGGTCGTTTTTTTGTCGGAAAAAAAAGCCTTACTAAACATGGTCGTTTTTTTGTCAGAAAAAAAGCCTTACTATACATGGTCGTTTTTTTGTCAGAAAAAAAAGCCTTACTATACATGGTCGTTTTTTTGTCGAAAAAAAAAAGCCTTACTATACATGGTCGTTTTTTTGTCGGAAAAAAAAGCCTTACTATACATGGTCGTTTTTTGTCGGAAAAAAAAGCCTTACTATACATGGTCGTTTTATTTATCGGAAAAAAAAAGCCTTACTATACATGGTCATTTGGTTAGACTCAGCCTGGGATCGAACCCGCAACCTACGTGTCTGAGGGTAGACAATCTACCACTAGACCACGGGGCTGTTAGCCTGTTTACTGGAAAGAGGGGTAATGAGTTTAGTAAGTATGACTAGGATTTAAAAAAAAAAAAAAAAAAAAAAAAAAAAGCCTTACTATACATGGTCGTTTTTTTGTCAGAAAAAAAAGCCTTACTATACATGGTCGTTTTTTTGTCGAAAAAAAAAGCCTTACTATACATGGTCGTTTTTTTGTCGGAAAAAAAAGCCTTATTATACATGGTCGTTTTTTGTCGGAAAAAAAAAACCTTACTATACATGGTCGTTTTTTTTGGTTGGAAAAAAAAGCCTTACTATACATGGTCGTTTTTTTGTCAGAAAAAAAAGCCTTACTATACATGGTCGTTTTTTTGTCGGTAAAAAAAAGCCTTAGTATACATGGTCGTTTTTTTGTCGGAAAAAAAAGCCTGACTATACATGGTCGTTTTTTTGTCGGAAAAAAAAGCCTTACTATACATGGTCGTTTTTTTGTCGGAAAAAAAACCTTACTATACATGGTCGTTTTTTTGTCAGAAAAAAAAGCCTTACTATACATGGTCGTTTTTTTGTCAAAAAAAAAAAGCCTTACTATACATGGTCGTTTTTTTGTCGAAAAAAAAAGCCTTACTATACATGGTCGTTTTTTTGTCGGAAAAATAAGCCTTACTATACATGGTCGTTTTATTTATCGGAAAAAAAAAAGCCTTACTATACATGGTCATTTGGTTAGACTCAGCCTGGGATCGAACCCGCAACCTACGTGTCTGAGGGTAGACAATCTACCACTAGACCACGGGGCTGTTAGCCTGTTTACTGGAAAGAGGGGTAATGAGTTTAGTAAGTATGACTAGGATTTAAAAAAAAAAAAAAAAAAAAAAGCCTTACTATACATGGTCGTTTTTTTGTCAGAAAAAAAAGCCTTACTATACATGGTCGTTTTTTTGTCGAAAAAAAAAGCCTTACTATATATGGTCGTTTTTTTGTCGGAAAAAAAAGCCTTATTATACATGGTCGTTTTTTGTCGGAAAAAAAAACCTTACTATACATGGTCGTTTTTTTTGGTCGGAAAAAAAAGCCTTAGTATACATGGTCGTTTTTTTGTCGGAAAAAAAAGCCTGACTATACATGGTCGTTTTTTTGTCGGAAAAAAAAGCCTTACTATACATGGTCGTTTTTTTGTCGGAAAAAAAGCCTTACTATACATGGTCGTTTTTTGGTCAGAAAAAAAAGCCTTACTATACATGGTCGTTTTTTTGTCAAAAAAAAAAAGCCTTACTATACATGGTCGTTTTTTTGTCGAAAAAAAAAGCCTTACTATACATGGTCGTTTTTTTGTCGGAAAAATAAGCCTTACTATACATGGTCGTTTTTTGTCGGAAAAAAAAGCCTTACTATACATGGTCGTTTTTTTGTCGGAAAAAAAAGCCTTACTATACATGGTCGTTTTTTTGTCGGGAAAAAAAAGCCTTACTATACATGGTCGTTTTTTTGTCGGTAAAAAAAAGCCTTACTATACATGGTCGTTTTTTTGTCGGAAAAAAAGCCTTACTATACAGGGTCATTTTTTTTGTCGGAAAAAAAAAAGCCTTACTATACATGGTCATTTGGTTAGACTCAGCCTGGGATCGAACCTGCAACCTACGTGTCTGAGGGTAGACGATCTACCACTAGACCACGGGGCTGTTAGCCTGTTTACTGGAAAGAGGGGTAATGAATTCAGTAAGTATGACTAGGATTTAAAAAAAAAAAAAAAAAAAAAAAAAAAAAAAAAAAAAAAAGCCTTACTATACATGGTCGTTTTTTTGTCAAAAAAAAAAAAGCCTTACTATACATGGTCGTTTTTTTGTCGAAAAAAAAAGCATTACTATACATGGTCGTTTTTTTGTCGGAAAAAAAAGCCTTACTATACATGGTCGTTTTTTGTCGGAAAAAAAAGCCTTACTATACATGGTCGTTTTTTTGTCGGAAAAAAAAGCCTTACTATACATGGTCGTTTTTTTGTCGGGAAAAAAAGCCTTAGTATACATGGTCGTTTTTTTGTCGGAAAAAAAAGCCTTACTATACATGGTCGTTTTTTTGTCGGAAAAAAAAAGCCTTACTATACATGGTCGTTTTTTTGTCAGAAAAAATAGCCTTACTATACATGGTCGTTTTTTTGTCAAAAAAAAAAAAGCCTTACTATACATGGTCGTTTTTTGTCGAAAAAAAAAGCCTTACTATACATGGTCGTTTTATTTATCGGAAAAAAAAAAAGCCTTACTATACATGGTCATTTGGTTAGACTCAGCCTGGGATCGAACCCGCAACCTACGTGTCTGAGGGTAGACAATCTACCACTAGACCACGGGGCTGTTAGCCTGTTTACTGGAAAGAGGGGTAATGAGTTTAGTAAGTATGACTAGGATTTTAAAAAAAAAAAAAAAAAAAAAAAAAAAAAAAAGAAAAAAAAAGCCTTACTATACATGGTCGTTTTTTTGTCAGAAAAAAAAGCCTTACTATACATGGTCGTTTTTTTGTCAAAAAAAAAAAAGCCTTACTATACATGGTCGTTTTTTTGTCGAAAAAAAAAGCCTTACTATACATGGTCGTTTTTTGTCGGAAAAAAAAACCTTACTATACATGGTCGTTTTTTGTCAGAAAAAAAAGCCTTACTATACATGGTCGTTTTTTTGTCGGAAAAAAAAGCCTTACTATACATGGTCGTTTTTTTGTCGGGAAAAAAAGCCTTAGTATACATGGTCGTTTTTTTGTCGGAAAAAAAAGCCTTACTATACATGGTCGTTTTTTTGTCGGAAAAAAAAAGCCTTACTATACATGGTCGTTTTTTTGTCAGAAAAAAAAGCCTTACTATACATGGTCGTTTTTTTGTCAAAAAAAAAAAAGCCTTACTATACATGGTCGTTTTTTGTCGAAAAAAAAAGCCTTACTATACATGGTCGTTTTTTTGTCGGAAAAAAAAGCCTTACTATACATGGTCGTTTTTTGTCGGAAAAAAAAACCTTACTATACATGGTCGTTTTTTTTGGTTGGAAAAAAAAACCTTACTATACATGGTCGTTTTTTTGTCGGAAAAAAAAGCCTTACTATACATGGTCATTTGGTTAGACTCAGCCTGGGATCGAACCCGGAACCTACGTGTCTGAGGGTAGACAATCTACCACTAGACCACGGGGCTGTTAGCCTGTTTACTGGAAAGAGGGGTAATGAGTTTAGTAAGTATGACTAGGATTTAAAAAAAAAAAAAAAAAAAAAAAAGCCTTACTATACATGGTCGTTTTTTTGTCAGAAGAAAAAGCCTTACTATACATGGTCGTTTTTTTGTCGGAAAAAAAAGCCTTAGTATACATGGTCGTTTTTTTGTCGGAAAAAAAAGCCTTACTATACATGGTCGTTTTTTTGTCGGAAAAAAAGCCTTACTATACATGGTCGTTTTTTTGTCAGAAAAAAAAGCCTTACTATACATGGTCGTTTTTTTGTCAAAAAAAAAAAGCCTTACTATACATGGTCGTTTTTTTGTCGAAAAAAAAAGCCTTACTATACATGGTCGTTTTTTTGTCGGAAAAAAAAGCCTTACTATACATGGTCGTTTTTTGTCGGAAAAAAAAGCCTTACTATACATGGTCGTTTTTTTGTCGGAAAAAAAAGCCTTAATATACATGGTCGTTTTTTTGTCGGGAAAAAAAGCCTTAGTATACATGGTCGTTTTTTTGTCGGAAAAAAAAGCCTTACTATACATGGTCGTTTTTTTGTCAGAAAAAAAGCCTTACTATACATGGTCGTTTTTTTGTCAGAAAAAAAAGCCTTACTATACATGGTCGTTTTTTTGTCGAAAAAAAAAAGCCTTACTATACATGGTCGTTTTTTTGTCGGAAAAAAAAGCCTTACTATACATGGTCGTTTTTTGTCGGAAAAAAAAGCCTTACTATACATGGTCGTTTTTTTGTCGGAAAAAAAAGCCTTACTATACATGGTCGTTTTTTTGTCGGGAAAAAAAAGCCTTTCTATACATGGTCGTTTTTTTGTCGAAAAAAAAAAGCCTTACTATACATGGTCGTTTTTTTTGTCGGAAAAAAAGCCTTACTATACATGGTCGTTTTTTTGTCAGAAAAAAAAGCCTTACTATACATGGTCGTTTTTTTGTCGGAAAAAAAAGCCTTAGTATACATGGTCGTTTTTTTGTCGGAAAAAAAAGCCTGACTATACATGGTCGTTTTTTTGTCGAAAAAAAAAGCCTTACTATACATGGACGTTTTTTTGTCGGAAAAAAAAGCCTTATTATACATGGTCGTTTTTTGTCGGAAAAAAAAACCTTACTATACATGGTCGTTTTTTTTGGTTGGAAAAAAAAGCCTTACTATACATGGTCGTTTTTTTGTCAGAAAAAAAAGCCTTACTATACATGGTCGTTTTTTTGTCGGTAAAAAAAAGCCTTAGTATACATGGTCGTTTTTTTGTCGGAAAAAAAAGCCTGACTATACATGGTCGTTTTTTTGTCGGAAAAAAAACCTTACTATACATGGTCGTTTTTTTGTCAGAAAAAAAAGCCTTACTATACATGGTCGTTTTTTTGTCAAAAAAAAAAAGCCTTACTATACATGGTCGTTTTTTTGTCGAAAAAAAAAGCCTTACTATACATGGTCGTTTTTTTGTCGTAAAAATAAGCCTTACTATACATGGTCGTTTTTTGTCGGAAAAAAAAGCCTTACTATACATGGTCGTTTTTTTGTCGGAAAAAAAAGCCTTACTATACATGGTCGTTTTTTTGTCGGTAAAAAAAAGCCTTACTATACATGGTCGTTTTTTTGTCGGTAAAAAAAAGCCTTACTATACATGGTCGTTTTTTTGTCGGAAAAAAAAAGCCTTACTATACATGGTCGTTTTTTTGTCAGAAAAAAAAGCCTTACTATACATGGTCGTTTTTTTGTCAAAAAAAAAAAGCCTTACTATACATGGTCGTTTTTTGTCGAAAAAAAAAGCCTTACTATACATGGTCGTTTTTTTGTCGGAAAAAAAAGCCTTACTATACATGGTCGTTTTTTTGTCAGAAAAAAAAGCCTTACTATACATGGTCGTTTTTTTGTCAAAAAAAAAAAGCCTGACTATACATGGTCGTTTTTTTGTCGAAAAAAAAAGCCTTACTATACATGGTCGTTTTTTTGTCGGAAAAAAAAGCCTTACTATACATGGTCGTTTTTTGTCGGAAAAAAAAGCCTTACTATACATGGTCGTTTTTTTGTCGGAAAAAAAAGCCTTACTATACATGGTCGTTTTTTTGTCGGTAAAAAAAAGCCTTACTATACATGGTCGTTTTTTTGTCGGAAAAAAAGCCTTACTATACATGGTCATTTTTTTTGTCGGAAAAAAAAAAAGCCTTACTATACATGGTCGTTTTATTTATCGGAAAAAAAAAGCCTTACTATACATGGTCATTTGGTTAGACTCAGCCTGGGATCGAACCCGCAACCTACGTGTCTGAGGGTAGACAATCTACCACTAGACCACGGGGCTGTTAGCCTGTTTACTGGAAAGAGGGGTAATGAGTTTAGTAAGTATGACTAGGATTTTTAAAAAAAAAAAAAAAAAAAAAAAAAGCCTTACTATACATGGTCGTTTTTTTGTCAGAAAAAAAAGCCTGACTATACATGGTCGTTTTTTTGTCGAAAAAAAAAGCCTTACTATACATGGTCGTTTTTTTGTCGGAAAAAAAAGCCTTATTATACATGGTCGTTTTTTGTCGGAAAAAAAAAACCTTACTATACATGGTCGTTTTTTTTGGTTGGAAAAAAAAGCCTTACTATACATGGTCGTTTTTTTGTCAGAAAAAAAAGCCTTACTATACATGGTCGTTTTTTTGTCGGTAAAAAAAAGCCTTAGTATACATGGTCGTTTTTTTGTCGGAAAAAAAAGCCTGACTATACATGGTCGTTTTTTTGTCGGAAAAAAAAGCCTTACTATACATGGTCGTTTTTTTGTCGGAAAAAAAACCTTACTATACATGGTCGTTTTTTTGTCAGAAAAAAAAGCCTTACTATACATGGTCGTTTTTTTGTCAAAAAAAAAAAGCCTTACTATACATGGTCGTTTTTTTGTCGAAAAAAAAAGCCTTACTATACATGGTCGTTTTTTTGTCGGAAAAATAAGCCTTACTATACATGGTCGTTTTTTTTGGTCGGAAAAAAAAGCCTTAGTATACATGGTCGTTTTTTTGTCGGAAAAAAAAGCCTGACTATACATGGTCGTTTTTTTGTCGGAAAAAAAAGCCTTACTATACATGGTCGTTTTTTTGTCGGAAAAAAAGCCTTACTATACATGGTCGTTTTTTTGTCAGAAAAAAAAGCCTTACTATACATGGTCGTTTTTTTGTCAAAAAAAAAAAGCCTTACTATACATGGTCGTTTTTTGTCGGAAAAAAAAGCCTTACTATACATGGTCGTTTTTTTGTCGGGAAAAAAAAGCCTTACTATACATGGTCATTTTTTTTGTCGGAAAAGAAAAAAGCCTTACTATACATGGTCGTTTTATTTATCGGGAAAAAAAAGCCTTACTATACATGGTCATTTGGTTAGACTCAGCCTGGGATCGAACCCGCAACCTACGTGTCTGAGGGTAGACAATCTACCACTAGACCACGGGGCTGTTAGCCTGTTTACTGGAAAGAGGGGTAATGAGTTTAGTAAGTATGACTAGGATTTAAAAAAAAAAAAAAAAAGCCTTACTATACATGGTCGTTTTTTTGTCTGAAAAAAAAGCCTTACTATACATGGTCGTTTTTTGGTCAGAAAAAAAAGCCTTACTATACATGGTCGTTTTTTTGTCAGAAAAAAAAGCCTTACTATACATGGTCGTTTTTTTGTCAAAAAAAAAAAGCCTTACTATACATGGTCGTTTTTTTTGTCAGAAAAAAAAGCCTTACTATACATGGTCGTTTTTTTGTCGAAAAAAAAAGCCGTACTATACATGGTCGTTTTTTGTCGAAAAAAAAGCCTTACTATACATGGTCGTTTTTTTGTCGGAAAAAAAAGCCTTACTATACATGGTCGTTTTTTTGTCTGAAAAAAAAGCCTTACTATACATGGTCGTTTTTTTGTCTGAAAAAAAAGCCTTACTATACATGGTCGTTTTTTTGTCAGAAAAAAAAGCCTTACTATATACATGGTCGTTTTTTTGTTGGAAAAAAAAGCCTTACTATACATGGTCGTTTTTTTGTCAAAAAAAAAAAAGCCTTACTATACATGGTCGTTTTTTTGTCGGAAAAAAAAAAGCCTTACTATACATTGTCGGGTTTTTTTGTCGGAAAAAAAAGCCTTACTATACATGGTCGTTTTTATGTCAGAAAAAAAAACCTTACTATACATGGTCGTTTTTTTTGGTTGGAAAAAAAAGCCTTACTATACATGGTCGTTTTTTTGTCGGAAAAAAAAGCCTTACTACACATGGTCGTTTTTTTGTCGGGAAAAAAAAGCCTTACTATACATGGTCGTTTTTTTGTCGGTAAAAAAAAGCCTTACTATACATGGTCGTTTTTTTGTCGGAAAAAAAGCCTTACTTATACATGGTCATTTTTTTTGTCGGAAAAAAAAAAAGCCTTACTATACATGGTCGTTTTATTTATCGGGAAAAAAAAGCCTTACTATACATGGTCATTTGGTTAGACTCAGCCTGGGATCGAACCCGCAACCTACGTGTCTGAGGGTAGACAATCTACCACTAGACCACGGGGCTGTTAGCCTGTTTACTGGAAAGAGGGGTAATGAGTTTAGTAAGTATGACTAGGATTTTAAAAAAAAAAAAAGCCTTACTATACATGGTCGTTTTTTTGTCAGAAAAAAAAGCCTTACTATACATGGTCGTTTTTTTGTCGAAAAAAAAAGCCTTACTATACATGGTCGTTTTTTTGTCGGAAAAAAAAGCCTTATTATACATGGTCGTTTTTTGTCGGAAAAAAAAAACCTTACTATACATGGTCATTTTTTTTGGTTGGAAAAAAAAGCCTTACTATACATGGTCGTTTTTTTGTCAGAAAAAAAAGCCTTACTATACATGGTCGTTTTTTTGTCGGTAAAAAAAAGCCTTAGTATACATGGTCGTTTTTTTGTCGGAAAAAAAAGCCTGACTATACATGGTCGTTTTTTTGTCGGAAAAAAAAGCCTTACTATACATGGTCGTTTTTTTGTCGGAAAAAAAACCTTACTATACATGGTCGTTTTTTTGTCAGAAAGAAAAGCCTTACTATACATGGTCGTTTTTTTGTCAGAAAAAAAAGCCTTACTATACATGGTCGTTTTTTGTCGGAAAAAAAAACCTTACTATACATGGTCGTTTTTTTTGGTCGGAAAAAAAAGCCTTAGTATACATGGTCGTTTTTTTGTCGGAAAAAAAAGCCTGACTATACATGGTCGTTTTTTTGTCGGAAAAAAAAGCCTTACTATACATGGTCGTTTTTTTGTCGGAAAAAAAGCCTTACTATACATGGTCGTTTTTTTGTCAGAAAAAAAAGCCTTACTATACATGGTCGTTTTTTTGTCAAAAAAAAAAAGCCTTACTATACATGGTCGTTTTTTGTCTGAAAAAAAAGCCTTACTATACATGGTCGTTTTTTTGTCGGAAAAAAAAGCCTTACTATACATGGTCGTTTTTTTGTCGGTAAAAAAAAGCCTTACTATACATGGTCGTTTTTTTGTCGGTAAAAAAAAGCCTTACTATACATGGTCGTTTTTTTGTCGGAAAAAAAAGCCTTACTATACATGGTCGTTTTTTTGTCAGAAAAAAAAGCCTTACTATACATGGTCGTTTTTTTGTCAGAAAAAAAAGCCTTACTATACATGGTCGTTTTTTTGTCAAAAAAAAAAAGCCTTACTATACATGGTCGTTTTTTGTCGGAAAAAAAAGCCTTACTATACATGGTCGTTTTTTTGTCAAAAAAAAAAAGCCTTACTTTACATGGTCGTTTTTTGTCGAAAAAAAAAGCCTTACTATACATGGTCGTTTTTTTGTCGGGAAAAAAAAGCCTTACTATACATGGTCGTTTTTTTGTCGGTAAAAAAAAGCCTTACTATACATGGTCGTTTTTTTGTCGGGAAAAAAAAGCCTTACTATACATGGTCGTTTTTTTTGGTTGGAAAAAAAAGCCTTACTATACATGGTCGTTTTTTTGTCAAAAAAAAAAGCCTTACTATACATGGTCGTTTTTTTGTCGGAAAAAAAAGCCTTAGTATACATGGTCGTTTTTTTGTCGGAAAAAAAAGCCTTACTATACATGGTCGTTTTTTTGTCGGAAAAAAAAAGCCTTACTATACATGGTCGTTTTTTTGTCAGAAAAAAAAGCCTTACTATACATGGTCGTTTTTTTGTCAAAAAAAAAAAGCCTTACTATACATGGTCGTTTTTTGTCGAAAAAAAAAGCCTTACTATACATGGTCGTTTTTTTGTCGGAAAAAAAAGCCTTACTATACATGGTCGTTTTTTTGTCAGAAAAAAAAGCCTTACTATACATGGTCGTTTTTTTGTCAAAAAAAAAAAGCCTTACTATACATGGTCGTTTTTTTGTCGAAAAAAAAAGCCTTACTATACATGGTCGTTTTTTTGTCGGAAAAAAAAGCCTTACTATACATGGTCGTTTTTTGTCGGAAAAAAAAGCCTTACTATACATGGTCGTTTTTTTGTCGGAAAAAAAAGCCTTACTATACATGGTCGTTTTTTTGTCGGGAAAAAAAAGCCTTACTATACATGGTCGTTTTTTTGTCGGAAAAAAAGCCTTACTATACATGGTCATTTTTTTTGTCGGAAAAGAAAAAAGCCTTACTATACATGGTCGTTTTATTTATCGGGAAAAAAAAGCCTTACTATACATGGTCATTTGGTTAGACTCAGCCTGGGATCGAACCCGCAACCTACGTGTCTGAGGGTAGACAATCTACCACTAGACCACGGGGCTGTTAGCCTGTTTACTGGAAAGAGGGGTAATGAGTTTAGTAAGTATGACTAGGATTTAAAAAAAAAAAAAAAAAAAAAAAAAAAAGCCTTACTATACATGGTCGTTTTTTTGTCTGAAAAAAAAGCCTTACTATACATGGTCGTTTTTTGGTCAGAAAAAAAAGCCTTACTATACATGGTCGTTTTTTTGTCAGAAAAAAAAGCCTTACTATACATGGTCGTTTTTTTGTCAAAAAAAAAAAGCCTTACTATACATGGTCGTTTTTTTTGTCAGAAAAAAAAGCCTTACTATACATGGTCGTTTTTTTGTCGAAAAAAAAAGCCGTACTATACATGGTCGTTTTTTGTCGAAAAAAAAGCCTTACTATACATGGTCGTTTTTTTGTCGGAAAAAAAAGCCTTACTATACATGGTCGTTTTTTTGTCGGAAAAAAAAGCCTTACTATACATGGTCGTTTTTTTGTCTGAAAAAAAAGCCTTACTATACATGGTCGTTTTTTTGTCAGAAAAAAAAGCCTTACTATATACATGGTCGTTTTTTTGTTGGAAAAAAAAGCCTTACTATACATGGTCGTTTTTTTGTCAAAAAAAAAAAAGCCTTACTATACATGGTCGTTTTTTTGTCGGAAAAAAAAAAGCCTTACTATACATTGTCGGGTTTTTTTGTCGGAAAAAAAAGCCTTACTATACATGGTCGTTTTTATGTCAGAAAAAAAAACCTTACTATACATGGTCGTTTTTTTTGGTTGGAAAAAAAAGCCTTACTATACATGGTCATTTTTTTGTCGGAAAAAAAAGCCTTACTACACATGGTCGTTTTTTTGTCGGGAAAAAAAAGCCTTACTATACATGGTCGTTTTTTTGTCGGTAAAAAAAAGCCTTACTATACATGGTCGTTTTTTTGTCGGAAAAAAAGCCTTACTTATACATGGTCATTTTTTTTGTCGGAAAAAAAAAAAGCCTTACTATACATGGTCGTTTTATTTATCGGAAAAAAAAAGCCTTACTATACATGGTCATTTGGTTAGACTCAGCCTGGGATCGAACCCGCAACCTACATGTCTGAGGGTAGACAATCTACCACTAGACCACGGGGCTGTTAGCCTGTTTACTGGAAAGAGGGGTAATGAGTTTAGTAAGTATGACTAGGATTTTTAAAAAAAAAAAAAAAAAAAAAAAAGCCTTACTATACATGGTCGTTTTTTTGTCAGAAAAAAAAGCCTTACTATACATGGTCGTTTTTTTGTCGAAAAAAAAAGCCTTACTATACATGGTCGTTTTTTTGTCGGAAAAAAAAGCCTTATTATACATGGTCGTTTTTTGTCGGAAAAAAAAAACCTTACTATACATGGTCGTTTTTTTTGGTTGGAAAAAAAAGCCTTACTATACATGGTCGTTTTTTTGTCAGAAAAAAAAGCCTTACTATACATGGTCGTTTTTTTGTCGGTAAAAAAAAGCCTTAGTATACATGGTCGTTTTTTTGTCGGAAAAAAAAGCCTGACTATACATGGTCGTTTTTTTGTCGGAAAAAAAAGCCTTACTATACATGGTCGTTTTTTTGTCGGAAAAAAAACCTTACTATACATGGTCGTTTTTTTGTCAGAAAAAAAAGCCTTACTATACATGGTCGTTTTTTTGTCAGAAAAAAAAGCCTTACTATACATGGTCGTTTTTTGTCGGAAAAAAAAACCTTACTATACATGGTCGTTTTTTTTGGTCGGAAAAAAAAGCCTTAGTATACATGGTCGTTTTTTTGTCGGAAAAAAAAGCCTGACTATACATGGTCGTTTTTTTGTCGGAAAAAAAAGCCTTACTATACATGGTCGTTTTTTTGTCGGAAAAAAAGCCTTACTATACATGGTCGTTTTTTTGTCAGAAAAAAAAGCCTTACTATACATGGTCGTTTTTTTGTCAAAAAAAAAAAGCCTTACTATACATGGTCGTTTTTTTGTCGGAAAAAAAAGCCTTACTATACATGGTCGTTTTTTTGTCGGTAAAAAAAAGCCTTACTATACATGGTCGTTTTTTTGTCGGTAAAAAAAAGCCTTACTATACATGGTCGTTTTTTTGTCGGAAAAAAAAGCCTTACTATACATGGTCGTTTTTTTGTCAGAAAAAAAAGCCTTACTATACATGGTCGTTTTTTTGTCAGAAAAAAAAGCCTTACTATACATGGTCGTTTTTTTGTCAAAAAAAAAAAGCCTTACTATACATGGTCGTTTTTTGTCGGAAAAAAAAGCCTTACTATACATGGTCGTTTTTTTGTCGGAAAAAAAAGCCTTACTATACATGGTCGTTTTTTTGTCGGTAAAAAAAAGCCTTACTATACATGGTCGTTTTTTTGTCGGTAAAAAAAAGCCTTACTATACATGGTCGTTTTTTTGTCGGAAAAAAAAGCCTTACTATACATGGTCGTTTTTTTGTCGGGAAAAAAAAGCCTTACTATACATGGTCGTTTTTTTGTCGGTAAAAAAAAGCCTTACTATACATGGTCGTTTTTTTGTCGGAAAAAAAGCCTTACTATACATGGTCATTTTTTTTGTCGGAAAAAAAAAAAGCCTTACTATACATGGTCGTTTTATTTATCGGAAAAAAAAAAGCCTTACTATACATGGTCATTTGGTTAGACTCAGCGTGGGATCGAACCCGCAACCTACGTGTCTGAGGGTAGACAATCTACCACTAGACCACGGGGCTGTTAGCCTGTTTACTGGAAAGAGGGGTAATGAGTTTAGTAAGTATGACTAGGATTTAAAAAAAAAAAAAAAAAAAAAGCCTTACTATACATGGTCGTTTTTTTGTCAGAAAAAAAAGCCTTACTATACATGGTCGTTTTTTTGTCAGAAAAAAAAGCCTTACTATACATGGTCGTTTTTTTGTCGAAAAAAAAAGCCTTACTATATATGGTCGTTTTTTTGTCGGAAAAAAAAGCCTTATTATACATGGTCGTTTTTTGTCGGAAAAAAAAACCTTACTATACATGGTTGTTTTTTTTGGTCGGAAAAAAAAGCCTTAGTATACATGGTCGTTTTTTTGTCGGAAAAAAAAGCCTGACTATACATGGTCGTTTTTTTGTCGGAAAAAAAAGCCTTACTATACATGGTCGTTTTTTTGTCGGAAAAAAAGCCTTACTATACATGGTCGTTTTTTTGTCAGAAAAAAAAGCCTTACTATACATGGTCGTTTTTTTGTCAAAAAAAAAAAGCCTTACTATACATGGTCGTTTTTTTGTCGAAAAAAAAAGCCTTACTATACATGGTCGTTTTTTTGTCGGAAAAATAAGCCTTACTATACATGGTCGTTTTTTGTCGGAAAAAAAAGCCTTACTATACATGGTCGTTTTTTTGTCAAAAAAAAAAGCCTTACTATACATGGTCGTTTTTTTGTCGGAAAAAAAAGCCTTACTATACATGGTCGTTTTTTTGTCGGAAAAAAAAGCCTTACTATACATGGTAGTTTTTTTGTCGAAAAAAAAAAGCCTTACTATACATGGTCGTTTTTTTGTCGGAAAAAAAAAAGCCTTACTATACATTGTCGGTTTTTTTTGTTGGAAAAAAAAGCCTTACTATACATGGTCGTTTTTATGTCAGAAAAAAAAGCCTTACTATACATGGTCGTTTTTTTGTCGGAAAAAAAGACTAACTATACATGGTCGTTTTTTTGTCCGAAAAAAAAGCCTTACTATACATGGTCGTTTTTTTGTCGGAAAAAAAAAGCCTTACTATATACATGGTCGTTTTTTTGTTGGAAAAAAAAGCCTTACTATACATGGTCGTTTTTTTTGTCAAAAAAAAAAAGCCTTACTATACATGGTCGTTTTTTTGTCGGAAAAAAAAAAGCCTTACTATACATTGTCGGGTTTTTTTGTCGGAAAAAAAAGCCTTACTATACATGGTCGTTTTTATGTCAGAAAAAAAAGCCTTACTATACATGGTCGTTTTTTTGTCAGAAAAAAAAGCCTTACTATACATGGTCGTCTTTTTGTCAAAAAAAAAAAGCCTTACTATACATGGTCGTTTTTTTGTCGAAAAAAAAAGCCTTACTATACATGGTCGTTTTTTTGTTGGAAAAAAAAGCCTTACTATACATGGTCGTTTTTTGTCGGAAAAAAAAGCCTTACTATACATGGTCGTTTTTTTGTCGGAAAAAAAAGCCTTACTATACATGGTCGTTTTTTTGTCGGGAAAAAAAGCCTTAGTATACATGGTCGTTTTTTTGTCGGAAAAAAAAGCCTTACTATACATGGTCGTTTTTTTGTCAGAAAAAAAGCCTTACTATACATGGTCGTTTTTTTGTCAGAAAAAAAAGCCTTACTATACATGGTCGTTTTTTTGTCGAAAAAAAAAAGCCTTACTATACATGGTCGTTTTTTTGTCGGAAAAAAAAGCCTTACTATACATGGTCGTTTTTTGTCGGAAAAAAAAGCCTTACTATACATGGTCGTTTTATTTATCGGAAAAAAAAAGCCTTACTATACATGGTCGTTTTTTTGTCGGTAAAAAAAAGCCTTACTATACATGGTCGTTTTTTTGTCGGAAAAAAAAGCCTTACTATACATGGTCGTTTTTTTGTCGGAAAAAAAAGCCTTACTATACATGGTCGTTTTTTTGTCGGGAAAAAAAAGCCTTACTATACATGGTCGTTTTTTTGTCGGTAAAAAAAAGCCTTACTATACATGGTCGTTTTTTTGTCGGAAAAAAAGCCTTACTTATACATGGTCATTTTTTTTGTCGGAAAAAAAAAAAGCCTTACTATACATGGTCGTTTTATTTATCGGAAAAAAAAGCCTTACTATACATGGTCATTTGGTTAGACTCAGCCTGGGATCGAACCCGCAACCTACGTGTCTGAGGGTAGACAATCTACCACTAGACCACGGGGCTGTTAGCCTGTTTACTGGAAAGAGGGGTAATGAGTTTAGTAAGTATGACTAGGATTTTAAAAAAAAAAAAAAAAAAAAAAGCCTTACTATACATGGTCGTTTTTTTGTCAGAAAAAAAAGCCTTACTATACATGGTCGTTTTTTTGTCGAAAAAAAAAGCCTTACTATATATGGTCGTTTTTTTGTCGGAAAAAAAAGCCTTATTATACATGGTCGTTTTTTGTCGGAAAAAAAAACCTTACTATACATGGTCGTTTTTTTTGGTCGGAAAAAAAAGCCTTAGTATACATGGTCGTTTTTTTGTCGGAAAAAAAAGCCTGACTATACATGGTCGTTTTTTTGTCGGAAAAAAAAGCCTTACTATACATGGTCGTTTTTTTGTCGGAAAAAAAGCCTTACTATACATGGTCGTTTTTTTGTCAGAAAAAAAAGCCTTACTATACATGGTCGTTTTTTTGTCAAAAAAAAAAAGCCTTACTATACATGGTCGTTTTTTGTCGGAAAAAAAAGCCTTACTATACATGGTCGTTTTTTTGTCGGAAAAAAAAGCCTTACTATACATGGTCGTTTTTTTGTCGGTAAAAAAAAGCCTTACTATACATGGTCGTTTTTTTGTCGGTAAAAAAAAGCCTTACTATACATGGTCGTTTTTTTGTCGGAAAAAAAAGCCTTACTATACATGGTCGTTTTTTTGTCAGAAAAAAAAGCCTTACTATACATGGTCGTTTTTTTGTCAGAAAAAAAAGCCTTACTATACATGGTCGTTTTTTTGTCAAAAAAAAAAAGCCTTACTATACATGGTCGTTTTTTGTCGGAAAAAAAAGCCTTACTATACATGGTCGTTTTTTTGTCGGAAAAAAAAGCCTTACTATACATGGTCGTTTTTTTGTCGGTAAAAAAAAGCCTTACTATACATGGTCGTTTTTTTGTCGGTAAAAAAAAGCCTTACTATACATGGTCGTTTTTTTGTCGGAAAAAAAAGCCTTACTATACATGGTCGTTTTTTTGTCGGGAAAAAAAAGCCTTACTATACATGGTCGTTTTTTTGTCGGTAAAAAAAAGCCTTACTATACATGGTCGTTTTTTTGTCTGAAAAAAAGCCTTACTATACATGGTCATTTTTTTTGTCGGAAAAAAAAAAAGCCTTACTATACATGGTCGTTTTATTTATCGGAAAAAAAAAAGCCTTACTATACATGGTCATTTGGTTAGACTCAGCCTGGGATCGAACCCGCAACCTACGTGTCTGAGGGTAGACAATCTACCACTAGACCACGGGGCTGTTAGCCTGTTTACTGGAAAGAGGGGTAATGAGTTTAGTAAGTATGACTAGGATTTAAAAAAAAAAAAAAAAAAAAAAGCCTTACTATACATGGTCGTTTTTTTGTCAGAAAAAAAAGCCTTACTATACATGGTCGTTTTTTTGTCGAAAAAAAAAGCCTTACTATATATGGTCGTTTTTTTGTCGGAAAAAAAAGCCTTATTATACATGGTCGTTTTTTGTCGGAAAAAAAAACCTTACTATACATGGTCGTTTTTTTTGGTCGGAAAAAAAAGCCTTAGTATACATGGTCGTTTTTTTGTCGGAAAAAAAAGCCTGACTATACATGGTCGTTTTTTTGTCGGAAAAAAAAGCCTTACTATACATGGTCGTTTTTTTGTCGGAAAAAAAGCCTTACTATACATGGTCGTTTTTTTGTCAGAAAAAAAAGCCTTACTATACATGGTCGTTTTTTTGTCAAAAAAAAAAAGCCTTACAATACATGGTCGTTTTTTTGTCGAAAAAAAAAGCCTTACTATACATGGTCGTTTTTTTGTCGGAAAAATAAGCCTTACTATACATGGTCGTTTTTTGTCGGAAAAAAAAGCCTTACTATACATGGTCGTTTTTTTGTCAAAAAAAAAAGCCTTACTATACATGGTCGTTTTTTTGTCGGAAAAAAAAGCCTTACTATACATGGTCGTTTTTTTGTCGGAAAAAAAAGCCTTACTATACATGGTAGTTTTTTTGTCGAAAAAAAAAAGCCTTACTATACATGGTCGTTTTTTTGTCGGAAAAAAAAAAGCCTTACTATACATTGTCGGTTTTTTTTGTTGGAAAAAAAAGCCTTACTATACATGGTCGTTTTTTGTCGGAAAAAAAAGCCTTACTATACATGGTCGTTTTTTTGTCGGAAAAAAAAGCCTTACTATACATGGTCGTTTTTTTGTCGGGAAAAAAAGCCTTAGTATACATGGTCGTTTTTTTGTCGGAAAAAAAAGCCTTACTATACATGGTCGTTTTTTTGTCAGAAAAAAAGCCTTACTATACATGGTCGTTTTTTTGTCAGAAAAAAAAGCCTTACTATACATGGTCGTTTTTTTGTCGAAAAAAAAAAGCCTTACTATACATGGTCGTTTTTTTGTCGGAAAAAAAAGCCTTACTATACATGGTCGTTTTTTGTCGGAAAAAAAAGCCTTACTATACATGGTCGTTTTATTTATCGGAAAAAAAAAGCCTTACTATACATGGTCATTTGGTTAGACTCAGCCTGGGATCGAACCCGCAACCTACGTGTCTGAGGGTAGACAATCTACCACTAGACCACGGGGCTGTTAGCCTGTTTACTGGAAAGAGGGGTAATGAGTTTAGTAAGTATGACTAGGATTTTAAAAAAAAAAAAAAAAAAAAAAAAAAAAGCCTTACTATACATGGTCGTTTTTTTGTCAGAAAAAAAAGCCTTACTATACATGGTCGTTTTTTTGTCGAAAAAAAAAGCCTTACTATACATGGTCGTTTTTTTGTCGGAAAAAAAAGCCTTATTATACATGGTCGTTTTTTGTCGGAAAAAAAAAACCTTACTATACATGGTCGTTTTTTTTGGTTGGAAAAAAAAGCCTTACTATACATGGTCGTTTTTTTGTCAGAAAAAAAAGCCTTACTATACATGGTCGTTTTTTTGTCGGTAAAAAAAAGCCTTAGTATACATGGTCGTTTTTTTGTCGGAAAAAAAAGCCTGACTATACATGGTCGTTTTTTTGTCGGAAAAAAAAGCCTTACTATACATGGTCGTTTTTTTGTCGGAAAAAAAACCTTACTATACATGGTCGTTTTTTTGTCAGAAAAAAAAGCCTTACTATACATGGTCGTTTTTTTGTCAAAAAAAAAAAAGCCTTACTATACATGGTCGTTTTTTTGTCGGTAAAAAAAAGCCTTACTATACATGGTCGTTTTTTTGTCGGAAAAAAAAGCCTTACTATACATGGTCGTTTTTTTGTCGGAAAAAAAAGCCTTACTATACATGGTCGTTTTTTTGTCGGGAAAAAAAAGCCTTACTATACATGGTCGTTTTTTTGTCGGTAAAAAAAAGCCTTACTATACATGGTCGTTTTTTTGTCGGAAAAAAAGCCTTACTTATACATGGTCATTTTTTTTGTCGGAAAAAAAAAAAGCCTTACTATACATGGTCGTTTTATTTATCGGAAAAAAAAAGCCTTACTATACATGGTCATTTGGTTAGACTCAGCCTGGGATCGAACCCGCAACCTACGTGTCTGAGGGTAGACAATCTACCACTAGACCACGGGGCTGTTAGCCTGTTTACTGGAAAGAGGGGTAATGAGTTTAGTAAGTATGACTAGGATTTAAAAAAAAAAAAAAAAAAAAAAAGCCTTACTATACATGGTCGTTTTTTTGTCAGAAAAAAAAGCCTTACTATACATGGTCGTTTTTTTGTCGAAAAAAAAAGCCTTACTATATATGGTCGTTTTTTTGTCGGAAAAAAAAGCCTTATTATACATGGTCGTTTTTTGTCGGAAAAAAAAACCTTACTATACATGGTCGTTTTTTTTGGTCGGAAAAAAAAGCCTTAGTATACATGGTCGTTTTTTTGTCGGAAAAAAAAGCCTGACTATACATGGTCGTTTTTTTGTCGGAAAAAAAAGCCTTACTATACATGGTCGTTTTTTTGTCGGAAAAAAAGCCTTACTATACATGGTCGTTTTTTTGTCAGAAAAAAAAGCCTTACTATACATGGTCGTTTTTTTGTCAAAAAAAAAAAGCCTTACTATACATGGTCGTTTTTTGTCGGAAAAAAAAGCCTTACTATACATGGTCGTTTTTTTGTCGGAAAAAAAAGCCTTACTATACATGGTCGTTTTTTTGTCGGTAAAAAAAAGCCTTACTATACATGGTCGTTTTTTTGTCGGTAAAAAAAAGCCTTACTATACATGGTCGTTTTTTTGTCGGAAAAAAAAGCCTTACTATACATGGTCGTTTTTTTGTCAGAAAAAAAAGCCTTACTATACATGGTCGTTTTTTTGTCAGAAAAAAAAGCCTTACTATACATGGTCGTTTTTTTGTCAAAAAAAAAAAGCCTTACTATACATGGTCGTTTTTTGTCGGAAAAAAAAGCCTTACTATACATGGTCGTTTTTTTGTCGGAAAAAAAAGCCTTACTATACATGGTCGTTTTTTTGTCGGTAAAAAAAAGCCTTACTATACATGGTCGTTTTTTTGTCGGTAAAAAAAAGCCTTACTATACATGGTCGTTTTTTTGTCGGAAAAAAAAGCCTTACTATACATGGTCGTTTTTTTGTCGGGAAAAAAAAGCCTTACTATACATGGTCGTTTTTTTGTCGGTAAAAAAAAGCCTTACTATACATGGTCGTTTTTTTGTCTGAAAAAAAGCCTTACTATACATGGTCATTTTTTTTGTCGGAAAAAAAAAAAGCCTTACTATACATGGTCGTTTTATTTATCGGAAAAAAAAAAGCCTTACTATACATGGTCATTTGGTTAGACTCAGCCTGGGATCGAACCCGCAACCTACGTGTCTGAGGGTAGACAATCTACCACTAGACCACGGGGCTGTTAGCCTGTTTACTGGAAAGAGGGGTAATGAGTTTAGTAAGTATGACTAGGATTTAAAAAAAAAAAAAAAAAAAAAAAGCCTTACTATACATGGTCGTTTTTTTGTCAGAAAAAAAAGCCTTACTATACATGGTCGTTTTTTTGTCGAAAAAAAAAGCCTTACTATATATGGTCGTTTTTTTGTCGGAAAAAAAAGCCTTATTATACATGGTCGTTTTTTGTCGGAAAAAAAAACCTTACTATACATGGTCGTTTTTTTTGGTCGGAAAAAAAAGCCTTAGTATACATGGTCGTTTTTTTGTCGGAAAAAAAAGCCTGACTATACATGGTCGTTTTTTTGTCGGAAAAAAAAGCCTTACTATACATGGTCGTTTTTTTGTCGGAAAAAAAGCCTTACTATACATGGTCGTTTTTTTGTCAGAAAAAAAAGCCTTACTATACATGGTCGTTTTTTTGTCAAAAAAAAAAAGCCTTACAATACATGGTCGTTTTTTTGTCGAAAAAAAAAGCCTTACTATACATGGTCGTTTTTTTGTCGGAAAAATAAGCCTTACTATACATGGTCGTTTTTTGTCGGAAAAAAAAGCCTTACTATACATGGTCGTTTTTTTGTCAAAAAAAAAAGCCTTACTATACATGGTCGTTTTTTTGTCGGAAAAAAAAGCCTTACTATACATGGTCGTTTTTTTGTCGGAAAAAAAAGCCTTACTATACATGGTAGTTTTTTTGTCGAAAAAAAAAAGCCTTACTATACATGGTCGTTTTTTTGTCGGAAAAAAAAAAGCCTTACTATACATTGTCGGTTTTTTTTGTTGGAAAAAAAAGCCTTACTATACATGGTCGTTTTTTGTCGGAAAAAAAAGCCTTACTATACATGGTCGTTTTTTTGTCGGAAAAAAAAGCCTTACTATACATGGTCGTTTTTTTGTCGGGAAAAAAAGCCTTAGTATACATGGTCGTTTTTTTGTCGGAAAAAAAAGCCTTACTATACATGGTCGTTTTTTTGTCAGAAAAAAAGCCTTACTATACATGGTCGTTTTTTTGTCAGAAAAAAAAGCCTTACTATACATGGTCGTTTTTTTGTCGAAAAAAAAAAGCCTTACTATACATGGTCGTTTTTTTGTCGGAAAAAAAAGCCTTACTATACATGGTCGTTTTTTGTCGGAAAAAAAAGCCTTACTATACATGGTCGTTTTATTTATCGGAAAAAAAAAGCCTTACTATACATGGTCATTTGGTTAGACTCAGCCTGGGATCGAACCCGCAACCTACGTGTCTGAGGGTAGACAATCTACCACTAGACCACGGGGCTGTTAGCCTGTTTACTGGAAAGAGGGGTAATGAGTTTAGTAAGTATGACTAGGATTTAAAAAAAAAAAAAAAAAAAAAAAAAAAAAGCCTTACTATACATGGTCGTTTTTTTGTCAGAAAAAAAAGCCTTACTATACATGGTCGTTTTTTTGTCGAAAAAAAAAGCCTTACTATACATGGTCGTTTTTTTGTCGGAAAAAAAAGCCTTATTATACATGGTCGTTTTTTGTCGGAAAAAAAAAACCTTACTATACATGGTCGTTTTTTTTGGTTGGAAAAAAAAGCCTTACTATACATGGTCGTTTTTTTGTCAGAAAAAAAAGCCTTACTATACATGGTCGTTTTTTTGTCGGTAAAAAAAAGCCTTAGTATACATGGTCGTTTTTTTGTCGGAAAAAAAAGCCTGACTATACATGGTCGTTTTTTTGTCGGAAAAAAAAGCCTTACTATACATGGTCGTTTTTTTGTCGGAAAAAAAACCTTACTATACATGGTCGTTTTTTTGTCAGAAAAAAAAGCCTTACTATACATGGTCGTTTTTTTGTCAAAAAAAAAAAGCCTTACTATACATGGTCGTTTTTTTGTCGAAAAAAAAAGCCTTACTATACATGGTCGTTTTTTTGTCGGAAAAATAAGCCTTACTATACATGGTCGTTTTATTTATCGGAAAAAAAAAAGCCTTACTATACATGGTCATTTGGTTAGACTCAGCCTGGGATCGAACCCGCAACCTACGTGTCTGAGGGTAGACAATCTACCACTAGACCACGGGGCTGTTAGCCTGTTTACTGGAAAGAGGGGTAATGAGTTTAGTAAGTATGACTAGGATTTTAAAAAAAAAAAAAAAAAAAAAAGCCTTACTATACATGGTCGTTTTTTTGTCAGAAAAAAAAGCCTTACTATACATGGTCGTTTTTTTGTCGAAAAAAAAAGCCTTACTATATATGGTCGTTTTTTTGTCGGAAAAAAAAGCCTTATTATACATGGTCGTTTTTTGTCGGAAAAAAAAACCTTACTATACATGGTCGTTTTTTTTGGTCGGAAAAAAAAGCCTTAGTATACATGGTCGTTTTTTTGTCGGAAAAAAAAGCCTGACTATACATGGTCGTTTTTTTGTCGGAAAAAAAAGCCTTACTATACATGGTCGTTTTTTTGTCGGAAAAAAAGCCTTACTATACATGGTCGTTTTTTGGTCAGAAAAAAAAGCCTTACTATACATGGTCGTTTTTTTGTCAAAAAAAAAAAGCCTTACTATACATGGTCGTTTTTTTGTCGAAAAAAAAAGCCTTACTATACATGGTCGTTTTTTTGTCGGAAAAATAAGCCTTACTATACATGGTCGTTTTTTGTCGGAAAAAAAAGCCTTACTATACATGGTCGTTTTTTTGTCGGAAAAAAAAGCCTTACTATACATGGTCGTTTTTTTGTCGGGAAAAAAAAGCCTTACTATACATGGTCGTTTTTTTGTCGGTAAAAAAAAGCCTTACTATACATGGTCGTTTTTTTGTCGGAAAAAAAGCCTTACTATACAGGGTCATTTTTTTTGTCGGAAAAAAAAAAGCCTTACTATACATGGTCATTTGGTTAGACTCAGCCTGGGATCGAACCTGCAACCTACGTGTCTGAGGGTAGACGATCTACCACTAGACCACGGGGCTGTTAGCCTGTTTACTGGAAAGAGGGGTAATGAATTCAGTAAGTATGACTAGGATTTAAAAAAAAAAAAAAAAAAAAAAAAAAAAAAAAAAAAAAAAAGCCTTACTATACATGGTCGTTTTTTTGTCAAAAAAAAAAAAGCCTTACTATACATGGTCGTTTTTTTGTCGAAAAAAAAAGCATTACTATACATGGTCGTTTTTTTGTCGGAAAAAAAAGCCTTACTATACATGGTCGTTTTTTGTCGGAAAAAAAAGCCTTACTATACATGGTCGTTTTTTTGTCGGAAAAAAAAGCCTTACTATACATGGTCGTTTTTTTGTCGGGAAAAAAAGCCTTAGTATACATGGTCGTTTTTTTGTCGGAAAAAAAAGCCTTACTATACATGGTCGTTTTTTTGTCGGAAAAAAAAAGCCTTACTATACATGGTCGTTTTTTTGTCAGAAAAAATAGCCTTACTATACATGGTCGTTTTTTTGTCAAAAAAAAAAAAGCCTTACTATACATGGTCGTTTTTTGTCGAAAAAAAAAGCCTTACTATACATGGTCGTTTTATTTATCGGAAAAAAAAAAGCCTTACTATACATGGTCATTTGGTTAGACTCAGCCTGGGATCGAACCCGCAACCTACGTGTCTGAGGGTAGACAATCTACCACTAGACCACGGGGCTGTTAGCCTGTTTACTGGAAAGAGGGGTAATGAGTTTAGTAAGTATGACTAGGATTTAAAAAAAAAAAAAAAAAAAAAAAAAAAAAAAAAGAAAAAAAAAGCCTTACTATACATGGTCGTTTTTTTGTCAGAAAAAAAAGCCTTACTATACATGGTCGTTTTTTTGTCAAAAAAAAAAAAGCCTTACTATACATGGTCGTTTTTTTGTCGAAAAAAAAAGCCTTACTATACATGGTCGTTTTTTGTCGGAAAAAAAAACCTTACTATACATGGTCGTTTTTTGTCAGAAAAAAAAGCCTTACTATACATGGTCGTTTTTTTGTCGGAAAAAAAAGCCTTACTATACATGGTCGTTTTTTTGTCGGGAAAAAAAGCCTTAGTATACATGGTCGTTTTTTTGTCGGAAAAAAAAGCCTTACTATACATGGTCGTTTTTTTGTCGGAAAAAAAAAGCCTTACTATACATGGTCGTTTTTTTGTCAGAAAAAAAAGCCTTACTATACATGGTCGTTTTTTTGTCAAAAAAAAAAAAGCCTTACTATACATGGTCGTTTTTTGTCGAAAAAAAAAGCCTTACTATACATGGTCGTTTTTTTGTCGGAAAAAAAAGCCTTACTATACATGGTCGTTTTTTGTCGGAAAAAAAAACCTTACTATACATGGTCGTTTTTTTTGGTTGGAAAAAAAAACCTTACTATACATGGTCGTTTTTTTGTCGGAAAAAAAAGCCTTACTATACATGGTCATTTGGTTAGACTCAGCCTGGGATCGAACCCGGAACCTACGTGTCTGAGGGTAGACAATCTACCACTAGACCACGGGGCTGTTAGCCTGTTTACTGGAAAGAGGGGTAATGAGTTTAGTAAGTATGACTAGGATTTAAAAAAAAAAAAAAAAAAAAAAAAGCCTTACTATACATGGTCGTTTTTTTGTCAGAAGAAAAAGCCTTACTATACATGGTCGTTTTTTTGTCGGAAAAAAAAGCCTTAGTATACATGGTCGTTTTTTTGTCGGAAAAAAAAGCCTTACTATACATGGTCGTTTTTTTGTCGGAAAAAAAGCCTTACTATACATGGTCGTTTTTTTGTCAGAAAAAAAAGCCTTACTATACATGGTCGTTTTTTTGTCAAAAAAAAAAAGCCTTACTATACATGGTCGTTTTTTTGTCGAAAAAAAAAGCCTTACTATACATGGTCGTTTTTTTGTCGGAAAAAAAAGCCTTACTATACATGGTCGTTTTTTGTCGGAAAAAAAAGCCTTACTATACATGGTCGTTTTTTTGTCGGAAAAAAAAGCCTTAATATACATGGTCGTTTTTTTGTCGGGAAAAAAAGCCTTAGTATACATGGTCGTTTTTTTGTCGGAAAAAAAAGCCTTACTATACATGGTCGTTTTTTTGTCAGAAAAAAAGCCTTACTATACATGGTCGTTTTTTTGTCAGAAAAAAAAGCCTTACTATACATGGTCGTTTTTTTGTCGAAAAAAAAAAGCCTTACTATACATGGTCGTTTTTTTGTCGGAAAAAAAAGCCTTACTATACATGGTCGTTTTTTGTCGGAAAAAAAAGCCTTACTATACATGGTCGTTTTTTTGTCGGAAAAAAAAGCCTTACTATACATGGTCGTTTTTTTGTCGGGAAAAAAAAGCCTTTCTATACATGGTCGTTTTTTTGTCGAAAAAAAAAAGCCTTACTATACATGGTCGTTTTTTTTGTCGGAAAAAAAGCCTTACTATACATGGTCGTTTTTTTGTCAGAAAAAAAAGCCTTACTATACATGGTCGTTTTTTTGTCGGAAAAAAAAGCCTTAGTATACATGGTCGTTTTTTTGTCGGAAAAAAAAGCCTGACTATACATGGTCGTCTTTTTGTCGAAAAAAAAAGCCTTACTATACATGGACGTTTTTTTGTCGGAAAAAAAAGCCTTATTATACATGGTCGTTTTTTGTCGGAAAAAAAAACCTTACTATACATGGTCGTTTTTTTTGGTTGGAAAAAAAAGCCTTACTATACATGGTCGTTTTTTTGTCAGAAAAAAAAGCCTTACTATACATGGTCGTTTTTTTGTCGGTAAAAAAAAGCCTTAGTATACATGGTCGTTTTTTTGTCGGAAAAAAAAGCCTGACTATACATGGTCGTTTTTTTGTCGGAAAAAAAACCTTACTATACATGGTCGTTTTTTTGTCAGAAAAAAAAGCCTTACTATACATGGTCGTTTTTTTGTCAAAAAAAAAAAGCCTTACTATACATGGTCGTTTTTTTGTCGAAAAAAAAAGCCTTACTATACATGGTCGTTTTTTTGTCGTAAAAATAAGCCTTACTATACATGGTCGTTTTTTGTCGGAAAAAAAAGCCTTACTATACATGGTCGTTTTTTTGTCGGAAAAAAAAGCCTTACTATACATGGTCGTTTTTTTGTCGGTAAAAAAAAGCCTTACTATACATGGTCGTTTTTTTGTCGGTAAAAAAAAGCCTTACTATACATGGTCGTTTTTTTGTCGGAAAAAAAAAGCCTTACTATACATGGTCGTTTTTTTGTCAGAAAAAAAAGCCTTACTATACATGGTCGTTTTTTTGTCAAAAAAAAAAAGCCTTACTATACATGGTCGTTTTTTGTCGAAAAAAAAAGCCTTACTATACATGGTCGTTTTTTTGTCGGAAAAAAAAGCCTTACTATACATGGTCGTTTTTTTGTCAGAAAAAAAAGCCTTACTATACATGGTCGTTTTTTTGTCAAAAAAAAAAAGCCTGACTATACATGGTCGTTTTTTTGTCGAAAAAAAAAGCCTTACTATACATGGTCGTTTTTTTGTCGGAAAAAAAAGCCTTACTATACATGGTCGTTTTTTGTCGGAAAAAAAAGCCTTACTATACATGGTCGTTTTTTTGTCGGAAAAAAAAGCCTTACTATACATGGTCGTTTTTTTGTCGGTAAAAAAAAGCCTTACTATACATGGTCGTTTTTTTGTCGGAAAAAAAGCCTTACTATACATGGTCATTTTTTTTGTCGGAAAAAAAAAAGCCTTACTATACATGGTCGTTTTATTTATCGGAAAAAAAAAGCCTTACTATACATGGTCATTTGGTTAGACTCAGCCTGGGATCGAACCCGCAACCTACGTGTCTGAGGGTAGACAATCTACCACTAGACCACGGGGCTGTTAGCCTGTTTACTGGAAAGAGGGGTAATGAGTTTAGTAAGTATGACTAGGATTTTTAAAAAAAAAAAAAAAAAAAAAAAAAGCCTTACTATACATGGTCGTTTTTTTGTCAGAAAAAAAAGCCTGACTATACATGGTCGTTTTTTTGTCGAAAAAAAAAGCCTTACTATACATGGTCGTTTTTTTGTCGGAAAAAAAAGCCTTATTATACATGGTCGTTTTTTGTCGGAAAAAAAAAACCTTACTATACATGGTCGTTTTTTTTGGTTGGAAAAAAAAGCCTTACTATACATGGTCGTTTTTTTGTCAGAAAAAAAAGCCTTACTATACATGGTCGTTTTTTTGTCGGTAAAAAAAAGCCTTAGTATACATGGTCGTTTTTTTGTCGGAAAAAAAAGCCTGACTATACATGGTCGTTTTTTTGTCGGAAAAAAAAGCCTTACTATACATGGTCGTTTTTTTGTCGGAAAAAAAACCTTACTATACATGGTCGTTTTTTTGTCAGAAAAAAAAGCCTTACTATACATGGTCGTTTTTTTGTCAAAAAAAAAAAGCCTTACTATACATGGTCGTTTTTTTGTCGAAAAAAAAAGCCTTACTATACATGGTCGTTTTTTTGTCGGAAAAATAAGCCTTACTATACATGGTCGTTTTTTGTCGGAAAAAAAAGCCTTACTATACATGGTCGTTTTTTTGTCGGAAAAAAAAGCCTTACTATACATGGTCGTTTTTTTGTCGGTAAAAAAAAGCCTTACTATACATGGTCGTTTTTTTGTCGGTAAAAAAAAGCCTTACTATACATGGTCGTTTTTTTGTCGGAAAAAAAAGCCTTACTATACATGGTCGTTTTTTTGTCGGGAAAAAAAAGCCTTACTATACATGGTCGTTTTTTTGTCGGTAAAAAAAAGCCTTACTATACATGGTCGTTTTTTTGTCGGAAAAAAAGCCTTACTATACATGGTCATTTTTTTTGTCGGAAAAAAAAAAAGCCTTACTATACATGGTCGTTTTATTTATCGGAAAAAAAAAAGCCTTACTATACATGGTCATTTGGTTAGACTCAGCCTGGGATCGAACCCGCAACCTACGTGTCTGAGGGTAGACAATCTACCACTAGACCACGGGGCTGTTAGCCTGTTTACTGGAAAGAGGGGTAATGAGTTTAGTAAGTATGACTAGGATTTTTAAAAAAAAAAAAAAAAAAAAAAAAAGCCTTACTATACATGGTCGTTTTTTTGTCAGAAAAAAAAGCCTTACTATACATGGTCGTTTTTTTGTCGAAAAAAAAAGCCTTACTATATATGGTCGTTTTTTTGTCGGAAAAAAAAGCCTTATTATACATGGTCGTTTTTTGTCGGAAAAAAAAACCTTACTATACATGGTCGTTTTTTTTGGTCGGAAAAAAAAGCCTTAGTATACATGGTCGTTTTTTTGTCGGAAAAAAAAGCCTGACTATACATGGTCGTTTTTTTGTCGGAAAAAAAAGCCTTACTATACATGGTCGTTTTTTTGTCGGAAAAAAAGCCTTACTATACATGGTCGTTTTTTTGTCAGAAAAAAAAGCCTTACTATACATGGTCGTTTTTTTGTCAAAAAAAAAAAGCCTTACTATACATGGTCGTTTTTTGTCGGAAAAAAAAGCCTTACTATACATGGTCGTTTTTTTGTCGGAAAAAAAAGCCTTACTATACATGGTCGTTTTTTTGTCGGGAAAAAAAAGCCTTACTATACATGGTCGTTTTTTTGTCGGTAAAAAAAAGCCTTACTATACATGGTCGTTTTTTTGTCGGAAAAAAAGCCTTACTATACATGGTCATTTTTTTTGTCGGAAAAAAAAAAAGCCTTACTATACATGGTCGTTTTATTTATCGGAAAAAAAAAAGCCTTACTATACATGGTCATTTGGTTAGACTCAGCCTGGGATCGAACCCGCAACCTACGTGTCTGAGGGTAGACAATCTACCACTAGACCACGGGGCTGTTAGCCTGTTTACTGGAAAGAGGGGTAATGAGTTTAGTAAGTATGACTAGGATTTTAAAAAAAAAAAAAAAAAAAAAAAAAAAAGCCTTACTATACATGGTCGTTTTTTTGTCAGAAAAAAAAGCCTTACTATACATGGTCGTTTTTTTGTCGAAAAAAAAAGCCTTACTATATATGGTCGTTTTTTTGTCGGAAAAAAAAGCCTTATTATACATGGTCGTTTTTTGTCGGAAAAAAAAACCTTACTATACATGGTCGTTTTTTTTGGTCGGAAAAAAAAGCCTTAGTATACATGGTCGTTTTTTTGTCGGAAAAAAAAGCCTGACTATACATGGTCGTTTTTTTGTCGGAAAAAAAAGCCTTACTATACATGGTCGTTTTTTTGTCGGAAAAAAAGCCTTACTATACATGGTCGTTTTTTTGTCAGAAAAAAAAGCCTTACTATACATGGTCGTTTTTTTGTCAAAAAAAAAAAGCCTTACTATACATGGTCGTTTTTTGACGGAAAAAAAAGGCTTACTATACATGGTCGTTTTTTTGTCGGAAAAAAAAGCCTTACTATACATGGTCGTTTTTTTGTCGGTAAAAAAAAGCCTTACTATACATGGTCGTTTTTTTGTCGGTAAAAAAAAGCCTTACTATACATGGTCGTTTTTTTGTCGGAAAAAAAAGCCTTACTATACATGGTCGTTTTTTTGTCAGAAAAAAAAGCCTTACTATACATGGTCGTTTTTTTGTCAGAAAAAAAAGCCTTACTATACATGGTCGTTTTTTTGTCAAAAAAAAAAAGCCTTACTATACATGGTCGTTTTTTGTCGGAAAAAAAAGCCTTACTATACATGGTCGTTTTTTTGTCGGAAAAAAAAGCCTTACTATACATGGTCGTTTTTTTGTCGGTAAAAAAAAGCCTTACTATACATGGTCGTTTTTTTGTCGGTAAAAAAAAGCCTTACTATACATGGTCGTTTTTTTGTCGGAAAAAAAAGCCTTACTATACATGGTCGTTTTTTTGTCGGGAAAAAAAAGCCTTACTATACATGGTCGTTTTTTTGTCGGGAAAAAAAAGCCTTACTATACATGGTCGTTTTTTTGTCGGTAAAAAAAAGCCTTACTATACATGGTCGTTTTTTTGTCGGAAAAAAAGCCTTACTATACATGGTCATTTTTTTTGTCGGAAAAAAAAAAAGCCTTACTATACATGGTCGTTTTATTTAACGGAAAAAAAAAAGCCTTACTATACATGGTCATTTGGTTAGACTCAGCCTGGGATCGAACCCGCAACCTACGTGTCTGAGGGTAGACAATCTACCACTAGACCACGGGGCTGTTAGCCTGTTTACTGGAAAGAGGGGTAATGAGTTTAGTAAGTATGACTAGGATTTAAAAAAAAAAAAAAAAAAAAAAAGCCTTACTATACATGGTCGTTTTTTTGTCAGAAAAAAAAGCCTTACTATACATAGTCGTTTTTTTGTCGAAAAAAAAAGCCTTACTATATATGGTCGTTTTTTTGTCGGAAAAAAAAGCCTTATTATACATGGTCGTTTTTTGTCGGAAAAAAAAACCTTACTATACATGGTCGTTTTTTTTGGTCGGAAAAAAAAGCCTTAGTATACATGGTCGTTTTTTTGTCGGAAAAAAAAGCCTGACTATACATGGTCGTTTTTTTGTCGGAAAAAAAAGCCTTACTATACATGGTCGTTTTTTTGTCGGAAAAAAAGCCTTACTATACATGGTCGTTTTTTTGTCAGAAAAAAAAGCCTTACTATACATGGTCGTTTTTTTGTCAAAAAAAAAAAGCCTTACTATACATGGTCGTTTTTTTGTCGAAAAAAAAAGCCTTACTATACATGGTCGTTTTTTTGTCGGAAAAATAAGCCTTACTATACATGGTCGTTTTTTGTCGGAAAAAAAAGCCTTACTATACATGGTCGTTTTTTTGTCAAAAAAAAAAGCCTTACTATACATGGTCGTTTTTTTGTCGGAAAAAAAAGCCTTACTATACATGGTCGTTTTTTTGTCGGAAAAAAAAGCCTTACTATACATGGTAGTTTTTTTGTCGAAAAAAAAAAGCCTTACTATACATGGTCGTTTTTTTGTCGGAAAAAAAAAAGCCTTACTATACATTGTCGGTTTTTTTTGTTGGAAAAAAAAGCCTTACTATACATGGTCGTTTTTATGTCAGAAAAAAAAGCCTTACTATACATGGTCGTTTTTTTGTCGGAAAAAAAGACTAACTATACATGGTCGTTTTTTTGTCCGAAAAAAAAGCCTTACTATACATGGTCGTTTTTTTGTCGGAAAAAAAAAGCCTTACTATATACATGGTCGTTTTTTTGTTGGAAAAAAAAGCCTTACTATACATGGTCGTTTTTTTTGTCAAAAAAAAAAAGCCTTACTATACATGGTCGTTTTTTTGTCGGAAAAAAAAAAGCCTTACTATACATTGTCGGGTTTTTTTGTCGGAAAAAAAAGCCTTACTATACATGGTCGTTTTTATGTCAGAAAAAAAAGCCTTACTATACATGGTCGTTTTTTTGTCAGAAAAAAAAGCCTTACTATACATGGTCGTTTTTTTGTCGGAAAAAAAAGCCTGACTATACATGGTCGTTTTTTTGTCGAAAAAAAAAGCCTTACTATACATGGTCGTTTTTTTGTTGGAAAAAAAAGCCTTACTATACATGGTCGTTTTTTTGTCGGGAAAAAAAGCCTTAGTATACATGATCGTTTTTTTGTCGGAAAAAAAAGCCTTACTATACATGGTCGTTTTTTTGTCGGGAAAAAAAGCCTTAGTATACATGGTCGTTTTTTTGTCGGAAAAAAAAGCCTTACTATACATGGTCGTTTTTTTGTCAGAAAAAAAAAAGCCTTACTATACATGGTCGTTTTTTTGTCGGAAAAATAAGCCTTACTATACATGGTCGTTTTTTGTCGGAAAAAAAAGCCTTACTATACATGGTCGTTTTTTTGTCAAAAAAAAAAGCCTTACTATACATGGTCGTTTTTTTGTCGGAAAAAAAAGCCTTACTATACATGGTCGTTTTTTTGTCGGAAAAAAAAGCCTTACTATACATGGTAGTTTTTTTGTCGAAAAAAAAAAGCCTTACTATACATGGTCGTTTTTTTGTCGGAAAAAAAAAAGCCTTACTATACATTGTCGGTTTTTTTTGTTGGAAAAAAAAGCCTTACTATACATGGTCGTTTTTATGTCAGAAAAAAAAGCCTTACTATACATGGTCGTTTTTTTGTCGGAAAAAAAGACTAACTATACATGGTCGTTTTTTTGTCCGAAAAAAAAGCCTTACTATACATGGTCGTTTTTTTGTCGGAAAAAAAAAGCCTTACTATATACATGGTCGTTTTTTTGTTGGAAAAAAAAGCCTTACTATACATGGTCGTTTTTTTTGTCAAAAAAAAAAAGCCTTACTATACATGGTCGTTTTTTTGTCGGAAAAAAAAAAGCCTTACTATACATTGTCGGGTTTTTTTGTCGGAAAAAAAAGCCTTACTATACATGGTCGTTTTTATGTCAGAAAAAAAAGCCTTACTATACATGGTCGTTTTTTTGTCAGAAAAAAAAGCCTTACTATACATGGTCGTTTTTTTGTCGGAAAAAAAAGCCTTACTATACATGGTCGTTTTTTTGTCGGAAAAAAAAGCCTTACTATACATGGTCGTTTTTTTGTCGGGAAAAAAAGCCTTAGTATACATGGTCGTTTTTTTGTCGGAAAAAAAAGCCTTACTATACATGGTCGTTTTTTTGTCAGAAAAAAAAAAGCCTTACTATACATGGTCGTTTTTTTGTCGAAAAAAAAAGCCTTACTATACATGGTCGTTTTTTTGTCGAAAAAAAAAGCCTTATTATACATGGTCGTTTTTTGTCGGAAAAAAAAAACCTTACTATACATGGTCGTTTTTTTTGGTTGGAAAAAAAAGCCTTACTATACATGGTCGTTTTTTTGTCAGAAAAAAAAGCCTTACTATACATGGTCGTTTTTTTGTCGGTAAAAAAAAGCCTTAGTATACATGGTCGTTTTTTTGTCGGAAAAAAAAGCCTGACTATACATGGTCGTTTTTTTGTCGGAAAAAAAAGCCTTACTATACATGGTCGTTTTTTTGTCGGAAAAAAAACCTTACTATACATGGTCGTTTTTTTGTCAGAAAAAAAAGCCTTACTATACATGGTCGTTTTTTTGTCAAAAAAAAAAAGCCTTACTATACATGGTCGTTTTTTTGTCGAAAAAAAAAGCCTTACTATACATGGTCGTTTTTTTGTCGGAAAAATAAGCCTTACTATACATGGTCGTTTTTTGTCGGAAAAAAAAGCCTTACTATACATGGTCGTTTTTTTGTCGGAAAAAAAAGCCTTACTATACATGGTCGTTTTTTTGTTGGAAAAAAAAGCCTTACTATACATGGTCGTTTTTTGTCGGAAAAAAAAGCCTTACTATACATGGTCGTTTTTATGTCGGAAAAAAAAGCCTTACTATACATGGTCGTTTTTTTGTCGGGAAAAAAAGCCTTAGTATACATGGTCGTTTTTTTGTCGGAAAAAAAAGCCTTACTATACATGGTCGTTTTTTTGTCAGAAAAAAAGCCTTACTATACATGGTCGTTTTTTTGTCAGAAAAAAAAGCCTTACTATATATACATGGTCGTTTTTTTGTCGAAAAAAAAAAGCCTTACTATACATGGTCGTTTTTTTGTCGGAAAAAAAAGCCTTACTATACATGGTCGTTTTTTGTCGGAAAAAAAAGCCTTACTATACATGGTCGTTTTATTTATCGGAAAAAAAAAGCCTTACTATACATGGTCATTTGGTTAGACTCAGCCTGGGATCGAACCCGCAACCTACGTGTCTGAGGGTAGACAATCTACCACTAGACCACGGGGCTGTTAGCCTGTTTACTGGAAAGAGGGGTAATGAGTTTAGTAAGTATGACTAGGATTTAAAAAAAAAAAAAAAAAAAAAAAAAAAAGCCTTACTATACATGGTCGTTTTTTTGTCAGAAAAAAAAGCCTTACTATACATGGTCGTTTTTTTGTCGAAAAAAAAAGCCTTACTATACATGGACGTTTTTTTGTCGGAAAAAAAAGCCTTATTATACATGGTCGTTTTTTGTTGGAAAAAAAAACCTTACTATACATGGTCGTTTTTTTTGGTTGGAAAAAAAAGCCTTACTATACATGGTCGTTTTTTTGTCAGAAAAAAAAGCCTTACTATACATGGTCGTTTTTTTGTCGGTAAAAAAAAGCCTTAGTATACATGGTCGTTTTTTTGTCGGAAAAAAAAGCCTGACTATACATGGTCGTTTTTTTGTCGGAAAAAAAACCTTACTATACATGGTCGTTTTTTTGTCAGAAAAAAAAGCCTTACTATACATGGTCGTTTTTTTGTCAAAAAAAAAAAGCCTTACTATACATGGTCGTTTTTTTGTCGAAAAAAAAAGCCTTACTATACATGGTCGTTTTTTTGTCGGAAAAATAAGCCTTACTATACATGGTCGTTTTTTGTCGGAAAAAAAAGCCTTACTATACATGGTCGTTTTTTTGTCGGAAAAAAAAGCCTTACTATATATACATGGTCGTTTTTTTGTCGGTAAAAAAAAGCCTTACTATACATGGTTGTTTTTTTGTCGGTAAAAAAAAGCCTTACTATACATGGTCGTTTTTTTGTCGGAAAAAAAAGCCTTACTATACATGGTCGTTTTTTTGTCGGGAAAAAAAAGCCTTACTATACATGGTCGTTTTTTTGTCGGTAAAAAAAAGCCTTACTATACATGGTCGTTTTTTTGTCGGAAAAAAAGCCTTACTATACATGGTCATTTTTTTTGTCGGAAAAAAAAAAAGCCTTACTATACATGGTCGTTTTATTTATCGGAAAAAAAAAGCCTTACTATACATGGTCATTTGGTTAGACTCAGCCTGGGATCGAACCCTCAACCTACGTGTCTGAGGGTAGACAATCTACCACTAGACCACGGGGCTGTTAGGCTGTTTACTGGAAAGAGGGGTAATGAGTTTAGTAAGTATGACTAGGATTTAAAAAAAAAAAAAAAAAAAAAAAAAAAAAAAAAAAAAAAAAAAAAAAAAAGCCTTACTATACATGGTCGTTTTTTTGTCAGAAAAAAAAGCCTTACTATACATGGTCGTTTTTTTGTCGAAAAAAAAAGCCTTACTATACATGGTCGTTTTTTTGTCGGAAAAAAAAGCCTTATTATACATGGTCGTTTTTTGTCGGAAAAAAAAACCTTACTATACATGGTCGTTTTTTTTGGTCGGAAAAAAAAGCCTTAGTATACATGGTCGTTTTTTTGTCGGAAAAAAAAGCCTGACTATACATGGTCGTTTTTTTGTCGGAAAAAAAAGCCTTACTATACATGGTCGTTTTTTTGTCGGAAAAAAAAAGCCTTACTATACATGGTCGTTTTTTTGTCGGTAAAAAAAAGCCTTACTATACATGGTCGTTTTTTTGTCGGTAAAAAAAAGCCTTACTATACATGGTCGTTTTTTTGTCGGAAAAAAAAGCCTTACTATACATGGTCGTTTTTTTGTCGGAAAAAAAAAGCCTTACTATACATGGTCGTTTTTTTGTCGGAAAAAAAAGCCTTACTATACATGGTCGTTTTTTGTCGGAAAAAAAAGCCTTACTATACATGGTCGTTTTTTTGTCGGAAAAAAAAGCCTTACTATACATGGTCGTTTTTTTGTCGGGAAAAAAAGCCTTAGTATACATGGTCGTTTTTTTGTCGGAAAAAAAAGCCTTACTATACATGGTCGTTTTTTTGTCAGAAAAAAAGCCTTACTATACATGGTCGTTTTTTTGTCAGAAAAAAAAGCCTTACTATACATGGTCGTTTTTTTGTCGAAAAAAAAAAGCCTTACTATACATGGTCGTTTTTTTGTCGGAAAAAAAAGCCTTACTATACATGGTCGTTTTTTGTCGGAAAAAAAAGCCTTACTATACATGGTCGTTTTTTTGTCGGAAAAAAAAGCCTTACTATACATGGTCGTTTTTTTGTCGGGAAAAAAAAGCCTTACTATACATGGTCGTTTTTTTGTCGAAAAAAAAAAGCCTTACTATACATGGTCGTTTTTTTGTCGGAAAAAAAGCCTTACTATACATGGTCGTTTTTTTGTCAGAAAAAAAAGCCTTACTATACATGGTCGTATTTTTGTCTGAAAAAAAAGCCTTAGTATACATGGTCGTTTTTTTGTCGGAAAAAAAAGCCTGACTATACATGGTCGTTTTTTTGTCGAAAAAAAAAGCCTTACTATACATGGACGTTTTTTTGTCGGAAAAAAAAGCCTTATTATACATGGTCGTTTTTTGTCGGAAAAAAAAACCTTACTATACATGGTCGTTTTTTTTGGTTGGAAAAAAAAGCCTTACTATACATGGTCGTTTTTTTGTCAGAAAAAAAAGCCTTACTATACATGGTCGTTTTTTTGTCGGTAAAAAAAAGCCTTAGTATACATGGTCGTTTTTTTGTCGGAAAAAAAAGCCTGACTATACATGGTCGTTTTTTTGTCGGAAAAAAAAGCCTTACTATACATGGTCGTTTTTTTGTCGGAAAAAAAACCTTACTATACATGGTCGTTTTTTTGTCAGAAAAAAAAGCCTTACTATACATGGTCGTTTTTTTGTCAAAAAAAAAAAGCCTTACTATACATGGTCGTTTTTTTGTCGAAAAAAAAAGCCTTACTATACATGGTCGTTTTTTTGTCGGAAAAATAAGCCTTACTATACATGGTCGTTTTTTTGTCGGAAAAAAAAGCCTTACTATACATGGTCGTTTTTTTGTCAGAAAAAAAAGCCTTACTATACATGGTCGTTTTTTTGTCGGTAAAAAAAAGCCTTAGTATACATGGTCGTTTTTTTGTCGGAAAAAAAAGCCTGACTATACATGGTCGTTTTTTTGTCGGAAAAAAAAGCCTTACTATACATGGTCGTTTTTTTGTCGGAAAAAAAACCTTACTATACATGGTCGTTTTTTTGTCAGAAAAAAAAGCCTTACTATACATGGTCGTTTTTTTGTCAAAAAAAAAAAGCCTTACTATACATGGTCGTTTTTTTGTCGAAAAAAAAAGCCTTACTATACATGGTCGTTTTTTTGTCGGAAAAATAAGCCTTACTATACATGGTCGTTTTTTGTCGGAAAAAAAAGCCTTACTATACATGGTCGTTTTTTTGTCGGAAAAAAAAGCCTTACTATACATGGTCGTTTTTTTGTTGGAAAAAAAAGCCTTACTATACATGGTCGTTTTTTGTCGGAAAAAAAAGCCTTACTATACATGGTCGTTTTTATGTCGGAAAAAAAAGCCTTACTATACATGGTCGTTTTTTTGTCGGGAAAAAAAGCCTTAGTATACATGGTCGTTTTTTTGTCGGAAAAAAAAGCCTTACTATACATGGTCGTTTTTTTGTCAGAAAAAAAGCCTTACTATACATGGTCGTTTTTTTGTCAGAAAAAAAAGCCTTACTATATATACATGGTCGTTTTTTTGTCGAAAAAAAAAAGCCTTACTATACATGGTCGTTTTTTTGTCGGAAAAAAAAGCCTTACTATACATGGTCGTTTTTTGTCGGAAAAAAAAGCCTTACTATACATGGTCGTTTTATTTATCGGAAAAAAAAAGCCTTACTATACATGGTCATTTGGTTAGACTCAGCCTGGGATCGAACCCGCAACCTACGTGTCTGAGGGTAGACAATCTACCACTAGACCACGGGGCTGTTAGCCTGTTTACTGGAAAGAAGGGTAATGAGTTTAGTAAGTATGACTAGGATTTTAAAAAAAAAAAAAAAAAAAAAAAAAAAAGCCTTACTATACATGGTCGTTTTTTTGTCAGAAAAAAAAGCCTTACTATACATGGTCGTTTTTTTGTCGAAAAAAAAAGCCTTACTATACATGGACGTTTTTTTGTCGGAAAAAAAAGCCTTATTATACATGGTCGTTTTTTGTTGGAAAAAAAAACCTTACTATACATGGTCGTTTTTTTTGGTTGGAAAAAAAAGCCTTACTATACATGGTCGTTTTTTTGTCAGAAAAAAAAGCCTTACTATACATGGTCGTTTTTTTGTCGGTAAAAAAAAGCCTTAGTATACATGGTCGTTTTTTTGTCGGAAAAAAAAGCCTGACTATACATGGTCGTTTTTTTGTCGGAAAAAAAACCTTACTATACATGGTCGTTTTTTTGTCAGAAAAAAAAGCCTTACTATACATGGTCGTTTTTTTGTCAAAAAAAAAAAGCCTTACTATACATGGTCGTTTTTTTGTCGAAAAAAAAAGCCTTACTATACATGGTCGTTTTTTTGTCGGAAAAATAAGCCTTACTATACATGGTCGTTTTTTGTCGGAAAAAAAAGCCTTACTATACATGGTCGTTTTTTTGTCGGAAAAAAAAGCCTTACTATATATACATGGTCGTTTTTTTGTCGGTAAAAAAAAGCCTTACTATACATGGTTGTTTTTTTGTCGGTAAAAAAAAGCCTTACTATACATGGTCGTTTTTTTGTCGGAAAAAAAAGCCTTACTATACATGGTCGTTTTTTTGTCGGGAAAAAAAAGCCTTACTATACATGGTCGTTTTTTTGTCGGTAAAAAAAAGCCTTACTATACATGGTCGTTTTTTTGTCGGAAAAAAAGCCTTACTATACATGGTCATTTTTTTTGTCGGAAAAAAAAAAAGCCTTACTATACATGGTCGTTTTATTTATCGGGAAAAAAAAGCCTTACTATACATGGTCATTTGGTTAGACTCAGCCTGGGATCGAACCCTCAACCTACGTGTCTGAGGGTAGACAATCTACCACTAGACCACGGGGCTGTTTGGCTGTTTACTGGAAAGAGGGGTAATGAGTTTAGTAAGTATGACTAGGATTTAAAAAAAAAAAAAAAAAAAAAAAAAAAAAAAAAAAAAAAAAAAAAAAAAAAGCCTTACTATACATGGTCGTTTTTTTGTCAGAAAAAAAAGCCTTACTATACATGGTCGTTTTTTTGTCGAAAAAAAAAGCCTTACTATACATGGTCGTTTTTTTGTCGGAAAAAAAAGCCTTATTATACATGGTCGTTTTTTGTCGGAAAAAAAAACCTTACTATACATGGTCGTTTTTTTTGGTCGGAAAAAAAAGCCTTAGTATACATGGTCGTTTTTTTGTCGGAAAAAAAAGCCTGACTATACATGGTCGTTTTTTTGTCGGAAAAAAAAGCCTTACTATACATGGTCGTTTTTTTGTCGGAAAAAAAAAGCCTTACTATACATGGTCGTTTTTTTGTCGGTAAAAAAAAGCCTTACTATACATGGTCGTTTTTTTGTCGGTAAAAAAAAGCCTTACTATACATGGTCGTTTTTTTGTCGGAAAAAAAAGCCTTACTATACATGGTCGTTTTTTTGTCGGAAAAAAAAAGCCTTACTATACATGGTCGTTTTTTTGTCGGAAAAAAAAGCCTTACTATACATGGTCGTTTTTTGTCGGAAAAAAAAGCCTTACTATACATGGTCGTTTTTTTGTCGGAAAAAAAAGCCTTACTATACATGGTCGTTTTTTTGTCGGGAAAAAAAGCCTTAGTATACATGGTCGTTTTTTTGTCGGAAAAAAAAGCCTTACTATACATGGTCGTTTTTTTGTCAGAAAAAAAGCCTTACTATACATGGTCGTTTTTTTGTCAGAAAAAAAAGCCTTACTATACATGGTCGTTTTTTTGTCGAAAAAAAAAAGCCTTACTATACATGGTCGTTTTTTTGTCGGAAAAAAAAGCCTTACTATACATGGTCGTTTTTTGTCGGAAAAAAAAGCCTTACTATACATGGTCGTTTTTTTGTCGGAAAAAAAAGCCTTACTATACATGGTCGTTTTTTTGTCGGGAAAAAAAAGCCTTACTATACATGGTCGTTTTTTTGTCGAAAAAAAAAAGCCTTACTATACATGGTCGTTTTTTTGTCGGAAAAAAAGCCTTACTATACATGGTCGTTTTTTTGTCAGAAAAAAAAGCCTTACTATACATGGTCGTATTTTTGTCTGAAAAAAAAGCCTTAGTATACATGGTCGTTTTTTTGTCGGAAAAAAAAGCCTGACTATACATGGTCGTTTTTTTGTCGAAAAAAAAAGCCTTACTATACATGGACGTTTTTTTGTCGGAAAAAAAAGCCTTATTATACATGGTCGTTTTTTGTCGGAAAAAAAAACCTTACTATACATGGTCGTTTTTTTTGGTTGGAAAAAAAAGCCTTACTATACATGGTCGTTTTTTTGTCAGAAAAAAAAGCCTTACTATACATGGTCGTTTTTTTGTCGGTAAAAAAAAGCCTTAGTATACATGGTCGTTTTTTTGTCGGAAAAAAAAGCCTGACTATACATGGTCGTTTTTTTGTCGGAAAAAAAAGCCTTACTATACATGGTCGTTTTTTTGTCGGAAAAAAAACCTTACTATACATGGTCGTTTTTTTGTCAGAAAAAAAAGCCTTACTATACATGGTCGTTTTTTTGTCAAAAAAAAAAAGCCTTACTATACATGGTCGTTTTTTTGTCGAAAAAAAAAGCCTTACTATACATGGTCGTTTTTTTGTCGGAAAAATAAGCCTTACTATACATGGTCGTTTTTTTGTCGGAAAAAAAAGCCTTACTATACATGGTCGTTTTTTTGTCGGAAAAAAAAGCCTTACTATACATGGTCGTTTTTTTGTCGGGAAAAAAAAGCCTTACTATACATGGTCGTTTTTTTGTCGGTAAAAAAAAGCCTTACTATACATGGTCGTTTTTTTGTCGGAAAAAAGGCCTTACTATACATGGTCATTTTTTTTGTCGGAAAAAAAAAAAGCCTTACTATACATGGTCGTTTTATTTATCGGAAAAAAAAAGCCTTACTATACATGGTCATTTGGTTAGACTCAGCCTGGGATCGAACCCTCAACCTACGTGTCTGAGGGTAGACAATCTACCACTAGACCACGGGGCTGTTAGGCTGTTTACTGGAAAGAGGGGTAATGAGTTTAGTAAGTATGACTAGGATTTAAAAAAAAAAAAAAAAAAAAAAAAAAAAAAAAAAAGCCTTACTATACATGGTCGTTTTTTTGTCAGAAAAAAAAGCCTTACTATACATGGTCGTTTTTTTGTCGAAAAAAAAAGCCTTACTATACATGGTCGTTTTTTTGCCGGAAAAAAAAGCCTTATTATACATGGTCGTTTTTTGTCGGAAAAAAAAACCTTACTATACATGGTCGTTTTTTTTGGTCGGAAAAAAAAGCCTTAGTATACATGGTCGTTTTTTTGTCGGAAAAAAAAGCCTGACTATACATGGTCGTTTTTTTGTCGGAAAAAAAAGCCTTACTATACATGGTCGTTTTTTTGTCGGAAAAAAAGCCTTACTATACATGGTCGTTTTTTTGTCAGAAAAAAAAGCCTTACTATACATGGTCGTTTTTTTGTCAAAAAAAAATAAGCCTTACTATACATGGTCGTTTTTTGTCGAAAAAAAAAGCCTTACTATACATGGTCGTTTTTTTGTCGGAAAAATAAGCCTTACTATACATGGTCGTTTTTTGTCGGAAAAAAAAGCCTTACTATACATGGTCGTTTTTTTGTCGGAAAAAAAAGCCTTACTATACATGGTCGTTTTTTTGTCGGGAAAAAAAAGCCTTACTATACATGGTCGTTTTTTTGTCAAAAAAAAAAAGCCTTACTATACATGGTCGTTTCTTTGTCGGAAAAAAAAAGCCTTACTATACATGGTCGTTTTTTTGTCGGAAAAAAAAAAGCCTTACTATACATGGTCATTTGATTAGACTCAGCCTGGGATCAAACCTGCAACCTACGTGTCTGAGGGTAGACGATCTACCACTAGACCACGGGGCTGTTAGCCTGTTTACTGGAAAGAGGGGTAATGAATTCAGTAAGTATGACTAGGATTAAAAAAAAAAAAAAAAAAAAAAAAAAAAAAAAAAAAAAAAAAAAGCCTTACTCTACATGGTCGTTTTTTTGTCCAAAAAAAAAAGCCTTACTATACATGGTCGTTTTTTTGTCGAAAAAAAAAGCCTTACTATACATGGTCGTTTTTTTGTCGGAAAAAAAAGCCTTACTATACATGGTCGTTTTTTGTCGGAAAAAAAAGCCTTACTATACATGGTCGTTTTTTTTGGTTGGAAAAAAAAACCTTACTATACATGGTCGTTTTTTTGTCGGAAAAAAAAGCCTTACTATACATGGTCGTTTTTTTGTCGGAAAAAAAAGCCTTAGTATACATGGTCGTTTTTTTGTCGGAAAAAAAAGCCTTACTATACATGGTCGTTTTTTTGTCGGAAAAGAAAGCCTTAGTATACATGGTCGTTTTTTTGTCGAAAAAAAAGCCTTACTATACATGGTCGTTTTTTTGTCGGAAAAAAAAAGCCTTACTATACATGGTCGTTTTTTTGTCAGAAAAAAAAGCCTTACTATACATGGTCGTTTTTTTGTCAAAAAAAAAAAAGCCTTACTATACATGGTCGTTTTTTTGTCGGAAAAAAAGCCTTACTATACATGGTCGTTTTTTTGTCAGAAAAAAAAGCCTTACTATACATGGTCGTTTTTTTGTCAAAAAAAAAAAGCCTTACTATACATGGTCGTTTTTTTGTCGAAAAAAAAAGCCTTACTATACATGGTCGTTTTTTTGTCGGAAAAAAAAAGCCTTACTATACATGGTCGTTTTTTGTCGGAAAAAAAAGCCTTACTATACATGGTCGTTTTTTTGTCGGAAAAAAAAGCCTTACTATACATGGTCGTTTTTTTGTCGGGAAAAAAAGCCTTAGTATACATGGTCGTTTTTTTGTCGGAAAAAAAAGCCTTACTATACATGGTCGTTTTTTTGTCAGAAAAAAAGCCTTACTATACATGGTCGTTTTTTTGTCAGAAAAAAAAGCCTTACTATACATGGTCGTTTTTTTGTCGAAAAAAAAAAGCCTTACTATACATGGTCGTTTTTTTGTCGGAAAAAAAAGCCTTACTATACATGGTCGTTTTTTGTCGGAAAAAAAAGCCTTACTATACATGGTCGTTTTTTTGTCGGAAAAAAAAGCCTTACTATACATGGTCGTTTTTTTGTCGGGAAAAAAAAGCCTTTCTATACATGGTCGTTTTTTTGTCGAAAAAAAAAAGCCTTACTATACATGGTCGTTTTTTTTGTCGGAAAAAAAGCCTTACTATACATGGTCGTTTTTTTGTCAGAAAAAAAAGCCTTACTATACATGGTCGTTTTTTTGTCGGAAAAAAAAGCCTTAGTATACATGGTCGTTTTTTTGTCGGAAAAAAAAGCCTGACTATACATGGTCGTTTTTTTGTCGGAAAAAAAACCTTACTATACATGGTCGTTTTTTTTGTCAGAAAAAAAAGCCTTACTATACATGGTCGTTTTTTTGTCAAAAAAAAAAAGCCTTACTATACATGGTCGTTTTTTTGTCGAAAAAAAAAGCCTTACTATACATGGTCGTTTTTTTGTCGGAAAAATAAGCCTTACTATACATGGTCGTTTTTTGTCGGAAAAAAAAGCCTTACTATACATGGTCGTTTTTTTGTCGGAAAAAAAAGCCTTACTATACATGGTCGTTTTTTTGTCGGTAAAAAAAAGCCTTACTATACATGGTCGTTTTTTTGTCGGTAAAAAAAAGCCTTACTATACATGGTCGTTTTTTTGTCGGAAAAAAAAGCCTTACTATACATGGTCGTTTTTTTGTCGGGAAAAAAAAGCCTTACTATACATGGTCGTTTTTTTGTCGGTAAAAAAAAGCCTTACTATACATGGTCGTTTTTTTGTCGGAAAAAAAGCCTTACTATACATGGTCATTTTTTTTGTCGGAAAAAAAAAAAGCCTTACTATACATGGTCGTTTTATTTATCGGAAAAAAAAAGCCTTACTATACATGGTCATTTGGTTAGACTCAGCCTGGGATCGAACCCTCAACCTACGTGTCTGAGGGTAGACAATCTACCACTAGACCACGGGGCTGTTAGGCTGTTTACTGGAAAGAGGGGTAATGAGTTTAGTAAGTATGACTAGGATTTTAAAAAAAAAAAAAAAAAAAAAAAAAAAAAAAAAAGCCTTACTATACATGGTCGTTTTTTTGTCAGAAAAAAAAGCCTTACTATACATGGTCGTTTTTTTGTCGAAAAAAAAAGCCTTACTATACATGGTCGTTTTTTTGTCGGAAAAAAAAGCCTTATTATACATGGTCGTTTTTTGTCGGAAAAAAAAACCTTACTATACATGGTCGTTTTTTTTGGTCGGAAAAAAAAGCCTTAGTATACATGGTCGTTTTTTTGTCGGAAAAAAAAGCTTGACTATACATGGTCGTTTTTTTGTCGGAAAAAAAAGCCTTACTATACATGGTCGTTTTTTTGTCGGAAAAAAAAAGCCTTACTATACATGGTCGTTTTTTTGTCGGTAAAAAAAAGCCTTACTATACATGGTCGTTTTTTTGTCGGTAAAAAAAAGCCTTACTATACATGGTCGTTTTTTTGTCGAAAAAAAAAGCCTTACTATACATGGTCGTTTTTTTGTCGGAAAAAAAAAGCCTTACTATACATGGTCGTTTTTTTGTCGGAAAAAAAAGCCTTACTATACATGGTCGTTTTTTGTCGGAAAAAAAAGCCTTACTATACATGGTCGTTTTTTTGTCTGAAAAAAAAGCCTTACTATACATGGTCGTTTTTTTGTCAGAAAAAAAGCCTTACTATACATGGTCGTTTTTTTGTCAGAAAAAAAAGCCTTACTATACATGGTCGTTTTTTTGTCGAAAAAAAAAAGCCTTACTATACATGGTCGTTTTTTTGTCGGAAAAAAAAGCCTTACTATACATGGTCGTTTTTTGTCGGAAAAAAAAGCCTTACTATACATGGTCGTTTTTTTGTCGGAAAAAAAAGCCTTACTATACATGGTCGTTTTTTTGTCGGGAAAAAAAAGCCTTACTATATATGGTCGTTTTTTTGTCGAAAAAAAAAAGCCTTACTATACATGGTCGTTTTTTTGTCGGAAAAAAAGCCTTACTATACATGGTCGTTTTTTTGTCAGAAAAAAAAGCCTTACTATACATGGTCGTTTTTTTGTCTGAAAAAAAAGCCTTAGTATACATGGTCGTTTTTTTGTCGGAAAAAAAAGCCTGACTATACATGGTCGTTTTTTTGTCGAAAAAAAAAGCCTTACTATACATGGACGTTTTTTTGTCGGAAAAAAAAGCCTTATTATACATGGTCGTTTTTTGTCGGAAAAAAAAACCTTACTATACATGGTCGTTTTTTTTGGTTGGAAAAAAAAGCCTTACTATACATGGTCGTTTTTTTGTCAGAAAAAAAAGCCTTACTATACATGGTCGTTTTTTTGTCGGTAAAAAAAAGCCTTAGTATACATGGTCGTTTTTTTGTCGGAAAAAAAAGCCTGACTATACATGGTCGTTTTTTTGTCGGAAAAAAAAGCCTTACTATACATGGTCGTTTTTTTGTCGGAAAAAAAACCTTACTATACATGGTCGTTTTTTTGTCAGAAAAAAAAGCCTTACTATACATGGTCGTTTTTTTGTCAAAAAAAAAAAGCCTTACTATACATGGTCGTTTTTTTGTCGAAAAAAAAAGCCTTACTATACATGGTCGTTTTTTTGTCGGAAAAATAAGCCTTACTATACATGGTCGTTTTTTGTCGGAAAAAAAAGCCTTACTATACATGGTCGTTTTTTTGTCGGAAAAAAAAGCCTTACTATACATGGTCGTTTTTTTGTCGGTAAAAAAAAGCCTTACTATACATGGTCGTTTTTTTGTCGGTAAAAAAAAGCCTTACTATACATGGTCGTTTTTTTGTCGGAAAAAAAAGCCTTACTATACATGGTCGTTTTTTTGTCGGGAAAAAAAAGCCTTACTATACATGGTCGTTTTTTTGTCGGTAAAAAAAAGCCTTACTATACATGGTCGTTTTTTTGTCGGAAAAAAAGCCTTACTATACATGGTCATTTTTTTTGTCGGAAAAAAAAAAAGCCTTACTATACATGGTCGTTTTATTTATCGGAAAAAAAAAGCCTTACTATACATGGTCATTTGGTTAGACTCAGCCTGGGATCGAACCCTCAACCTACGTGTCTGAGGGTAGACAATCTACCACTAGACCACGGGGCTGTTAGGCTGTTTACTGGAAAGAGGGGTAATGAGTTTAGTAAGTATGACTAGGATTTAAAAAAAAAAAAAAAAAAAAAAAAAAAAAAAAAAAAAAAAGCCTTACTATACATGGTCGTTTTTTTGTCAGAAAAAAAAGCCTTACTATACATGGTCGTTTTTTTGTCGAAAAAAAAAGCCTTACTATACATGGTCGTTTTTTTGCCGGAAAAAAAAGCCTTATTATACATGGTCGTTTTTTGTCGGAAAAAAAAACCTTACTATACATGGTCGTTTTTTTTGGTCGGAAAAAAAAGCCTTAGTATACATGGTCGTTTTTTTGTCGGAAAAAAAAGCCTGACTATACATGGTCGTTTTTTTGTCGGAAAAAAAAGCCTTACTATACATGGTCGTTTTTTTGTCGGAAAAAAAGCCTTACTATACATGGTCGTTTTTTTGTCAGAAAAAAAAGCCTTACTATACATGGTCGTTTTTTTGTCAAAAAAAAATAAGCCTTACTATACATGGTCGTTTTTTGTCGAAAAAAAAAGCCTTACTATACATGGTCGTTTTTTTGTCGGAAAAATAAGCCTTACTATACATGGTCGTTTTTTGTCGGAAAAAAAAGCCTTACTATACATGGTCGTTTTTTTGTCGGAAAAAAAAGCCTTACTATACATGGTCGTTTTTTTGTCGGGAAAAAAAAGCCTTACTATACATGGTCGTTTTTTTGTCGGTAAAAAAAAGCCTTACTATACATGGTCGTTTTTTTGTCGGAAAAAAAGCCTTACTATACATGGTCATTTTTTTTGTCGGAAAAAAAAAAGCCTTACTATACATGGTCATTTGGTTAGACTCAGCCTGGGATCAAACCTGCAACCTACGTGTCTGAGGGTAGATGATCTACCACTAGACCACGGGGCTGTTAGCCTGTTTACTGGAAAGAGGGGTAATGAATTCAGTAAGTATGACTAGGATTTTAAAAAAAAAAAAAAAAAAAAAAAAAGCCTTACTATACATGGTCGTTTTTTTGTCAGAAGAAAAAGCCTTACTATACATGGTCGTTTTTTTGTCGGAAAAAAAAGCCTTAGTATACATGGTCGTTTTTTTGTCGGAAAAAAAAGCCTTACTATACATGGTCGTTTTTTTGTCGGAAAAAAAGCCTTACTATACATGGTCGTTTTTTTGTCAGAAAAAAAAGCCTTACTATACATGGTCGTTTTTTTGTCAAAAAAAAAAAGCCTTACTATACATGGTCGTTTTTTTGTCGAAAAAAAAAGCCTTACTATACATGGTCGTTTTTTTTGTCGGAAAAAAAAGCCTTACTATACATGGTCGTTTTTTGTCGGAAAAAAAAGCCTTACTATACATGGTCGTTTTTTTGTCGGAAAAAAAAGCCTTACTATACATGGTCGTTTTTTTGTCGGGAAAAAAAGCCTTAGTATACATGGTCGTTTTTTTGTCGGAAAAAAAAGCCTTACTATACATGGTCGTTTTTTTGTCAGAAAAAAAGCCTTACTATACATGGTCGTTTTTTTGTCAGAAAAAAAAGCCTTACTATACATGGTCGTTTTTTTGTCAGAAAAAAAAGCCTTACTATACATGGTCGTTTTTTGTCGGAAAAAAAAACCTTACTATACATCGTCGTTTTTTTTGGTTGCAAAAAAAAGCCTTACTATAAATGGTCGTTTTTTTGTCGGAAAAAAAAAGCCTTACTATACATGGTCGTTTTTTTGTCAGAAAAAAAAGCCTTACTATACATGGTCGTTTTTTGTCGAAAAAAAAAGCCTTACTATACATGGTCGTTTTTTTGTCGGAAAAAAAAGCCTTACTATACATGGTCGTTTTTTGTCGGAAAAAAAACCCTTACTATACATGGTCGTTTTTTTTGGTTGGAAAAAAAAGCCTTACTATACATGGTCGTTTTTTGTCGAAAAAAAAAGCCTTACTATACATGGTCGTTTTTTTGTCGGAAAAAAAAGCCTTAGTATACATGGTCGTTTTTTTGTCGGAAAAAAAAGCCTGACTATACATGGTCGTTTTTTTGTCGAAAAAAAAAAGCCTTACTATACATGGTCGTTTTTTTGTCGGAAAAAAAAGCCTTACTATACATGGTCGTTTTTTGTCGGAAAAAAAAACCTTACTATACATCGTCGTTTTTTTTGGTTGGAAAAAAAAGCCTTACTATACATGGTCGTTTTTTTGTCAGAAAAAAAAGCCTTACTATACATGGTCGTTTTTTTGTCGGAAAAAAAAGCCTTAGTATACATGGTCGTTTTTTTGTCGGAAAAAAAAGCCTTACTATACATGGTCGTTTTTTTGTCGGAAAAAAAAAGCCTTACTATACATGGTCGTTTTTTTGTCAGAAAAAAAAGCCTTACTATACATGGTCGTTTTTTGTCGAAAAAAAAAGCCTTACTATACATGGTCGTTTTTTTGTCGGAAAAAAAAGCCTTAGTATACATGGTCGTTTTTTGTCGGAAAAAAAAACCTTACTATACATGGTCGTTTTTTTGGGTTGGAAAAAAAAGCCTTATTATACATGGTCGTTATTTTGTCAGAAAAAAAAGCCTTACTATACATGGTCGTTTTTTTGTCGGAAAAAAAAGCCTTAGTATACATGGTCGTTTTTTTGTCGGAAAAAAAAGCCTGACTATACATGGTCGTTTTTTTGTCGGAAAAAAAAAGCCTTACTATACATGGTCGTTTTTTTGTCAGAAAAAAAAGCCTTACTATACATGGTCGTTTTTTGTCGAAAAAAAAAGCCTTACTATACATGGTCGTTTTTTTGTCGGAAAAAAAAGCCTTACTATACATGGTCGTTTTTTGTCGGAAAAAAAACCTTACTATACATGGTCGTTTTTTTGTCAGAAAAAAAAGCCTTACTATACATGGTCGTTTTTTTGTCGGAAAAAAAAGCCTTAGTATACATGGTCGTTTTTTTGTCGGAAAAAAAAGCCTGACTATACATGGTCGTTTTTTTGTCGAAAAAAAAAGCCTTACTATACATGGTCGTTTTTTTGTTGGAAAAAAAAGCCTTACTATACATGGTCGTTTTTTTGTCGGAAAAAAAGCCTTACTATACATGGTCGTTTTTTTGTCTGAAAAAAAAGCCTTACTATACATGGTCGTTTTTTTGTCGGAAAAAAAAGCCTTACTATACATGGTCGTTTTTTTGTCAGAAAAAAAAGCCTTACTATACATGGTCGTTTTTTTGTCGGTAAAAAAAAGCCTTACTATACATGGTCGTTTTTTTGTCGGAAAAAAAAAGCCTTACTATACATGGTCGTTTTTTTGTCAGAAAAAAAAGCCTTACTATACATGGTCGTTTTTTGTCGAAAAAAAAAGCCTTACTATACATGGTCGTTTTTTTGTCGGAAAAAAAAGCCTTACTATACATGGTCGTTTTTTGTCGGAAAAAAAAACCTTACTATACATGGTCGTTTTTTTTGGTTGGAAAAAAAAGCCTTACTATACATGGTCGTTTTTTTGTCAGAAAAAAAAGCCTTACTATACATGGTAGTTTTTTTGTCGAAAAAAAAAGCCTTACTATACATGGTCGTTTTTTTGTCGGAAAAAAAAAAGCCTTACTATACATTGTCGGTTTTTTTTGTTGGAAAAAAAAGCCTTACTATACATGGTCGTTTTTATGTCAGAAAAAAAAGCCTTACTATACATGGTCGTTTTTTTGTCAGAAAAAAAAGCCTTACTATACATGGTCGTTTTTTGTCGAAAAAAAAAGCCTTACTATACATGGTCGTTTTTTTGTCGGAAAAAAAAGCCTTACTATACATGGTCGTTTTTTGTCGGAAAAAAAAACCTTACTATACATGGTCGTTTTTTTTGGTTGGAAAAAAGAGCCTTACTATACATGGTCGTTTTTTGTCGAAAAAAAAAGCCTTACTATACATGGTCGTTTTTTTGTCGGAAAAAAAAGCCTTAGTATACATGGTCGTTTTTTTGTCGGAAAAAAAAGCCTGACTATACATGGTCGTTTTTTTGTCGAAAAAAAAAAGCCTTACTATACATGGTCGTTTTTTTGTCGGAAAAAAAAGCCTTACTATACATGGTCGTTTTTTGTCGGAAAAAAAAACCTTACTATACATCGTCGTTTTTTTTGGTTGGAAAAAAAAGCCTTACTATACATGGTCGTTTTTTTGTCAGAAAAAAAAGCCTTACTATACATGGTCGTTTTTTTGTCGGAAAAAAAAGCCTTAGTATACATGGTCGTTTTTTTGTCGGAAAAAAAAGCCTTACTATACATGGTCGTTTTTTTGTCGGAAAAAAAAAGCCTTACTATACATGGTCGTTTTTTTGTCAGAAAAAAAAGCCTTACTATACATGGTCGTTTTTTGTCGAAAAAAAAAGCCTTACTATACATGGTCGTTTTTTTGTCGGAAAAAAAAGCCTTAGTATACATGGTCGTTTTTTGTCGGAAAAAAAAACCTTACTATACATGGTCGTTTTTTTGGGTTGGAAAAAAAAGCCTTATTATACATGGTCGTTATTTTGTCAGAAAAAAAAGCCTTACTATACATGGTCGTTTTTTTGTCGGAAAAAAAAGCCTTAGTATACATGGTCGTTTTTTTGTCGGAAAAAAAAGCCTGACTATACATGGTCGTTTTTTTGTCGAAAAAAAAAGCCTTAGTATACATGGTCGTTTTTTTGTCGGAAAAAAAAGCCTTACTATACATGGTCGTTTTTTTGTCGGAAAAAAAAAGCCTTACTATACATGGTCGTTTTTTTGTCAGAAAAAAAAGCCTTACTATACATGGTCGTTTTTTGTCGAAAAAAAAAGCCTTACTTTACATGGTCGTTTTTTTGTCGGAAAAAAAAGCCTTACTATACATGGTCGTTTTTTGTCGGAAAAAAAAACCTTACTATACATGGTCGTTTTTTTGTCAGAAAAAAAAGCCTTACTATACTTGGTCGTTTTTTTGTCGGAAAAAAAAGCCTTAGTATACATGGTCGTTTTTTTGTCGGAAAAAAAAGCCTGACTATACATGGTCGTTTTTTTGTCGAAAAAAAAAGCCTTACTATACATGGTCGTTTTTTTGTCGGAAAAAAAAGCCTTACTATACATGGTCGTTTTTTTGTCAAAAAAAAAAAGCCTTACTATACATGGTCGTTTTTTTGTCGAAAAAAAAAGCCTTACTATACATGGTCGTTTTTTTGTCGGAAAAAAAAGCCTTACTATACATGGTCGTTTTTTGTCGGAAAAAAAAGCCTTACTATACATGGTCGTTTTTTTGTCGGAAAAAAAAGCCTTACTATACATGGTCGTTTTTTTGTCGGGAAAAAAAAGCCTTACTATACATGGTCGTTTTTTTGTCGGAAAAAAAAGCCTTACTATACATGGTCGTTTTTTTGTCAAAAAAAAAAAGCCTTACTATACATGGTCGTTTTTTTGTCGAAAAAAAAAGCCTTACTATACATGGTCGTTTTTTTGTCGGAAAAAAAAGCCTTACTATACATGGTCGTTTTTTGTCGGAAAAAAAAGCCTTACTATACATGGTCGTTTTTTTGTCGGAAAAAAAAGCCTTACTATACATGGTCGTTTTTTTGTCGGGAAAAAAAAGCCTTACTATACATGGTCGTTTTATTTATCGGAAAAAATAACCCTTACTATACATGGTCATTTGGTGAGACTCAGACTGGGATCGAACCCGCAACCTACGTGTCTGAGGGTAGACAATCTACCACTAGACCACGGGGCTGTTAGCCTGTTTACTGGAAAGAGGGGTAATGAGTTTAGTAAGTATGACTAGGATTTAAAAAAAAAAAAAAAAAAAAAAAAAAAAAGCTTTACTACACATGGTCGTTTTTTTGTCAGAAAAAAAAGCCTTACTATACATGGTCGTTTTTTTGTCGGAAAAAAAAGCCTTAGTATACATGGTCGTTTTTTTGTCGGAAAAAAAAGCCTTACTATACATGGTCGTTTTTTTGTCGGAAAAAAAGCCTTACTATACATGGTCGTTTTTTTGTCAAAAAAAAAAAGCCTTACTATACATGGTCGTTTTTTTGTCGAAAAAAAAAGCCTTACTATACATGGTCGTTTTTTTGTCGGAAAAAAAAGCCTTACTATACATGGTCGTTTTTTGTCGGAAAAAAAAGCCTTACTATACATGGTCGTTTTTTTGTCGGAAAAAAAAGCCTTACTATACATGGTCGTTTTTTTGTCGGGAAAAAAAAGCCTTACTATACATGGTCGTTTTTTTGTCAGAAAAAAAAGCCTTACTATACATGGTCGTTTTTTTGTCGGAAAAAAAAGCCTTAGTATACATGGTCGTTTTTTTGTCGGAAAAAAAAGCCTTACTATACATGGTCGTTTTTTTGTCGGAAAAAAAGCCTTACTATACATGGTCGTTTTTTTGTCAGAAAAAAAAGCCTTACTATACATGGTCGTTTTTTTGTCAAAAAAAAAAAGCCTTACTATACATGGTCGTTTTTTTGTCGAAAAAAAAAGCCTTACTATACATGGTCGTTTTTTTGTCGGAAAAAAAAGCCTTACTATACATGGTCGTTTTTTGTCGGAAAAAAAAGCCTTACTATACATGGTCGTTTTTTTGTCGGAAAAAAAAGCCTTACTATACATGGTCGTTTTTTTGTCGGGAAAAAAAAGCCTTACTATACATGGTCGTTTTTTTGTCGGAAAAAAAAGCCTTACTATACATGGTCGTTTTTTTTGGTTGGAAAAAAAAGCCTTACTATACATGGTCGTTTTTTTGTCGGAAAAAAAAGCCTTACTATACATGGTCGTTTTTTTGTCGGAAAAAAAAAGCCTTACTATACATGGTCGTTTTTTTGTCAGAAAAGAAAGCCTTACTATACATGGTCGTTTTTTTGTCGGAAAAAAAAGCCTTACTATACATGGTCGTTTTTTGTCGGAAAAAAAAGCCTTACTATGCATGGTCGTTTTTTTTGTCGGAAAAAAAAAGCCTTACTATACATGGTCGTTTTTTTGTCGGTAAAAAAAAGCCTTACTATACATGGTCGTTTTTTTGTCGGAAAAAAAGCCTTACTATACATGGTCATTTTTTTTGTCGGAAAAAAAAAAAGCCTTACTATACATGGTCGTTTTTTTGTCGGAAAAAAAAGCCTTACTATACATGGTCGTTTTTTTGTCTGAAAAAAAAGCCTTACTATACATGGTCGTTTTTTTGTCGGAAAAAAAAGCCTTACTATACATGGTCGTTTTTTTGTCGAAAAAAAAGCCTTACTATACATGGTCGTTTTTTTGTCGGTAAAAAAAAGCGTTACTATACATGGTCATTTGGTTAGACTCAGCCTGGGATCGAACCCGCAACCTACGTGTCTGAGGGTAGACAATCTACCACTAGACCACGGGGCTGTTAGGCTGTTTACTGGAAAGAGGGGTAATGAGTTTAGTAAGTATGACTAGGATTTAAAAAATAAATAAATAAAAAAAAAAAAAAAAAAAAAAAAAGCCTTACTATACATGGTCGTTTTTTTGTCGGAAAAAAAAGCCTTACTATACATGGTCGTTTTTTTGTCGGAAAAAAAGCCTTACTATACATGGTCGTTTTTTGTCGGAAAAAAAAACCTTACTATACATGGTCGTTTTTTTTGGTTTGAAAAAAAAGCCTTACTATACATGGTCGGTTTTTTGTCAGAAAAAAAAGCCTTACTATACATGGTCGTTTTTTTGTCGGAAAAAAAAGCCTTAGTATACATGGTCGTTTTTTTGTCGGAAAAAAAAGCCTTACTATACATGGTCGTTTTTTGTCGGAAAAAAAAACCTTACTATACATGGTCGTTTTTTTGGGTTGGAAAAAAAAGCCTTACTATACATGGTCGTTTTTTTGTCAGAAAAAAAAGCCTTACTATACATGGTCGTTTTTTTGTAGGAAAAAAAAGCCTTAGTATACATGGTCGTTTTTTTGTCGAAAAAAAAAGCCTTACTATACATGGTCGTTTTTTTGTCGGAAAAAAAAGCCTTACTATACATGGTCGTTTTTTTGTCGGAAAAAAAGCCTTACTATACATGGTCGTTTTTTTGTCTGAAAAAAAAGCCTTACTATACATGGTCGTTTTTTTGTCGGAAATAAAGCCTTACTATACATGGTCGTTTTTTTGTCGGAAAAAAAGCCTTACTATACATGGTCGTTTTTTTGTCTGAAAAAAAAGCCTTACTATACATGGTCGTTTTTTTGTCGGAAATAAAGCCTTACTATACATGGTCGTTTTTTTGTCGGAAAAAAAAGCCTTAGTATACATGGTCGTTTTTTTGTCTGAAAAAAAAGCCTTACTATACATGGTCGTTTTTTTGTCGGAAATAAAGCCTTACTATACATGGTCGTTTTTTTGTCGGAAAAAAAAGCCTTACTATACATGGTCGTTTTTTTGTCGGAAAAAAAAGCCTTAGTATACATGGTCGTTTTTTTGTCGGAAAAAAAAAGCCTTACTATACATGGTCGTTTTTTTGTCGGAAAAAAAGCCTTACTATACATGGTCGTTTTTTTGTCTGAAAAAAAAGCCTTACTATACATGGTCGTTTTTTTGTCGGAAATAAAGCCTTACTATACATGGTCGTTTTTTTGTCGGAAAAAAAAGCCTTAGTATACATGGTCGTTTTTTTGTCTGAAAAAAAAGCCTTACTATACATGGTCGTTTTTTTGTCGGAAATAAAGCCTTACTATACATGGTCGTTTTTTTGTCGAAAAAAAAAGCCTTACTATACATGGTCGTTTTTTTGTCGGAAAAAAAAGCCTTAGTATACATGGTCGTTTTTTTGTCGGAAAAAAAAGCCTTACTATACATGGTCGTTTTTTTGTCGGAAAAAAAAGCCTTAGTATACATGGTGGTTTTTTTGTCGGAAAAAAAAGCCTTACTATACAGGGTCGTTTTTTTGTCGGAAAAAAAAGCCTTACTATACATGGTTGTTTTTTTGTCAGAAAAAAAAGCCTTACTATACATGGTCGTTTTTTTGTCGATAAAAAAAAGCCTTACTATACATGGTCATTTGGTTAGACTCAGCCTGGGATCGAACCCGCAACCTACGTGTCTGAGGGTAGACAAACTACCACTAGACCACGCGGCTGTTAGACTGTTTACTGGAAAGAGGGGTAATGAGTTTAGTAAGTATGACTAGGATTAAAAAAAAAAAAAAAAAAAAAAAAAAAAAAAAAAAAGCCTTACTATACATGGTCGTTTTTTTGTCAAAAAAAAAAAGCCTTACTATACATGGTCGTTTTTTTGTCGGAAAAAAAAGCCTTACTATACATGGTCGTTTTTTTGTCGGAAAAAAAAGCCTTAGTATACATGGTCGTTTTTTTGTCGGAAAAAAAAGCCTTACTATACATGGTCGTTTTTTTGTCGGAAAAAAAAGCCTTAGTATACATGGTCGTTTTTTTGTCGGAAAAAAAAGCCTTACTATACATGGTCGTTTTTTTGTCGGAAAAATAAGCCTTACTATACATGGTCGTTTTTTTGTCGGAAAAAAAAGCCTTACTATACATGGTCGTTTTTTTGTCGGAAAAAAAAGCCTTACTATACATGGTCGTTTTTTTGTCGGAAAAAAAAGCCTTAGTATACATGGTCGTTTTTTTGTCGGAAAAAAAAGCCTTACTATACATGGTCGTTTTTTTGTCGGAAAAATAAGCCTTACTATACACGGTCGTTTTTTTGTCGGAAAAAAAAAGCCTTACTATACATGGTCGTTTTTTTGTCGGAAAAAAAAGCCTTACTATACATGGTCGTTTTTTTGTCAGAAAAAAAAGCCTTACTATACATGGTCGTTTTTTTGTCGATAAAAAAAAGCCTTACTATACATGGTCATTTGGTTAGACTCAGCCTGGGATCGAACCCGCAACCTACGTGTCTGAGGGTAGACAAACTACCACTAGACCACGGGGCTGTTAGACTGTTTACTGGAAAGAGGGGTAATGAGTTTAGTAAGTATGACTAGGATTTAAAAAAAAAAAAAAAAAAAAAAAAAAAAAAAGCCTTACTATACATGGTCGTTTTTTTGTCAAAAAAAAAAAGCCTTACTATACATGGTCGTTTTTTTGTCGAAAAAAAAAGCCTTACTATACATGGTCGTTTTTTGTCGGAAAAAAAATCCTTACTATACATGGTCGTTTTTTTTGGTTGAAAAAAAAAGCCTTACTATACATGGTCGTTTTTTTGTCAGAAAAAAAAGCCTTACTATACATGGTCGTTTTTTTGTCGGAAAAAAAAGCCTTAGTATACATGGTCGTTTTTTTGTCGGAAAAAAAAGCCTGACTATACATGGTCGTTTTTTTGTCGGAAAAAAAAGCCTTACTATAGTAAGGCTTTTTTTTGTCGAAAAAAAAAGCCTTACTATACATGGTCGTTTTTTTGTCGGAAAAAAAAACCTTACTATACATGGTCGTTTTTTTTGGTTGGAAAAAAAAGCCTTACTATACATGGTCGTTTTTTTGTCAGAAAAAAAAGCCTTACTATACATGGTCGTTTTTTTGTCGGAAAAAAAAGCCTTAGTATACATGGTCGTTTTTTTGTCGGAAAAAAAAGCCTGACTATACATGGTCGTTTTTTTGTCGAAAAAAAAAGCCTTACTATACATGGTCGTTTTTTTGTCGGAAAAAAAAGCCTTACTATACATGGTCGTTTTTTTGTCGGAAAAAAAGCCTTACTATACATGGTCGTTTTTTTGTCGGAAAAAAAAGCCTTACTATACATGGTCGTTTTTTTGTCGGAAATAAAGCCTTACTATACATGGTCGTTTTTTTGTCGGAAAAAAAGCCTTACTATACATGGTCGTTTTTTTGTCGGAAAAAAAAGCCTTAGTATACATGGTCGTTTTTTTGTCGGAAAAAAAAGCCTTACTATACATGGTCGTTTTTTTGTCGGAAAAAAAAGCCTTAGTATACATGGTCGTTTTTTTGTCGGAAAAAAAAGCCTTACTATACATGGTCGTTTTTTTGTCGGAAAAAAAAAGCCTTACTATACATGGTCGTTTTTTTGTCAGAAAAAAAAGCCTTACTATACATGGTCGTTTTTTTGTCGGAAAAAAAAGCCTTAGTATACATGGTCGTTTTTTTGTCGGAAAAAAAAGCCTTACTATACATGGTCGTTTTTTTGTCGGAAAAATAAGCCTTACTATACATGGTCGTTTTTTTGTCGGAAAAAAAAGCCTTACTATACATGGTCGTTTTTTTGTCGGAAAAAAAAGCCTTACTATACATGGTCGTTTTTTTGTCAGAAAAAAAAGCCTTACGATACATGGTCGTTTTTTTGTCGATAAAAAAAAGCCTTACTATACATGGTCATTTGGTTAGACTCAGCCTGGGATCGAACCCGCAACCTACGTGTCTGAGGGTAGACAAACTACCACTAGACCACGGGGCTGTTAGACTGTTTACTGGAAAGAGGGGTAATGAGTTTAGTAAGTATGACTAGGATTTTAAAAAAAAAAAAAAAAAAAAAAAAAAAAAAAGCCTTACTATACATGGTCGTTTTTTTGTCAAAAAAAAAAAGCCTTACTATACATGGTCGTTTTTTTGTCGAAAAAAAAAAGCCTTACTATACATGGTCGTTTTTTGTCGGAAAAAAAATCCTTACTATACATGGTCGTTTTTTTTGGTTGAAAAAAAAAGCCTTACTATACATGGTCGTTTTTTTGTCAGAAAAAAAAGCCTTACTATACATGGTCGTTTTTTTGTCGGAAAAAAAAGCCTTAGTATACATGGTCGTTTTTTTGTCGGAAAAAAAAAGCCTTACTATACATGGTCATTTGGTTAGACTCAGCCTGGGATCGAACCCGCAACCTACGTGTCTGAGGGTAGACAAACTACCACTAGACCACGCGGCTGTTAGACTGTTTACTGGAAAGAGGGGTAATGAGTTTAGTAAGTATGACTAGGATTTAAAAAAAAAATAAAAAAAAATAAAAAAAAAAAAAAGCCTTACTATACATGGTCGTTTTTTTGTCAAAAAAAAAAAGCCTTACTATACATGGTCGTTTTTTTGTCGGAAAAAAAAGCCTTACTATACATGGTCGTTTTTTTGTCGGAAAAAAAAGCCTTAGTATACATGGTCGTTTTTTTGTCGGAAAAAAAAGCCTTACTATACATGGTCGTTTTTTTGTCGGAAAAAAAAGCCTTAGTATACATGGTCGTTTTTTTGTCGGAAAAAAAAGCCTTACTATACATGGTCGTTTTTTTGTCGGAAAAATAAGCCTTACTATACATGGTCGTTTTTTTGTCGGAAAAAAAAGCCTTACTATACATGGTCGTTTTTTTGTCGGAAAAAAAAGCCTTACTATACATGGTCGTTTTTTTGTCGGAAAAAAAAGCCTTAGTATACATGGTCGTTTTTTTGTCGGAAAAAAAAGCCTTACTATACATGGTCGTTTTTTGTCGGAAAAATAAGCCTTACTATACATGGTCGTTTTTTTGTCGGAAAAAAAAGCCTTACTATACATGGTCGTTTTTTTGTCGGAAAAAAAAGCCTTACTATACATGGTCGTTTTTTTGTCAGAAAAAAAAGCCTTACTATACATGGTCGTTTTTTTGTCGATAAAAAAAAGCCTTACTATACATGGTCATTTGGTTAGACTCAGCCTGGGATCGAACCCGCAACCTACGTGTCTGAGGGTAGACAAACTACCACTAGACCACGGGGCTGTTAGACTGTTTACTGGAAAGAGGGGTAATGAGTTTAGTAAGTATGACTAGGATTTAAAAAAAAAAAAAAAAAAAAAAAAAAAAAAGCCTTACTATACATGGTCGTTTTTTTGTCAAAAAAAAAAAGCCTTACTATACATGGTCGTTTTTTTGTCGAAAAAAAAAGCCTTACTATACATGGTCGTTTTTTGTCGGAAAAAAAATCCTTACTATACATGGTCGTTTTTTTTGGTTGAAAAAAAAAGCCTTACTATACATGGTCGTTTTTTTGTCAGAAAAAAAAGCCTTACTATACATGGTCGTTTTTTTGTCGGAAAAAAAAGCCTTAGTATACATGGTCGTTTTTTTGTCGGAAAAAAAAGCCTGACTATACATGGTCGTTTTTTTGTCGGAAAAAAAAGCCTTACTATAGTAAGGCTTTTTTTTGTCGAAAAAAAAAGCCTTACTATACATGGTCGTTTTTTTGTCGGAAAAAAAAACCTTACTATACATGGTCGTTTTTTTTGGTTGGAAAAAAAAGCCTTACTATACATGGTCGTTTTTTTGTCAGAAAAAAAAGCCTTACTATACATGGTCGTTTTTTTGTCGGAAAAAAAAGCCTTAGTATACATGGTCGTTTTTTTGTCGGAAAAAAAAGCCTGACTATACATGGTCGTTTTTTTGTCGAAAAAAAAAGCCTTACTATACATGGTCGTTTTTTTGTCGGAAAAAAAAGCCTTACTATACATGGTCGTTTTTTTGTCGGAAAAAAAGCCTTACTATACATGGTCGTTTTTTTGTCGGAAAAAAAAGCCTTACTATACATGGTCGTTTTTTTGTCGGAAATAAAGCCTTACTATACATGGTCGTTTTTTTGTCGGAAAAAAAAGCCTTAGTATACATGGTCGTTTTTTTGTCGGAAAAAAAAGCCTTACTATACATGGTCGTTTTTTTGTCGGAAAAATAAGCCTTACTATACATGGTCGTTTTTTTGTCGGAAAAAAAAGCCTTACTATACATGGTCGTTTTTTTGTCGGAAAAAAAAGCCTTACTATACATGGTCGTTTTTTTGTCAGAAAAAAAAGCCTTACGATACATGGTCGTTTTTTTGTCGATAAAAAAAAGCCTTACTATACATGGTCATTTGGTTAGACTCAGCCTGGGATCGAACCCGCAACCTACGTGTCTGAGGGTAGACAAACTACCACTAGACCACGGGGCTGTTAGACTGTTTACTGGAAAGAGGGGTAATGAGTTTAGTAAGTATGACTAGGATTTTAAAAAAAAAAAAAAAAAAAAAAAAAAAAAAAAGCCTTACTATACATGGTCGTTTTTTTGTCAAAAAAAAAAAGCCTTACTATACATGGTCGTTTTTTTGTCGAAAAAAAAAAGCCTTACTATACATGGTCGTTTTTTGTCGGAAAAAAAATCCTTACTATACATGGTCGTTTTTTTTGGTTGAAAAAAAAAGCCTTACTATACATGGTCGTTTTTTTGTCAGAAAAAAAAGCCTTACTATACATGGTCGTTTTTTTGTCGGAAAAAAAAGCCTTAGTATACATGGTCGTTTTTTTGTCGGAAAAAAAAAGCCTTACTATACATGGTCATTTGGTTAGACTCAGCCTGGGATCGAACCCGCAACCTACGTGTCTGAGGGTAGACAATCTACCACTAGACCACAGGGATGTTAGCCTGTTTACTGGAAAGAGGGGTAATGAGTTTAGTAAGTATGACTAGGATTTAAAAAAAAAAAAAAAAAAAAAAAAAAAAAAAAAAAGCCTTACTATACATGGTCGTTTTTTTGTCGGAAAAAAAAGCCTTACTATACATGGTCGTTTTTTGTCGGAAAAAAAAACCTTACTATACATGGTCCTTTTTTTTGGTTGGAAAAAAAAGCCTTACTATACATGGTCGTTTTTTTTGTCAGAAAAAAAAGCCTTACTATACATGGTCGTTTTTTTGTCGGAAAAAAAAGCCTTAGTATACATGGTCGTTTTTTTGTCGGAAAAAAAAGCCTGACTATACATGGTCGTTTTTTTGTCGGAAAAAAAAACCTTACTATACATGGTCGTTTTTTTGGGTTGGAAAAAAAAGCCTTACTATACATGGTCGTTTTTTTGTCAGAAAAAAAAGCCTTACTATACATGGTCGTTTTTTTGTCGGAAAAAAAAGCCTTAGTATACATGGTCGTTTTTTTGTCGGAAAAAAAGGCCTGACTATACATGGTCGTTTTTTTGTCGAAAAAAAAAGCCTTACTATACATGGTCGTTTTTTTGTCGGAAAAAAAAGCCTTACTATACATGGTCGTTTTTTTGTCGGAAAAAAAGCCTTACTATACATGGTCGTTTTTTTGGCTGAAAAAAAAGCCTTACTATATATGGTCGTTTTTTTGTCGGAAAAAAAGCCTTACTATACATGGTCGTTTTTTTGTCGGAAAAAAAAGCCTTACTATACATGGTCGTTTTTTTGTCGGAAAAAAAGCCTTACTATACATGGTCGTTTTTTTGTCTGAAAAAAAAGCCTTACTATACATGGTCGTTTTTTTGTCGGAAAAAAAAGCCTTACTATACATGGTCGTTTTTTTGTCAGAAAAAAAAGCCTTACTATACATGGTCGTTTTTTTGTCGATAAAAAAAAGCCTTACTATACATGGTCATTTGGTTAGACTCAGCCTGGGATCGAACCCGCAACCTACGTGTCTGAGGGTAGACAAACTACCACTAGACCACGGGGCTGTTAGACTGTTTACTGGAAAGAGGGGTAATGAGTTTAGTAAGTATGACTAGGATTTTAAAAAAAAAAAAAAAAAAAAAAAAAAAAAAAAAAAAAAAGCCTTACTATACATGGTCGTTTTTTTGTCAAAAAAAAAAAGCCTTACTATACATGGTCGTTTTTTTGTCGAAAAAAAAAGCCTTACTATACATGGTCGTTTTTTGTCGGAAAAAAAATCCTTACTATACATGGTCGTTTTTTTTGGTTGAAAAAAAAAGCCTTACTATACATGGTCGTTTTTTTGTCAGAAAAAAAAGCCTTACTATACATGGTCGTTTTTTTGTCGGAAAAAAAAGCCTTAGTATACATGGTCGTTTTTTTGTCGGAAAAAAAAGCCTGACTATACATGGTCGTTTTTTTGTCGGAAAAAAAAGCCTTACTATACATGGTCGTTTTTTTGTCGGAAAAAAAGCCTTACTATACATGGTCGTTTTTTTGTCGGAAAAAAAAGCCTTACTATACATGGTCGTTTTTTTGTCAGAAAAAAAAGCCTTACTATACATGGCCGTTTTTTTGCCAGAAAAAAAAAGCCTTACATTTCATGGTCGTTTTTTTTGGTTGGAAAAAAAAGCCTTACTATACATGGTCGTTTTTTTGTCAGAAAAAAAAGCCTTACTATACATGGTCGTTTTTTTGTCGGAAAAAAAAGCCTTAGTATACATGGTCGTTTTTTTGTCGGAAAAAAAAGCCTTACTATACATGGTCGTTTTTTTGTCGGAAAAAAAGCCTGACTATACATGGTCGTTTTTTTGTCGGAAAAAAAAGCCTTACTATACATGGTCGTTTTTTGTCGGAAAAAAAAGCCTTACTATACATGGTCGTTTTTTTGTCGGAAAAAAAGCCTTACTATACATGGTCGTTTTTTTGTCGGAAAAAAAAGCCTGACTATACATGGTCGTTTTTTTGTCGGAAAAAAAAACCTTACTATACATGGTCGTTTTTTTGGGTTGGAAAAAAAAGCCTTACTATACATGGTCGTTTTTTTGTCAGAAAAAAAAGCCTTACTATACATGGTCGTTTTTTTGTCGGAAAAAAAAGCCTTAGTATACATGGTCGTTTTTTTGTCGGAAAAAAAGGCCTTAGTATACATGGTCGTTTTTTTGTCGGAAAAAAAAGCCTGACTATACATGGTCGTTTTTTTGTCGGAAAAAAAAACCTTACTATACATGGTCGTTTTTTTGGGTTGGAAAAAAAAGCCTTACTATACATGGTCGTTTTTTTGTCAGAAAAAAAAGCCTTACTATACATGGTCGTTTTTTTGTCGGAAAAAAAAGCCTTAGTATACATGGTCGTTTTTTTGTCGGAAAAAAAGGCCTGACTATACATGGTCGTTTTTTTGTCGAAAAAAAAAGCCTTACTATACATGGTCGTTTTTTTGTCGGAAAAAAAAGCCTTACTATACATGGTCGTTTTTTTGTCGGAAAAAAAGCCTTACTATACATGGTCGTTTTTTTGTCTGAAAAAAAAGCCTTACTATATATGGTCGTTTTTTTGTCGGAAAAAAAGCCTTACTATACATGGTCGTTTTTTTGTCGGAAAAAAAAGCCTTACTATACATGGTCGTTTTTTTGTCGGAAAAAAAGCCTTACTATACATGGTCGTTTTTTTGTCTGAAAAAAAAGCCTTACTATACATGGTCGTTTTTTTGTCGGAAAAAAAAGCCTTACTATACATGGTCGTTTTTTTGTCAGAAAAAAAAGCCTTACTATACATGGTCGTTTTTTTGTCGATAAAAAAAAGCCTTACTATACATGGTCATTTGGTTAGACTCAGCCTGGGATCGAACCCGCAACCTACGTGTCTGAGGGTAGACAAACTACCACTAGACCACGGGGCTGTTAGACTGTTTACTGGAAAGAGGGGTAATGAGTTTAGTAAGTATGACTAGGATTTAAAAAAAAAAAAAAAAAAAAAAAAAAAAAAAAAAAAGCCTTACTATACATGGTCGTTTTTTTGTCAAAAAAAAAAAGCCTTACTATACATGGTCGTTTTTTTGTCGAAAAAAAAAGCCTTACTATACATGGTCGTTTTTTGTCGGAAAAAAAATCCTTACTATACATGGTCGTTTTTTTTGGTTGAAAAAAAAAGCCTTACTATACATGGTCGTTTTTTTGTCAGAAAAAAAAGCCTTACTATACATGGTCGTTTTTTTGTCGGAAAAAAAAGCCTTAGTATACATGGTCGTTTTTTTGTCGGAAAAAAAAGCCTGACTATACATGGTCGTTTTTTTGTCGGAAAAAAAAGCCTTACTATACATGGTCGTTTTTTTGTCGGAAAAAAAGCCTTACTATACATGGTCGTTTTTTTGTCGGAAAAAAAAGCCTTACTATACATGGTCGTTTTTTTGTCAGAAAAAAAAGCCTTACTATACATGGCCGTTTTTTTGCCAGAAAAAAAAAGCCTTACATTTCATGGTCGTTTTTTTTGGTTGGAAAAAAAAGCCTTACTATACATGGTCGTTTTTTTGTCAGAAAAAAAAGCCTTACTATACATGGTCGTTTTTTTGTCGGAAAAAAAAGCCTTAGTATACATGGTCGTTTTTTTGTCGGAAAAAAAAGCCTGACTATACATGGTCGTTTTTTTGTCGGAAAAAAAGCCTGACTATACATGGTCGTTTTTTTGTCGGAAAAAAAAGCCTTACTATACATGGTCGTTTTTTGTCGGAAAAAAAAGCCTTACTATACATGGTCGTTTTTTTGTCGGAAAAAAAGCCTTACTATACATGGTCGTTTTTTTGTCGGAAAAAAAAGCCTTACTATACATGGTCGTTTTTTTGTCGGAAAAAAAAGCCTTACTATACATGGTCGTTTTTTTGTCGAAAAAAAAAGCCTTACTATACATGGTCGTTTTTTTGTCGGAAAAAAAGCCTTACTATACATGGTCGTTTTTTTGTCTGAAAAAAAAGCCTTACTATACATGGTCGTTTTTTTGTCGGAAATAAAGCCTTACTATACATGGTCGTTTTTTTGTCGGAAAAAAAGCCTTACTATACATGGTCGTTTTTTTGTCTGAAAAAAAAGCCTTACTATACATGGTCGTTTTTTTGTCGGAAATAAAGCCTTACTATACATGGTCGTTTTTTTGTCAGAAAAAAAAGCCTTACTATACATGGTCGTTTTTTTGTCGGAAAAAAAAGCCTTAGTATACATGGTCGTTTTTTTGTCGGAAAAAAAAGCCTTACTATACATGGTCGTTTTTTTGTCGGAAAAAAAAGCCTGACTATACATAGTCGTTTTTTTGTCGGAAAAAAAAGCCTTACTATACATGGTCGTTTTTTTGTCGGAAAAAAAAAGCCTTACTATACATGGTCGTTTTTTTGTCGGAAAAAAAAAGCCTTAGTATACATGGTCGTTTTTTTGTCGGAAAAAAAAGCCTTACTATACATGGTCGTTTTTTTGTCGGAAAAAAAAGCCTTACTATACATGGTCGTTTTTTTGTCGGAAAAAAAAGCCTTAGTATACATGCTCGTTTTTTTGTCGGAAAAAAAAGCCTTACTATACATGGTCGTTTTTTTGTCGGAAAAATAAGCTTTACTATACATGGTCGTTTTTTTGTCGGAAAAAAAAGCCTTAGTATACATGGTCGTTTTTTTGTCGGAAAAAAAGCCTGACTATACATGGTCGTTTTTTTGTCGGAAAAAAAAGCCTTACTATACATGGTCGTTTTTTGTCGGAAAAAAAAGCCTTACTATACATGGTCGTTTTTTTGTCGGAAAAAAACCCTTACTATACATGGTCGTTTTTTTGTCTGAAAAAAAAGCCTTAGTATACATGGTCGTTTTTTTGTCGGAAAAAAAAGCCTTACTATACATGGTCATTTTTTTGTCGGGAAAAAAAAGCCTTACGATATACATGGTCGTTTTTTTGTCGGAAAAAAAGCCTTACTATACATGGTCGTTTTTTTTTGTCGGAAAAAAAAGCCTTACTATACATGGTCGTTTTTTTTTTGTCGGAAAAAAAAAGCCTTACTATACATGGTTGTTTTTTATCGAAAAAAAAAGCCTTACTATACATGGTCGTTTTTTTGTCGGAAAAAAAAAGCCTTACTATACATGGTCGTTTTTTTGTCGGAAAAAAAAAGCCTAACTATACATGGTCGTTTTTTTGTCGGAAATAAAGCCTTACTATACATGGTCGTTTTTTTGTCGGAAAAAAAAGCCTTACTATACATGGTCGTTTTTTTGTCGGAAAAAAAAGCCTAACTATACATGGTCGTTTTTTTGTCGGAAATAAAGCCTTACTATACATGGTCGTTTTTTTGTCGGAAAAAAAAGCCTTACTATACATGGTCGTTTTTTTGTCGGGAAAAAAAGCCTTACTATACATGGTCGTTTTTTTGTCAGAAATAAAGCCTTACTATACATGGTCGTTTTTTTGTCGGAAAAAAAAGCCTTACTATACATGGTCGTTTTTTTGTCGGAAAAAAAAGCCTTACTATACATGGTCATTTTTTTGTCAAAAAAAAAAAAGCCTTACTATACATGGTCATTTTTTTGTCGGAAAAACAAGCCTTACTATACATGGTCGTTTGTTTGTCGGAAAAACAAGCCTTACTATACATGGTCGTTTTTTTGTCAGAAAAAAAAGCCTTACTATACATGGTCGTTTTTTTGTCGAAAAAAAAAAAAGCCTTACTATACATGGTCATTTTTTTGTCGGAAAAAAAAAAGCCTTACTATACATGGTCGTTTGTTTGTCGGAAAAACAAGCCTTACTATACATGGTCGTTTTTTTGTCAGAAAAAAAAGCCTTACTATACATGGTCGTTTTTTTGTCGGAAAAAAAAGCCTTACTATACATGGTCGTTTTTTGTCGGAAAAAAAAGCCTTAGTATACATGGTCGTTTTTTTGTCGGAAAAAAAAGCCTTACTATACATGGTCGTTTTTTTGTCGGAAAAAAAAGCCTTACTATACATGGTCGTTTTTTTGTCGGAAAAAAAAGCCTTAGTATACATGGTCGTTTTTTTGTCGGAAAAAAAAGCCTTACTATACATGGTCGTTTTTTTGTCGGCAAAAAAAAGCCTTACTATACATGGTCGTTTGTCGGAAAATAAAGCCTTACTATACATGGTCGTTTTTTTGTCAGAAAAAAAAGCCTTACTATACATGGTCGTTTTTTTGTCGGAAAAAAAAGCCTTACTATACATGGTCGTTTTTTTGTCGGAAAAAAAAGCCTTACTATACATGGTCGTTTTTTTGTCGGAAAAAAAAGCCTTACTATACATGGTCGTTTTTTTGTCGGAAAAAAAAGCCTGACTATACATGGTCGTTTTTTTGTCTGAAAAAAAAGCCTTACTATACATGGTCGTTTTTTTGTCTGAAAAAAAAGCCTTACTATACATGGTCGTTTTTTTGTCGGAAATAAAGCCTTACTATACATGGTCATTTTTTTGTCGGAAAAAAAAGCCTTACTATACATGGTCGTTTTTTTGTCGGAAATAAAGCCTTACTATACATGGTCGTTTTTTTGTCGGAAAAAAAAAGCCTAACTATACATGGTCGTTTTTTTGTCGGAAATAAAGCCTTACTATACATGGTCGTTTTTTTGTCGGAAAAAAAAGCCTTACTATACATGGTCGTTTTTTTGTCGGAAAAAAAAGCCTAACTATACATGGTCGTTTTTTTGTCGGAAATAAAGCCTTACTATACATGGTCGTTTTTTTGTCGGAAAAAAAAGCCTTACTATACATGGTCGTTTTTTTGTCGGAAAAAAAAGCCTTACTATACATGGTCGTTTTTTTGTCAGAAATAAAGCCTTACTATACATGGTCGTTTTTTTGTCGGAAAAAAAAGCCTTACTATACAGGGTCGTTTTTTTGTCGGAAAAAAAAGCCTTACTATACATGGTCATTTTTTTGTCAAAAAAAAAAAAGCCTTACTATACATGGTCATTTTTTTGTCGAAAAAAAAAGCCTTACTTTACATGGTCGTTTGTTTGTCGGAAAAACAAGCCTTACTATACATGGTCGTTTTTTTGTCAGAAAAAAAAGCCTTACTATACATGGTCGTTTTTTTGTCGGAAAAAAAAGCCTTACTATACATGGTCATTTTTTTGTCGAAAAAAAAAAAGCCTTACTATACATGGTCGTTTGTTTGTCGGAAAAACAAGCCTTACTATACATGGTCGTTTTTTTGTCAGAAAAAAAAGCCTTACTATACATGGTCGTTTTTTTGTCGGAAAAAAAAGCCTTACTATACATGGTCGTTTTTTGTCGGAAAAAAAAGCCTTAGTATACATGGTCGTTTTTTTGTCGGAAAAAAAAGCCTTACTATACATGGTCGTTTTTTTGTCGGAAAAAAAAGCCTTACTATACATGGTCGTTTTTTTGTCGGAAAAAAAAGCCTTAGTATACATGGTCGTTTTTTTGTCGGAAAAAAAAGCCTTACTATACATGGTCGGTTTTTTGTCGGCAAAAAAAAGCCTTACTATACATGGTCGTTTGTCGGAAAAAAAAGCCTTACTATACATGGTCGTTTTTTTGTCAGAAAAAAAAGCCTTACTATACATGGTCGTTTTTTTGTCGGAAAAAAAAGCCTTACTATACATGGTCGTTTTTTGTCTGAAAAAAAAGCCTTAGTATACATGGTCGTTTTTTTGTCGGAAAAAAAAGCCTTACTATACATGGTCGTTTTTTTGTCGGAAAAAAAAGCCTTACTATACATGGTCGTTTTTTTGTCGGAAAAAAAAGCCTTAGTATACATGGTCGTTTTTTTGTCGGAAAAAAAAGCCTTACTATACACATGGTCGTTTTTTTGTCGGCAAAAAAAAGCCTTACTATACATGGTCGTTTTTTTGTCGGAAAAAAAAGCCTTACTATACATGGTCATTTTTTTGTCAAAAAAAAAAAAGCCTTACTATACATGGTCATTTTTTTGTCGAAAAAAAAAGCCTTACTATACATGGTCGTTTGTTTGTCGGAAAAACAAGCCTTACTATACATTGTCGTTTTTTTGTCAGAAAAAAAAGCCTTACTATACATGGTCGTTTTTTTGTCGGAAAAAAAAGCCTTACTATACATGGTCATTTTTTTGTCGAAAAAAAAAAAGCCTTACTATACATGGTCGTTTGTTTGTCGGAAAAACAAGCCTTACTATACATGGTCGTTTTTTTGTCAGAAAAAAAAGCCTTACTATACATGGTCGTTTTTTTGTCGGAAAAAAAAGCCTTACTATACATGGTCGTTTTTTGTCGGAAAAAAAAGCCTTAGTATACATGGTCGTTTTTTTGTCGGAAAAAAAAGCCTTACTATACATGGTCGTTTTTTTGTCGGAAAAAAAAGCCTTACTATACATGGTCGTTTTTTTGTCGGAAAAAAAAGCCTTAGTATACATGGTCGTTTTTTTGTCGGAAAAAAAAGCCTTACTATACATGGTCGGTTTTTTGTCGGCAAAAAAAAGCCTTACTATACATGGTCGTTTGTCGGAAAAAAAAGCCTTACTATACATGGTCGTTTTTTTGTCAGAAAAAAAAGCCTTACTATACATGGTCGTTTTTTTGTCGGAAAAAAAAGCCTTACTATACATGGTCGTTTTTTGTCTGAAAAAAAAGCCTTAGTATACATGGTCGTTTTTTTGTCGGAAAAAAAAGCCTTACTATACATGGTCGTTTTTTTGTCGGAAAAAAAAGCCTTACTATACATGGTCGTTTTTTTGTCGGAAAAAAAAGCCTTAGTATACATGGTCGTTTTTTTGTCGGAAAAAAAAGCCTTACTATACACATGGTCGTTTTTTTGTCGGCAAAAAAAAGCCTTACTATACATGGCCGTTTTTTTGTCAGAAAAAAAAAGCCTTACTATACATGGTCGTTTTTTTGTCGAAAAAAAAAGATTTACTATACATGGTCGTTTTTTGTCGGAAAAAAAAGCCTTACTATACATGGTCGTTTTTTTTTTGTTTGAAAAAAAAGCCTTACTATACATGGTCGTTTTTGTGTCGGAAAAAAAAGCCTTACTATACATGGTCGTTTTTTTGTCGGAAAAAAAAGCCTTACTATACATGGTCGTTTTTTTGTCGGAAAAAAAAGCCTTACTATACATGGTCGTTTTTTTGTTTGAAAAAAAGCCTTACTATACATGGTCGTCTTTTTGTCTGAAAAAAAAGCCTTACTATACATGGTCGTTTTTTTGTCGGAAAAAAAAGCCTTACTATACATGGTCGTTTTTTTGTCGGAAAAAAAAAGCCTTACTATACATGGTCGTTTTTTTGTCGGAAAAAAAAGCCTAACTATACATGGTCGTTTTTTTGTCGGAAATAAAGCCTTACTATACATGGTCGTTTTTTTGTCGGAAAAAAAAGCCTTACTATACATGGTCGTTTTTTTGTCGGAAAAAAAAGCCTTACTATACATGGTCGTTTTTTGTCGGAAAAAAAAGCCTTACTATACATGGTCGTTTTTTTGTCGAAAAAAAAAAGCCTTACTATACATGGTCGTTTTTTTGTTGGAAAAAAAAAAGCCTTACTATACATGGTCGTTTTTTTGTCGAAAAAAAAAAAGCCTTACTATACATGGTCATTTTTTTGTCGAAAAAAAAAGCCTTACTATACATGGTCGTTTGTTTGTCGGAAAAAAAAGCCTTACTAGACATGGTCTTTTTTTTGTCCAAAAAAAAAAGCCTTACTATACATGGTCGTTTTTTTGTCGGAAAAAAAAGCCTTACTATACATGGTCGTTTTTTTGTCGAAAAAAAAAAAGCCTTACTATACATGGTCGTTTTTTTGTCGGAAAAAAAAAGCCTTACTATACATTGTCGTTTTTTTTGTTGGAAAAAATAGCCTTACTATACATGGTCGTTTTTATGTCAGAAAAACAAGCCTTACTATACATGGCCGTTTTTTTGTCAGAAAAAAAAGCCTTACTATACATGGTCGTTTTTTTGTCGGAAAAAAAAGCCTTACTATACATGGTCGTTTTTTTGTCGGAAAAAAAAGCCTTACTATACATGGTCGTTTTTTTGTCTGAAAAAAAAGCCTTAGTATACATGGTCGTTTTTTTGTCGGAAAAAAAAGCCTTACTATACATGGCCGTTTTTTTGTCGGCAAAAAAAAGCCTTACTATACATGGCCGTTTTTTTGTCAGAAAAAAAAAGCCTTACTATACATGGCCGTTTTTTTGTCAGAAAAAAAAAGCCTTACTATACATGGTCGTTTTTTTGTCGAAAAAAAAAGATTTACTATACATGGTCGTTTTTTGTCGGAAAAAAAAGCCTTACCATACATGGTCGTTTTTTTTTTGTTTGAAAAAAAAGCCTTACTATACATGGTCGTTTTTGTGTCGGAAAAAAAAGCCTTACTATACATGGTCGTTTTTTTGTCGGAAAAAAAAGCCTTACTATACATGGTCGTTTTTTTGTTGGAAAAAAAAGCCTTACTATACATGGTCGTTTTTTTGTCGGAAAAAAAAGCCTTACTATACATGGTCGTTTTTTTTGTCTGAAAAAAAGCCTTACTATACATGGTCGTCTTTTTGTCTGAAAAAAAAGCCTTACTATACATGGTCGTTTTTTTGTCGGAAAAAAAAGCCTTACTATACATGGTCGTTTTTTTGTCGGAAAAAAAAAGCCTTACTATACATGGTCGTTTTTTTGTCTGAAAAAAAAAGCCTAACTATACATGGTCGTTTTTTTGTCGGAAATAAAGCCTTACTATACATGGTCGTTTTTTTGTCGGAAAAAAAAGCCTTACTATACATGGTCGTTTTTTTGTCGGAAATAAAGCCTTACTATACATGGTCGTTTTTTTGTCGGAAAAAAAAGCCTTACTATACATGGTCGTTTTTTTGTCGGAAAAAAAAGCCTTACTATACATGGTCATTTTTTTGTCAAAAAAAAAAAAGCCTTACTATACATGGTCATTTTTTTGTCGAAAAAAAAAGCCTTACTATACATGGTCGTTTGTTTGTCGGAAAAACAAGCCTTACTATACATGGTCGTTTTTTTGTCAGAAAAAAAAGCCTTACTATACATGGTCGTTTTTTTGTCGGAAAAAAAAGCCTTACTATACATGGTCGTTTTTTTGTCGGAAAAAAAAGCCTTACTATACATGGTCGTTTTTTTGTCGGAAAAAAAAGCCTTAGTATACATGGTCGTTTTTTTGTCGGAAAAAAAAGCCTTACTATACATGGTCGTTTTTTTGTCAGCAAAAAAAAGCCTTACTATACATGGCCGTTTTTTTGTCAGAAAAAAAAAGCCTTACTATACATGGTCGTTTTTTTGTCGAAAAAAAAAGATTTACTATACATGGTCGTTTTTTGTCGGAAAAAAAAGCCTTACTATACATGGTCGTTTTTTTTTTGTTTGAAAAAAAAGCCTTACTATACATGGTCGTTTTTGTGTCGAAAAAAAAAGCCTTACTATACATGGTCGTTTTTTTGTCGGAAAAAAAAGCCTTACTATACATGGTCGTTTTTTTGTCGGAAAAAAAAGCCTTACTATACATGGTCGTTTTTTTGTCGGAAAAAAAAGCCTTACTATACATGGCCGTTTTTTTGTCTGAAAAAAAGCCTTACTATACATGGTCGTCTTTTTGTCTGAAAAAAAAGCCTTACTATACATGGTCGTTTTTTTGTCTGAAAAAAAAAGCCTTACTATACATGGTCGTTTTTTTGTCGGAAAAAAAAAGCCTTACTATACATGGTCGTTTTTTTGTCGGAAAAAAAAAGCCTAACTATACATGGTCGTTTTTTTGTCGGAAATAAAGCCTTACTATACATGGTCGTTTTTTTGTCGAAAAAAAAAAGCCTTACTATACATGGTCATTTTTTTGTCGAAAAAAAAAGCCTTACTATACATGGTCGTTTGTTTGTCGGAAAAAAAAGCCTTACTATACATGGTCGTTTTTTTGTCGAAAAAAAAAAGCCTTACGAGACATGGTCGTTTTTTTGTCGGAAAAAAAAAGCCTTACTATACATGGTCGTTTTTTTGTCGGAAAAAAAAAGCCTAACTATACATGGTCGTTTTTTTGTCGGAAATAAAGCCTTACTATACATGGTCGTTTTTTTGTCGGAAAAAAAAGCCTTACTATACATGGTCGTTTTTTTGTCGGAAATAAAGCCTTACTATACATGGTCGTTTTTTTGTCGGAAAAAAAAGCCTTACTATACATGGTCGTTTTTTTGTCGGAAAAAAAAGCCTTACTATACATGGTCATTTTTTTGTCAAAAAAAAAAAAGCCTTACTATACATGGTCATTTTTTTGTCGAAAAAAAAAGCCTTACTATACATGGTCGTTTGTTTGTCGGAAAAACAAGCCTTACTATACATGGTCGTTTTTTTGTCAGAAAAAAAAGCCTTACTATACATGGTCGTTTTTTTGTCGGAAAAAAAAGCCTTACTATACATGGTCGTTTTTTTGTCGGAAAAAAAAGCCTTACTATACATGGTCGTTTTTTTGTCGGAAAAAAAAGCCTTAGTATACATGGTCGTTTTTTTGTCGGAAAAAAAAGCCTTACTATACATGGTCGTTTTTTTGTCGGCAAAAAAAAGCCTTACTATACATGGCCGTTTTTTTGTCAGAAAAAAAAAGCCTTACTATACATGGTCGTTTTTTTGTCGAAAAAAAAAGATTTACTATACATGGTCGTTTTTTGTCGGAAAAAAAAGCCTTACTATACATGGTCGTTTTTTTTTTGTTTGAAAAAAAAGCCTTACTATACATGGTCGTTTTTGTGTCGAAAAAAAAAGCCTTACTATACATGGTCGTTTTTTTGTCGGAAAAAAAAGCCTTACTATACATGGTCGTTTTTTTGTCGGAAAAAAAAGCCTTACTATACATGGTCGTTTTTTTGTCGGAAAAAAAAGCCTTACTATACATGGCCGTTTTTTTGTCTGAAAAAAAGCCTTACTATACATGGTCGTCTTTTTGTCTGAAAAAAAAGCCTTACTATACATGGTCGTTTTTTTGTCTGAAAAAAAAAGCCTTACTATACATGGTCGTTTTTTTGTCGGAAAAAAAAAGCCTTACTATACATGGTCGTTTTTTTGTCGGAAAAAAAAAGCCTAACTATACATGGTCGTTTTTTTGTCGGAAATAAAGCCTTACTATACATGGTCGTTTTTTTGTCGAAAAAAAAAAGCCTTACTATACATGGTCATTTTTTTGTCGAAAAAAAAAGCCTTACTATACATGGTCGTTTGTTTGTCGGAAAAAAAAGCCTTACTATACATGGTCGTTTTTTTGTCGAAAAAAAAAAGCCTTACGAGACATGGTCGTTTTTTTGTCGGAAAAAAAAAGCCTTACTATACATGGTCGTTTTTTTGTCGGAAATAAAGCCTTACTATACATGGTCGTTTTTTTGTCGGAAAAAAAAGCCTTACTATACATGGTCGTTTTTTTGTCGGAAAAAAAAGCCTTACTATACATGGTCATTTTTTTGTCAAAAAAAAAAAAGCCTTACTATACATGGTCATTTTTTTGTCGAAAAAAAAAGCCTTACTATACATGGTCGTTTGTTTGTCGGAAAAACAAGCCTTACTATACATGGTCGTTTTTTTGTCAGAAAAAAAAGCCTTACTATACATGGTCGTTTTTTTGTCGGAAAAAAAAGCCTTCGTATACATGGTCGTTTTTTTGTCGGCAAAAAAAAGCCTTACTATACATGGTCGTTTGTCGGAAAAACAAGCCTTACTATACATGGTTGTTTTTTTGTCAGAAAAAAAAGCCTTACTATACATGGTCGTTTTTTTGTCGGAAAAAAAAGCCTTACTATACATGGTCGTTTTTTGTCGGAAAAAAAAGCCTTAGTATACATGGTCGTTTTTTTGTCGGAAAAAAAAGCCTTACTATACATGGTCGTTTTTTTGTCGGAAAAAAAAGCCTTACTATACATGGTCGTTTTTTTGTCGGAAAAAAAAGCCTTAGTATACATGGTCGTTTTTTTGTCGGAAAAAAAAGCCTTACTATACATGGTCGTTTTTTTGTCGGCAAAAAAAAGCCTTACTATACATGGCCGTTTTTTTGTCAGAAAAAAAAAAGCCTTACTATACATGGTCGTTTTTTTGTCGGAAAAAAAAAGATTTACTATACATGGTCGTTTTTTGTCGGAAAAAAAAGCCTTACTATACATGGTCGTTTTTTTTTTGTTTGAAAAAAAAGCCTTACTATACATGGTCGTTTTTGTGTCGTAAAAAAAAGCCTTACTATACATGGTCGTTTTTTTGTCGGAAAAAAAAGCCTTACTATACATGGTCGTTTTTTTGTCGGAAAAAAAAGCCTTACTATACATGGTCGTTTTTTTGTCGGAAAAAAAGCCTTACTATACATGGTCGTTTTTTTGTCTGGAAAAAATCCTTACTATACATGGTCGTCTTTTTGTCTGAAAAAAAAGCCTTACTATACATGGTCGTTTTTTTGTCGGAAAAAAAAGCCTTACTATACATGGTCGTTTTTTTGTCGGAAAAAAAAAGCCTTACTATACATGGTCGTTTTTTTGTCGGAAAAAAAAAGCCTAACTATACATGGTCGTTTTTTTGTCGGAAATAAAGCCTTACTATACATGGTCGTTTTTTTGTCGGAAAAAAAAGCCTTACTATACATGGTCGTTTTTTTGTCGGAAAAAAAAGCCTTACTATACATGGTCGTTTTTTGTCGGAAAAAAAAGCCTTACTATACATGGTCGTTTTTTTGTCGAAAAAAAAAGCCTTACTATACATGGTCGTTTTTTTGTCGAAAAAAAAAAAGCCTTACTATACATGGTCGTTTTTTTGTCGAAAAAAAAAAGCCTTACTATACATGGTCATTTTTTTGTCGAAAAAAAAAGCCTTACTATACATGGTCGTTTGTTTGTCGGAAAAAAAAGCCTTACTATACATGGTCGTTTTTTTGTCGAAAAAAAAAAGCCTTACTATACACGGTCGTTTTTTTGTCGAAAAAAAAAAAGCCTTACTATAAATGGTCGTTTTTTTGTCGGAAAAAAAAAGCCTTACTATACATTGTCGTTTTTTTGTTGGAAAAAATAGCCTTACTATACATGGTCGTTTTTATGTCAGAAAAACAAGCCTTACTATACATGGCCGTTTTTTTGTCAGAAAAAAAGCCTTACTATACATGGTCGTTTTTTTGTCGGAAAAAAAAGCCTTACTATACATGGTCGTTTTTTTGTCGGAAAAAAAAGCCTTACTATACATGGTCGTTTTTTTGTCGGAAAAAAAAGCCTTAGTATACATGGTCGTTTTTTTGTCGGAAAAAAAAGCCTTACTATACATGGTCGTTTTTTTGTCGGAAAAAAAAAGCCTTACTATACATGGCCGTTTTTTTGTCGGCAAAAAAAAGCCTTACTATACATGGCCGTTTTTTTGTCAGAAAAAAAAAGCCTTACTATACATGGTCGTTTTTTTGTCGAAAAAAAAAAAGATTTACTATACATGGTCGTTTGTTGTCGGAAAAAAAAGCCTTACTATACATGGTCGTTTTTTTGTCGAAAAAAAAAGCCTTACTATACATGGTCGTTTTTTTGTCGAAAAAAAAAAGCCTTACTATACATGGTCGTTTTTTTGTCGAAAAAAAAAAGCCTTACTATACATGGTCATTTTTTTGTCGAAAAAAAAAGCCTTACTATACATGGTCGTTTGTTTGTCGGAAAAAAAAGCCTTACTATACATGGTCGTTTTTTTGTCGAAAAAAAAAAGCCTTACTATACATGGTCGTTTTTTTGTCGAAAAAAAAAAAGCCTTACTATACATGGTCGTTTTTTTGTCGGAAAAAAAAAGCCTTACTATACATTGTCGTTTTTTTTGTTGGAAAAAATAGCCTTACTATACATGGTCGTTTTTATGTCAGAAAAACAAGCCTTACTATACATGGCCGTTTTTTTGTCAGAAAAAAAAGCCTTACTATACATGGTCGTTTTTTTGTCGGAAAAAAAACCCTTACTATACATGGTCGTTTTTTTGTCTGAAAAAAAAGCCTTACTATACATGGTCGTTTTTTTGTCGGAAAAAAAAGCCTTAGTATACATGGTCGTTTTTTTGTCGGAAAAAAAAGCCTTACTATACATGGTCGTTTTTTTGTCGGAAAAAAAAAAGCCTTACTATACATGGCCGTTTTTTTGTCGGCAAAAAAAAGCCTTACTATACATGGCCGTTTTTTTGTCAGAAAAAAAAAGCCTTACTATACATGGTCGTTTTTTTGTCGAAAAAAAAAAGATTTACTATACATGGTCGTTTTTTGTCGGAAAAAAAAGCCTTACTATACATGGTCGTTTTTTTTTTGTTTGAAAAAAAAGCCTTACTATACATGGTCGTTTTTGTGTTGGAAAAAAAAGCCTTACTATACATGGTCGTTTTTTTGTCGGAAAAAAAAGCCTTACTATACATGGTCGTTTTTTTGTTGGAAAAAAAAGCCTTACTATACATGGTCGTTTTTTTGTCGAAAAAAAAAGCCTTACTATACATGGTCGTTTTTTTGTCGGAAAAAAAAAGCCTTACTATACATTGTCGTTTTTTTTGTTGGAAAAAATAGCCTTACTATACATGGTCGTTTTTATGTCAGAAAAACAAGCCTTACTATACATGGCCGTTTTTTTGTCAGAAAAAAAAGCCTTACTATACATGGTCGTTTTTTTGTCGGAAAAAAAAGCCTTACTATACATGGTCGTTTTTTTGTCTGAAAAAAAAGCCTTACTATACATGGTCGTTTTTTTGTCGGAAAAAAAAGCCTTAGTATACATGGTCGTTTTTTTGTCGGAAAAAAAAGCCTTAGTATACATGGTCGTTTTTTTGTCGGAAAAAAAAAGCCTTACTATACATGGCCGTTTTTTTGTCGGAAAAAAAAGCCTTACCATACATGGTCGTTTTTTTGTCGGGAAAAAAAGCCTTACTATACATGGTCGTTTTTTTGTTGGAAAAAAAAGCCTTACTATACATGGTCGTTTTTTTGTCGGAAAAAAAAGCCTTACTATACATGGTCGTTTTTTTTGTCTGAAAAAAAGCCTTACTATACATGGTCGTCTTTTTGTCTGAAAAAAAAGCCTTACTATACATGGTCGTTTTTTTGTCGGAAAAAAAAAGCCTTACTATACATGGTCGTTTTTTTGTCGGAAAAAAAAGCCTTACTATACATGGTCGTTTTTTTGTCGGAAAAAAAAAGCCTTACTATACATGGTCGTTTTTTTGTCGGAAATAAAGCCTTACTATACATGGTCGTTTTTTTGTCGGAAAAAAAGCCTTACTATACATGGTCGTTTTTTTGTCGGAAAAAAAAGCCTTACTATACATGGTCATTTTTTTGTCAAAAAAAAAAAAGCCTTACTATACATGGTCATTTTTTTGTCGAAAAAAAAAGCCTTACTATACATGGTCGTTTGTTTGTCGGAAAAACAAGCCTTACTATACATGGTCGTTTTTTTGTCAGAAAAAAAAGCCTTACTATACATGGTCGTTTTTTTGTCGGAAAAAAAAGCCTTACTATACATGGTCGTTTTTTTGTCGGAAAAAAAAGCCTTACTATACATGGTCGTTTTTTTGTCGGAAAAAAAAGCCTTACTATACATGGTCGTTTTTTTTGTCGAAAAAAAAAAAAGCCTTACTATACATGGTCGTTTTTTTGTCTGAAAAAAAAAGCCTTACTATACATTGTCGTTTTTTTTGTTGGAAAAAATAGCCTTACTATACATGGTCGTTTTTATGTCAGAAAAACAAGCCTTACTATACATGGCCGTTTTTTTGTCAGAAAAAAAAGCCTTACTATACATGGTCGTTTTTTTGTCGGAAAAAAAAGCCTTACTATACATGGTCGTTTTTTTGTCGGAAAAAAAGCCTTACTATACATGGTCGTTTTTTTGTCGGAAAAAAAAGCCTTACTATACATGGTCGTTTTTTTGTCGGAAAAAAAAGCCTTACTATACATGGTCGTTTTTTTGTCAGAAAAAAAAGCCTTACTATACATGGTCGTTTTTTTGTCGGAAAAAAAAGCCTTACTATACATGGTCGTTTTTTTGTCGGAAAAAAAAGCCTTAGTATACATGGTCGTTTTTTGTCGGAAAAAAAAGCCTTAGTATACATGGTCGTTTTTTGTCGGAAAAAAAAGCCTTAGTATACATGGTCGTTTTTTTGTCGGAAAAAAAAGCCTTACTATACATGGTCATTTTTTTGTCGGAAAAAAAAAGCCTTACTATACATGGCCGTTTTTTTGTCAGAAAAAAAAAGCCTTACTATACATGGTCGTTTTTTTGTCGAAAAAAAAAGATTTACTATACATGGTCGTTTTTTGTCGGAAAAAAAAGCCTTACTATACATGGTCGTTTTTTTTTTGTTTGAAAAAAAAGCCTTACTATACATGGTCGTTTTTGTGTCGGAAAAAAAAGCCTTACTATACATGGTCGTTTTTTTGTCGGAAAAAAAAGCCTTACTATACATGGTCGTTTTTTTGTCGGAAAAAAAAGCCTTACTATACATGGTCGTTTTTTGTCGGAAAAAAATGCCTTAGTATACATGGTCGTTTTTTTGTCGGAAAAAAAAGCCTTACTATACATGGTCGTTTTTTTGTCGGTAAAAAAAAAGCCTTACTATACATGGTCGTTTTTTTGTCGGAAAAAAAGCCTTACTATACATGGTCATTTTTTTTGTCGGAAAAAAAAAGCCTTACTATACATGGTCGTTTTTTTGTCTGAAAAAAAAGCCTTACTATACATGGTCGTCTTTTTGTCGGAAAAAAAAGCCTTACTATACATGGTCGTTTTTTGTCGGAAAAAAAAACCTTACTATACATGGTCGTTTTTTTTGGTTGGAAAAAAAAAAACTTACTATACATGGTCGTTTTTTTGTCGGAAAAAAAAGCCTTACTATACATGGTCGTTTTTTTGTCGGGAAAAAAAAGCCTTACTATACATGGTCGTTTTTTTGTCGGTAAAAAAAAAGCCTTACTATACATGGTCGTTTTTTTGTCGGAAAAAAAGCCTTACTATACATGGTCATTTTTTTTGTCGGAAAAAAAAAAGCCTTACTATACATGGTCGTTTTTTTGTCTGAAAAAAAAGCCTTACTATACATGGTCGTTTTTTTGTCGGAAATAAAGTCTTACTAAACATGGTCGTTTTTTTGTCGGAAAAAAAGCCTTACTATACATGGTCGTTTTTTTGTCTGAAAAAAAAGCCTTACTATACATGGTCGTTTTTTTGTCGGAAATAAAGCCTTACTATACATGGTCGTTTTTTTGTCGGAAAAAAAAGCCTTACTATACATGGTCGTTTTTTTGTCGGAAAAAAAAGCTTTAGTATACATGGTCGTTTTTTTGTCGGAAAAAAAAGCCTTACTATACATGGTCGTTTTTTTGTCGGAAAAAAAAGCCTGACTATACATGGTCGTTTTTTTGTCTGAAAAAAAAGCCTTACTATACATGGTCGTTTTTTTGTCTGAAAAAAAAGCCTTACTATACATGGTCGTTTTTTTGTCGGAAATAAAGCCTTACTATACATGGTCATTTTTTTGTCGGAAAAAAAAGCCTTACTATACATGGTCATTTTTTTGTCGGAAAAAAAAGCCTTACTATACATGGTCGTTTTTTTGTCGGAAAAAAAAGCCTTACTATACATGGTCGTTTTTTTGTCGGAAAAAAAAGCCTGACTATACATGGTCGTTTTTTTTGTCGGAAAAAAAAGCCTTACTATACATGGTCATTTTTTTGTCTGAAAAAAAAAGCCTTACTATACATGGTCGTTTTTTTGTCGGAAAAACAAGCCTTACTATACATGGTCGTTTTTTTGTCAGAAAAAAAAGCCTTAGTATACATGGTCGTTTTTTTGTCGGAAAAAAAAGCCTTACTATACATGGTCGTTTTTTTGTCGGAAAAAAAAGCCTTACTATACATGGTCGTTTTTTTGTCGGAAAAAAAAGCCTTACTATACATGGTCGTTTTTTTGTCGGAAAAAAAAGCCTTACTATACATGGTCGTTTTTTTGTCGGAAAAAAAAGCCTTAGTATACATGGTCGTTTTTTTGTCGAAAAAAAAAGCCTTACTATACATGGTCGTTTTTTTTGTCGGCAAAAAAAAGCCTTACTATACATGGCCGTTTTTTTGTCAGAAAAAAAAAGCCTTACCATACATGGTCGTTTTTTTGTCGAAAAAAAAAGCTTTACTATACATGGTCGTTTTTTTGTCGGAAAAAAAAGCCTTACTATACATGGTCGTTTTTTGTCGGAAAAAAAAGCCTTACTATACATGGTCGGTTTTTTTTTGTTTGAAAAAAAAAGCCTTACTTTACATGGTCGTTTTTGTGTCGGAAAAAAAAGACTTACTATACATGGTCGTTTTTTTGTCGGAAAAAAAAGCCTTACTATACATGGTCGTTTTTTTGTCGGAAAAAAAAGCCTTACTATACATGGTCGTTTTTTTGTCGGAAAAAAAAGCCTTACTATACATGGTCGTTTTTTTGTCGAAAAAAAAAGCCTTACTATACATGGTCGTTTTTTTGTCGGAAAAAAAAGCCTGACTATACATGGTCGTTTTTTTTGTCGGAAAAAAAAAGCCTTACTATACATGGTCGTTTTTTTGTCGGAAAAACAAGCCTTACTATACATGGTCGTTTTTTTGTCAGAAAAAAAAGCCTTAGTATACATGGTCGTTTTTTTGTCGGAAAAAAAAGCCTTACTATACATGGTCGTTTTTTTGTCGGAAAAAAAAGCCTTACTATACATGGTCGTTTTTTTGTCAGAAAAAAAAGCCTTACTATACATGGTCGTTTTTTTGTCGGAAAAAAAAGCCTTACTATACATGGTCGTTTTTTTGTCGGAAAAAAAAGCCTCACTATACATGGTCGTTTTTTTGTCGGAAAAAAAAGCCTTACTATACATGGTCGTTTTTTTGTCGGCAAAAAAAAGCCTTACTATACATGGCCGTTTTTTTGTCAGAAAAAAAAAGCCTTACTATACATGGTCGTTTTTTTGTCGAAAAAAAAAGATTTACTATACATGGTCGTTTTTTGTCGGAAAAAAAAGCCTTACTATACATGGTCGTTTTTTTTTTTGTTTGAAAAAAAAGCCTTACTATACATGGTCGTTTTTGTGTCGGAAAAAAAAGCCTTACTATACATGGTCGTTTTTGTGTCGGAAAAAAAAGCCTTACTATACATGGTCGTTTTTTTGTCGGAAAAAAAAGCCTTACTATACATGGTCGTTTTTTTGTCGAAAAAAAAAGCCTTATTATACATGGTCGTTTTTTTGTCGGAAAAAAAAGCCTTACTATATACATGGTCGTTTTTTTGTCTGAAAAAAAGCCTTACTATACATGGTCGTCTTTTTGTCTGGAAAAAAAAGCCTTACTATACATGGTCGTTTTTTTGTCGGAAAAAAAAGCCTTACTATACATGGTCGTTTTTTTGTCGGAAAAAAAAAGCCTTACTATACATGGTCGTTTTTTTGTCGGAAAAAAAAAGCCTAACTATACATGGTCGTTTTTTTGTCGGAAATAAAGCCTTACTATACATGGTCGTTTTTTTGTCGGAAAAAAAAGCCTTACTATACATGGTCGTTTTTTTGTCGGAAAAAAAAGCCTTACTATACCATGGTCGTTTTTTTGTCAGAAATAAAGCCTTACTATACATGGTCGTTTTTTTGTCGGAAAAAAAAGCCTTACTATACATGGTCGTTTTTTTTGTCGGAAAAAAAAGCCTTACTATACATGGTCATTTTTTTGTCAAAAAAAAAAAAGCCTTACTATACATGGTCATTTTTTTGTCGAAAAAAAAAGCCTTACTATACATGGTCGTTTGTTTGTCGGAAAAACAAGCCTTACTATACATGGTCGTTTTTTTGTCAGAAAAAAAAGCCTTACTATACATGGTCGTTTTTTTGTCGGAAAAAAAAGCCTTACTATACATGGTCATTTTTTTGTCGAAAAAAAAAAAGCCTTACTATACATGGTCGTTTGTTTGTCGGAAAAACAAGCCTTACTATACATGGTCGTTTTTTTGTCAGAAAAAAAAGCCTTACTATACATGGTCGTTTTTTTGTCGGAAAAAAAAGCCTTACTATACATGGTCGTTTTTTGTCGGAAAAAAAAGCCTTAGTATACATGGTCGTTTTTTTGTCGGAAAAAAAAGCCTTACTATACATGGTCGTTTTTTTGTCGGAAAAAAAAGCCTTACTATACATGGTCGTTTTTTTGTCGGAAAAAAAAGCCTTAGTATACATGGTCGTTTTTTTGTCGGAAAAAAAAGCCTTACTATACATGGTCGTTTTTTTGTCGGAAAAAAAAGCCTTACTATACATGGTCGTTTTTTTGTCGGAAAAAAAAGCCTGACTATACATGGTCGTTTTTTTGTCTGAAAAAAAAGCCTTACTATACATGGTCGTTTTTTTGCCTGAAAAAAAAGCCTTACTATACATGGTCGTTTTTTTGTCGGAAATAAAGCCTTACTATACATGGTCATTTTTTTGTCGGAAAAAAAAGCCTTACTATACATGGTCGTTTTTTTGTCGGAAATAAAGCCTTACTATACATGGTCATTTTTTTGTCGGAAAAAAAAGCCTTACTATACATGGTCGTTTTTTTGTCGGAAAAAAAAGCCTTACTATACATGGTCGTTTTTTTGTCGGAAAAAAAAGCCTGACTATACATGGTCGTTTTTTTTGTCGGAAAAAAAAGCCTTACTATACATGGTCATTTTTTTGTCTGAAAAAAAAAGCCTTACTATACATGGTCGTTTTTTTGTCGGAAAAACAAGCCTTACTATACATGGTCGTTTTTTTGTCAGAAAAAAAAGCCTTAGTATACATGGTCGTTTTTTTGTCGGAAAAAAAAGCCTTACTATACATGGTCGTTTTTTTGTCGGAAAAAAAAGCCTTACTATACATGGTCGTTTTTTTGTCGGAAAGAAAAGCCTTACTATACATGGTCGTTTTTTTGTCGGAAAAAAAAGCCTTACTATACATGGTCGTTTTTTTGTCGGAAAAAAAAGCCTTAGTATACATGGTCGTTTTTTTGTCGAAAAAAAAAGCCTTACTATACATGGTCGTTTTTTTTGTCGGCAAAAAAAAGCCTTACTATACATGGCCGTTTTTTTGTCAGAAAAAAAAAGCCTTACTATACATGGTCGTTTTTTTGTCGAAAAAAAAAGCTTTACTATACATGGTCGTTTTTTTGTCGGAAAAAAAAGCCTTACTATACATGGTCGTTTTTTGTCGGAAAAAAAAGCCTTACTATACATGGTCGGTTTTTTTTTGTTTGAAAAAAAAAGCCTTACTTTACATGGTCGTTTTTGTGTCGGAAAAAAAAGACTTACTATACATGGTCGTTTTTTTGTCGGAAAAAAAAGCCTTACTATACATGGTCGTTTTTTTGTCGGAAAAAAAAGCCTTACTATACATGGTCGTTTTTTTGTCGGAAAAAAAAGCCTTACTATACATGGTCGTTTTTTTGTCGGAAAAAAAAGCCTTACTATACATGGTCGTTTTTTTGTCGGAAAAAAAAGCCTGACTATACATGGTCGTTTTTTTTGTCGGAAAAAAAAAGCCTTACTATACATGGTCGTTTTTTTGTCGGAAAAACAAGCCTTACTATACATGGTCGTTTTTTTGTCAGAAAAAAAAGCCTTAGTATACATGGTCGTTTTTTTGTCGGAAAAAAAAGCCTTACTATACATGGTCGTTTTTTTGTCGGAAAAAAAAGCCTTACTATACATGGTCGTTTTTTTGTCAGAAAAAAAAGCCTTACTATACATGGTCGTTTTTTTGTCGGAAAAAAAAGCCTTACTATACATGGTCGTTTTTTTGTCGGAAAAAAAAGCCTCACTATACATGGTCGTTTTTTTGTCGGAAAAAAAAGCCTTACTATACATGGTCGTTTTTTTGTCGGCAAAAAAAAGCCTTACTATACATGGCCGTTTTTTTGTCAGAAAAAAAAAGCCTTACTATACATGGTCGTTTTTTTGTCGAAAAAAAAAGATTTACTATACATGGTCGTTTTTTGTCGGAAAAAAAAGCCTTACTATACATGGTCGTTTTTTTTTTGTTTGAAAAAAAAGCCTTACTATACATGGTCGTTTTTGTGTCGGAAAAAAAAGCCTTACTATACATGGTCGTTTTTGTGTCGGAAAAAAAAGCCTTACTATACATGGTCGTTTTTTTGTCGGAAAAAAAAGCCTTACTATACATGGTCGTTTTTTTGTCGAAAAAAAAAGCCTTATTATACATGGTCGTTTTTTTGTCGGAAAAAAAAGCCTTACTATATACATGGTCGTTTTTTTGTCTGAAAAAAAGCCTTACTATACATGGTCGTCTTTTTGTCTGGAAAAAAAAGCCTTACTATACATGGTCGTTTTTTTGTCGGAAAAAAAAGCCTTACTATACATGGTCGTTTTTTTGTCGGAAAAAAAAAGCCTTACTATACATGGTCGTTTTTTTGTCGGAAAAAAAAAGCCTAACTATACATGGTCGTTTTTTTGTCGGAAATAAAGCCTTACTATACATGGTCGTTTTTTTGTCGGAAAAAAAAGCCTTACTATACATGGTCGTTTTTTTGTCGGAAAAAAAAGCCTTACTATACCATGGTCGTTTTTTTGTCAGAAATAAAGCCTTACTATACATGGTCGTTTTTTTGTCGGAAAAAAAAGCCTTACTATACATGGTCGTTTTTTTGTCGGAAAAAAAAGCCTTACTATACATGGTCATTTTTTTGTCAAAAAAAAAAAAGCCTTACTATACATGGTCATTTTTTTGTCGAAAAAAAAAGCCTTACTATACATGGTCGTTTGTTTGTCGGAAAAACAAGCCTTACTATACATGGTCGTTTTTTTGTCAGAAAAAAAAGCCTTACTATACATGGTCGTTTTTTTGTCGGAAAAAAAAGCCTTACTATACATGGTCATTTTTTTGTCGAAAAAAAAAAAAGCCTTACTATACATGGTCGTTTGTTTGTCGGAAAAACAAGCCTTACTATACATGGTCGTTTTTTTGTCAGAAAAAAAAGCCTTACTATACATGGTCGTTTTTTTGTCGGAAAAAAAAGCCTTACTATACATGGTCGTTTTTTGTCGGAAAAAAAAGCCTTAGTATACATGGTCGTTTTTTTGTCGGAAAAAAAAGCCTTACTATACATGGTCGTTTTTTTGTCGGAAAAAAAAGCCTTACTATACATGGTCGTTTTTTTGTCGGAAAAAAAAGCCTTAGTATACATGGTCGTTTTTTTGTCGGAAAAAAAAGCCTTACTATACATGGTCGTTTTTTTGTCGGCAAAAAAAAGCCTTACTATACATGGTCGTTTGTCGGAAAAACAAGCCTTACTATACATGGTCGTTTTTTTGTCAGAAAAAAAAGCCTTACTATACATGGTCGTTTTTTTGTCGGAAAAAAAAGCCTTACTATACATGGTCGTTTTTTGTCGGAAAAAAAAGCCTTAGTATACATGGTCGTTTTTTTGTCGGAAAAAAAAGCCTTACTATACATGGTCGTTTTTTTGTCGGAAAAAAAAGCCTTACTATACATGGTCGTTTTTTTGTCGGAAAAAAAAGCCTTAGTATACATGGTCGTTTTTTTGTCGGAAAAAAAAGCCTTACTATACACATGGTCGTTTTTTTGTCGGCAAAAAAAAGCCTTACTATACATGGCCGTTTTTTTGTCAGAAAAAAAAAGCCTTACTATACATGGTCGTTTTTTGTCGAAAAAAAAAGATTTACTATACATGGTCGTTTTTTGCCGGAAAAAAAAGCCTTACTATACATGGTCGTTTTTTTTTTGTTTGAAAAAAAAGCCTTACTATACATGGTCGTTTTTGTGTCGGAAAAAAAAGCCTTACTATACATGGTCGTTTTTTTGTCGGAAAAAAAAGCCTTACTATACATGGTCGTTTTTTTGTCGGAAAAAAAAGCCTTACTATACATGGTCGTTTTTTTGTCTGAAAAAAAGCCTTACTATACATGGTCGTCTTTTTGTCTGAAAAAAAAGCCTTACTATACATGGCCGTTTTTTTGTCGGCAAAAAAAAGCCTTACTATACATGGCCGTTTTTTTGTCAGAAAAAAAAAGCCTTACTATACATGGCCGTTTTTTTGTCAGAAAAAAAAAGCCTTACTATACATGGTCGTTTTTTTGTCGAAAAAAAAAGATTTACTATACATGGTCGTTTTTTGTCGGAAAAAAAAGCCTTACTATACATGGTCGTTTTTTGTTTGTTTGAAAAAAAGCCTTACTATACATGGTCGTTTTTGTGTCGGAAAAAAAAGCCTTACTATACATGGTCGTTTTTTTGTCGGAAAAAAAAGCCTTACGAGACATGGTCGTTTTTTTGTCGGAAAAAAAAGCCTTACTATACATGGTCGTTTTTTTGTCGGAAAAAAAAGCCTTACTATACATGGTCGTTTTTTTGTCGGAAAAAAAAGCCTTACTATACATGGTCGTTTTTTTGTCGGCAAAAAAAAGCCTTACTATACATGGCCGTTTTTTTGTCAGAAAAAAAAAAGCCTTACTATACATGGTCGTTTTTTTGTCGGAAAAAAAAGCCTTACTATACATGGTCGTTTTTTTGTCGGAAAAAAAAGCCTTACTATACATGGTCATTTTTTTGTCAAAAAAAAAAAAGCCTTACTATACATGGTCATTTTTTTGTCGAAAAAAAAAGCCTTACTATACATGGTCGTTTGTTTGTCGGAAAAACAAGCCTTACTATACATGGTCGTTTTTTTGTCAGAAAAAAAAGCCTTACTATACATGGTCGTTTTTTTGTCGGAAAAAAAAGCCTTACTATACATGGTCATTTTTTTGTCGAAAAAAAAAAAAGCCTTACTATACATGGTCGTTTGTTTGTCGGAAAAACAAGCCTTACTATACATGGTCGTTTTTTTGTCAGAAAAAAAAGCCTTACTATACATGGTCGTTTTTTTGTCGGAAAAAAAAGCCTTACTATACATGGTCGTTTTTTGTCGGAAAAAAAAGCCTTAGTATACATGGTCGTTTTTTTGTCGGAAAAAAAAGCCTTACTATACATGGTCGTTTTTTTGTCGGAAAAAAAAGCCTTACTATACATGGTCGTTTTTTTGTCGGAAAAAAAAGCCTTAGTATACATGGTCGTTTTTTTGTCGGAAAAAAAAGCCTTACTATACATGGTCGTTTTTTTGTCGGCAAAAAAAAGCCTTACTATACATGGTCGTTTGTCGGAAAAACAAGCCTTACTATACATGGTCGTTTTTTTGTCAGAAAAAAAAGCCTTACTATACATGGTCGTTTTTTTGTCGGAAAAAAAAGCCTTACTATACATGGTCGTTTTTTGTCGGAAAAAAAAGCCTTAGTATACATGGTCGTTTTTTTGTCGGAAAAAAAAGCCTTACTATACATGGTCGTTTTTTTGTCGGAAAAAAAAGCCTTACTATACATGGTCGTTTTTTTGTCGGAAAAAAAAGCCTTAGTATACATGGTCGTTTTTTTGTCGGAAAAAAAAGCCTTACTATACACATGGTCGTTTTTTTGTCGGCAAAAAAAAGCCTTACTATACATGGCCGTTTTTTTGTCAGAAAAAAAAAGCCTTACTATACATGGTCGTTTTTTGTCGAAAAAAAAAGATTTACTATACATGGTCGTTTTTTGCCGGAAAAAAAAGCCTTACTATACATGGTCGTTTTTTTTTTGTTTGAAAAAAAAGCCTTACTATACATGGTCGTTTTTGTGTCGGAAAAAAAAGCCTTACTATACATGGTCGTTTTTTTGTCGGAAAAAAAAGCCTTACTATACATGGTCGTTTTTTTGTCGGAAAAAAAAGCCTTACTATACATGGTCGTTTTTTTGTCTGAAAAAAAGCCTTACTATACATGGTCGTCTTTTTGTCTGAAAAAAAAGCCTTACTATACATGGCCGTTTTTTTGTCGGCAAAAAAAAGCCTTACTATACATGGCCGTTTTTTTGTCAGAAAAAAAAAGCCTTACTATACATGGCCGTTTTTTTGTCAGAAAAAAAAAGCCTTACTATACATGGTCGTTTTTTTGTCGAAAAAAAAAGATTTACTATACATGGTCGTTTTTTGTCGGAAAAAAAAGCCTTACTATACATGGTCGTTTTTTGTTTGTTTGAAAAAAAGCCTTACTATACATGGTCGTTTTTGTGTCGGAAAAAAAAGCCTTACTATACATGGTCGTTTTTTTGTCGGAAAAAAAAGCCTTACGAGACATGGTCGTTTTTTTGTCGGAAAAAAAAGCCTTACTATACATGGTCGTTTTTTTGTCGGAAAAAAAAGCCTTACTATACATGGTCGTTTTTTTGTCGGAAAAAAAAGCCTTACTATACATGGTCGTTTTTTTGTCGGCAAAAAAAAGCCTTACTATACATGGCCGTTTTTTTGTCAGAAAAAAAAAAGCCTTACTATACATGGTCGTTTTTTTGTCGGAAAAAAAAAGATTTACTATACATGGTCGTTTTTTGTCGGAAAAAAAAGCATTACTATACATGGTCGTTTTTTTTTTGTTTGAAAAAAAAGCCTTACTATACATGGTCGTTTTTGTGTCGGAAAAAAAAGCCTTACTATACATGGTCGTTTTTTTGTCGGAAAAAAAAGCCTTACTATACATGGTCGTTTTTTTGTCGGAAAAAAAAGCCTTACTATACATGGTCGTTTTTTTGTCGGAAAAAAAGCCTTACTATACATGGTCGTTTTTTTGTCTGGAAAAAAGCCTTACTATACATGGTCGTCTTTTTGTCTGAAAAAAAAGCCTTACTATACATGGTCGTTTTTTTGTCGGAAAAAAAAGCCTTACTATACATGGTAGTTTTTTTGTCGGAAAAAAAAAGCCTTACTATACATGGTCGTTTTTTTGTCGGAAAAAAAAAGCCTAACTATACATGGTCGTTTTTTTGTCGGAAAAAAAAGCCTTACTATACATGGTCGTCTTTTTGTCTGGAAAAAAAAGCCTTACTATACATGGTCGTTTTTTTGTCGGAAAAAAAAGCCTTACTATACATGGTCGTTTTTTTGTCGGAAAAAAAAAGCCTTACTATACATGGTCGTTTTTTTGTCGGAAAAAAAAAGCCTAACTATACATGGTCGTTTTTTTGTCGGAAATAAAGCCTTACTATACATGGTCGTTTTTTTGTCGGAAAAAAAAAGCCTTACTATACATGGTCGTTTTTTTGTCGGAAAAAAAAGCCTTACTATACATGGTCGTTTTTTTGTCGGAAAAAAAAGCCTTACTATACATGGTCGTTTTTTGTCGGAAAAAAAAGCCTTAGTATACATGGTCGTTTTTTTGTCGGAAAAAAAAGCCTTACTATACATGGTCGTTTTTTTGTCGGAAAAAAAAGCCTTACTATACATGGTCGTTTTTTTGTCGGAAAAAAAAGCCTTAGTATACATGGTCGTTTTTTTGTCGGAAAAAAAAGCCTTACTATACACATGGTCGTTTTTTTGTCGGCAAAAAAAAGCCTTACTATACATGGTCGTTTTTTTGTCAGAAAAAAAAAGCCTTACTATACATGGTCGTTTTTTGTCGGAAAAAAAAGATTTACTATACATGGTCGTTTTTTGTCGGAAAAAAAAGCCTTACTATACATGGTCGTTTTTTTTTTTGTTTGAAAAAAAAGCCTTACTATACATGGTCGTTTTTGTGTCGGAAAAAAAAAGCCTTACTATACATGGTCGTTTTTTTGTCGGAAAAAAAAGCCTTACTATACATGGTCGTTTTTTTGTCGGAAAAAAAAGCCTTACTATACATGGTCGTTTTTTTGTCTGAAAAAAAGCCTTACTATACATGGTCGTCTTTTTGTCTGAAAAAAAAGCCTTACTATACATGGCCGTTTTTTTGTCGGCAAAAAAAAGCCTTACTATACATGGCCGTTTTTTTGTCAGAAAAAAAAAGCCTTACTATACATGGCCGTTTTTTTGTCAGAAAAAAAACAGCCTTACTATACATGGTCGTTTTTTTGTCGAAAAAAAAAGATTTACTATACATGGTCGTTTTTTGTCGGAAAAAAAAGCCTTACTATACATGGTCGTTTTTTTTTTGTTTGAAAAAAAGCCTTACTATACATGGTCGTTTTTTTGTCGGAAAAAAAAGCCTTACTATACATGGTCGTTTTTTTGTCGGAAAAAAAAGCCTTACGAGACATGGTCGTTTTTTTGTCGGAAAAAAAAGCCTTACTATACATGGTCGTTTTTTTGTCGGAAAAAAAAGCCTTACTATACATGGTCGTTTTTTTGTCGGAAAAAAAAGCCTTACTATACATGGTCGTTTTTTTGTCGGCAAAAAAAAGCCTTACTATACATGGCCGTTTTTTTGTCAGAAAAAAAAAAGCCTTACTATACATGGTCGTTTTTTTGTCGGAAAAAAAAAGATTTACTATACATGGTCGTTTTTTGTCGGAAAAAAAAGCATTACTATACATGGTCGTTTTTTTTTTGTTTGAAAAAAAAGCCTTACTATACATGGTCGTTTTTGTGTCGGAAAAAAAAGCCTTACTATACATGGTCGTTTTTTTGTCGGAAAAAAAAGCCTTACTATACATGGTCGTTTTTTTGTCGGAAAAAAAAGCCTTACTATACATGGTCGTTTTTTTGTCGGAAAAAAAGCCTTACTATACATGGTCGTTTTTTTGTCTGGAAAAAAGCCTTACTATACATGGTCGTCTTTTTGTCTGAAAAAAAAGCCTTACTATACATGGTCGTTTTTTTGTCGGAAAAAAAAGCCTTACTATACATGGTAGTTTTTTTGTCGGAAAAAAAAAGCCTTACTATACATGGTCGTTTTTTTGTCGGAAAAAAAAAGCCTAACTATACATGGTCGTTTTTTTGTCGGAAATAAAGCCTTACTATACATGGTCGTTTTTTTGTCGGAAAAAAAAGCCTTACTATACATGGTCGTTTTTTTGTCGGAAAAAAAAACCTTACTATACATGGTCGTTTTTTGTCGGAAAAAAAAGCCTTACTATACATGGTCGTTTTTTTGTCGAAAAAAAAAAGCCTTACTATACATGGTCGTTTTTTTGTCGAAAAAAAAAAAGCCTTACTATACATGGTCGTTTTTTTGTCGAAAAAAAAAAGCCTTACTATACATGGTCATTTTTTTGTCGAAAAAAAAAGCCTTACTATACATGGTCGTTTGTTTGTCGGAAAAAAAAGCCTTACTATACATGGTCGTTTTTTTGTCGAAAAAAAAAAGCCTTACTATACATGGTCGTTTTTTTGTCGGAAAAAAAAGCCTTACTATACATGGTCGTTTTTTTGTCGAAAAAAAAAAAGCCTTACTATACATGGTCGTTTTTTTGTCGGAAAAAAAAAGCCTTACTATACATTGTCGTTTTTTTTGTTGGAAAAAATAGCCTTACTATACATGGTCGTTTTTATGTCAGAAAAACAAGCCTTACTATACATGGCCGTTTTTTTGTCAGAAAAAAAAGCCTTACTATACATGGTCGTTTTTTTGTCGGAAAAAAAACCCTTACTATACATGGTCGTTTTTTTGTCTGAAAAAAAAGCCTTACTATACATGGTCGTTTTTTTGTCGGAAAAAAAAGCCTTAGTATACATGGTCGTTTTTTTGTCGGAAAAAAAAGCCTTACTATACATGGTCGTTTTTTTGTCGGAAAAAAAAAGCCTTACTATACATGGCCGTTTTTTTGTCGGCAAAAAAAAGCCTTACTATACATGGCCGTTTTTTTGTCAGAAAAAAAAAGCCTTACTATACATGGTCGTTTTTTTGTCGAAAAAAAAAAGATTTACTATACATGGTCGTTTTTTGTCGGAAAAAAAAGCCTTACTATACATGGTCGTTTTTTTTTTGTTTGAAAAAAAAGCCTTACTATACATGGTCGTTTTTGTGTCGGAAAAAAAAGCCTTACTATACATGGTCGTTTTTTTGTCGGAAAAAAAAGCCTTACTATACATGGTCGTTTTTTTGTTGGAAAAAAAAGCCTTACTATACATGGTCGTTTTTTTGTCGGAAAAAAAAGAGCCTTACTATACATTGTCGTTTTTTTTGTTGGAAAAAATAGCCTTACTATACATGGTCGTTTTTATGTCAGAAAAACAAGCCTTACTATACATGGCCGTTTTTTTGTCAGAAAAAAAAGCCTTACTATACGTGGTCGTTTTTTTGTCGGAAAAAAAAGCCTTACTATACATGGTCGTTTTTTTGTCTGAAAAAAAAGCCTTACTATACATGGTCGTTTTTTTGTCGGAAAAAAAAGCCTTAGTATACATGGTCGTTTTTTTGTCGGAAAAAAAAGCCTTACTATACATGGTCGTTTTTTTGTCGGAAAAAAAAAGCCTTACTATACATGGCCGTTTTTTTGTCGGAAAAAAAAAGCCTTACTATACATGGTCGTTTTTTTTTTGTTTGAAAAAAAAGCCTTACTATACATGGTCGTTTTTGTGTCGGAAAAAAAAGCCTTACTATACATGGTCGTTTTTTTGTCGGAAAAAAAAGCCTTACTATACATGGTCGTTTTTTTGTTGGAAAAAAAAGCCTTACTATACATGGTCGTTTTTTTGTCGGAAAAAAAAGCCTTACTATACATGGTCGTTTTTTTTGTCTGAAAAAAAGCCTTACTATACATGGTCGTCTTTTTGTCTGAAAAAAAAGCCTTACTATACATGGTCGTTTTTTTGTCGGAAATAAAGCCTTACTATACATGGTCGTTTTTTTGTCGGAAAAAAAAGCCTTACTATACATGGTCGTTTTTTTGTCGGAAAAAAAAGCCTTACTATACATGGTCATTTTTTTGTCAAAAAAAAAAAAGCCTTACATTACATGGTCATTTTTTTGTCGAAAAAAAAAGCCTTACTATACATGGTCGTTTTTTTGTCGGAAAAAAAACCCTTACTATACATGGTCGTTTTTTTGTCGGAAAAAAAAGCCTTACTATACATGGTCGTTTTTTTGTCGGAAAAAAAAGCCTTAGTATACATGGTCGTTTTTTTGTCGGAAAAAAAAGCCTTACTATACATGGTCGTTTTTTTGTCGGAAAAAAAAAGCCTTACTATACATGGCCGTTTTTTTGTCGGCAAAAAAAAGCCTTACTATACATGGCCGTTTTTTTGTCAGAAAAAAAAAGCCTTACTATACATGGTCGTTTTTTTGTCGAAAAAAAAAAGATTTACTATACATGGTCGTTTTTTTGTTGGAAAAAAAAGCCTTACTATACATGGTCGTTTTTTTGTCGGAAAAAAAAAGCCTTACTATACATTGTCGTTTTTTTTGTTGGAAAAAATAGCCTTACTATACATGGTCGTTTTTATGTCAGAAAAACAAGCCTTACTATACATGGCCGTTTTTTTGTCAGAAAAAAAAGCCTTACTATACGTGGTCGTTTTTTTGTCGGAAAAAAAAGCCTTACTATACATGGTCGTTTTTTTGTCTGAAAAAAAAGCCTTACTATACATGGTCGTTTTTTTGTCGGAAAAAAAAGCCTTAGTATACATGGTCGTTTTTTTGTCGGAAAAAAAAGCCTTACTATACATGGTCGTTTTTTTGTCGGAAAAAAAAAGCCTTACTATACATGGCCATTTTTTTGTCGGCAAAAAAAAGCCTTACTATACATGGCCGTTTTTTTGTCAGAAAAAAAAAGCCTTACTATACATGGTCGTTTTTTTGTCGAAAAAAAAAGATTTACTATACATGGTCGTTTTTTGTCGGAAAAAAAAGCCTTACTATACATGGTCGTTTTTTTTTTGTTTGAAAAAAAAGCCTTACTATACATGGTCGTTTTTGTGTCGGAAAAAAAAGCCTTACTATACATGGTCGTTTTTTTGTCGGAAAAAAAAGCCTTACTATACATGGTCGTTTTTTTGTTGGAAAAAAAAGCCTTACTATACATGGTCGTTTTTTTGTCGGAGAAAAAAGCCTTACTATACATGGTCGTTTTTTTTGTCTGAAAAAAAGCCTTACTATACATGGTCGTCTTTTTGTCTGAAAAAAAAGCCTTACTATACATGGTCGTTTTTTTGTCGGAAAAAAAAAGCCTTACTATACATGGTCGTTTTTTTGTCGGAAAAAAAAGCCTTACTATACATGGTCGTTTTTTTGTCGGAAAAAAAAAGCCTTACTATACATGGTCGTTTTTTTGTCGGAAATAAAGCCTTACTATACATGGTCGTTTTTTTGTCGGAAAAAAAAGCCTTACTATACATGGTCGTTTTTTTGTCGGAAAAAAAAGCCTTACTATACATGGTCATTTTTTTGTCAAAAAAAAAAAGCCTTACATTACATGGTCGTTTTTTTGTCGGAAAAAAAAGCCTTACTATACATGGTCGTTTTTTTGTCGGAAAAAAAAGCCTTAGTATACATGGTCGTTTTTTTGTCGGAAAAAAAAGCCTTACTATACATGGTCGTTTTTTTGTCGGAAAAAAAAAGCCTTACTATACATGGCCGTTTTTTTGTCGGCAAAAAAAAGCCTTACTATACATGGCCGTTTTTTTGTCAGAAAAAAAAAGCCTTACTATACATGGTCGTTTTTTTGTCGAAAAAAAAAAGATTTACTATACATGGTCGTTTTTTGTCGGAAAAAAAAGCCTTACTATACATGGTCGTTTTTTTTTTGTTTGAAAAAAAAGCCTTACTATACATGGTCGTTTTTGTGTCGGAAAAAAAAGCCTTACTATACATGGTCGTTTTTTTGTCGGAAAAAAAAGCCTTACTATACATGGTCGTTTTTTTGTTGGAAAAAAAAGCCTTACTATACATGGCCGTTTTTTTGTCAGAAAAAAAAAAGCCTTACTATACATGGTCGTTTTTTTGTCGGAAAAAAAAAGATTTACTATACATGGTCGTTTTTTGTCGGAAAAAAAAGCATTACTATACATGGTCGTTTTTTTTTTGTTTGAAAAAAAAGCCTTACTATACATGGTCGTTTTTGTGTCGGAAAAAAAAGCCTTACTATACATGGTCGTTTTTTTGTCGGAAAAAAAAGCCTTACTATACATGGTCGTTTTTTTGTCGGAAAAAAAAGCCTTACTATACATGGTCGTTTTTTTGTCGGAAAAAAAGCCTTACTATACATGGTCGTTTTTTTGTCTGGAAAAAAGCCTTACTATACATGGTCGTCTTTTTGTCTGAAAAAAAAGCCTTACTATACATGGTCGTTTTTTTGTCGGAAAAAAAAGCCTTACTATACATGGTAGTTTTTTTGTCGGAAAAAAAAAGCCTTACTATACATGGTCGTTTTTTTGTCGGAAAAAAAAAGCCTAACTATACATGGTCGTTTTTTTGTCGGAAATAAAGCCTTACTATACATGGTCGTTTTTTTGTCGGAAAAAAAAGCCTTACTATACATGGTCGTTTTTTTGTCGGAAAAAAAAACCTTACTATACATGGTCGTTTTTTGTCGGAAAAAAAAGCCTTACTATACATGGTCGTTTTTTTGTCGAAAAAAAAAAGCCTTACTATACATGGTCGTTTTTTTGTCGAAAAAAAAAAAGCCTTACTATACATGGTCGTTTTTTTGTCGAAAAAAAAAAGCCTTACTATACATGGTCATTTTTTTGTCGAAAAAAAAAGCCTTACTATACATGGTCGTTTGTTTGTCGGAAAAAAAAGCCTTACTATACATGGTCGTTTTTTTGTCGAAAAAAAAAAGCCTTACTATACATGGTCGTTTTTTTGTCGGAAAAAAAAGCCTTACTATACATGGTCGTTTTTTTGTCGAAAAAAAAAAAGCCTTACTATACATGGTCGTTTTTTTGTCGGAAAAAAAAAGCCTTACTATACATTGTCGTTTTTTTTGTTGGAAAAAATAGCCTTACTATACATGGTCGTTTTTATGTCAGAAAAACAAGCCTTACTATACATGGCCGTTTTTTTGTCAGAAAAAAAAGCCTTACTATACATGGTCGTTTTTTTGTCGGAAAAAAAACCCTTACTATACATGGTCGTTTTTTTGTCTGAAAAAAAAGCCTTACTATACATGGTCGTTTTTTTGTCGGAAAAAAAAGCCTTAGTATACATGGTCGTTTTTTTGTCGGAAAAAAAAGCCTTACTATACATGGTCGTTTTTTTGTCGGAAAAAAAAAGCCTTACTATACATGGCCGTTTTTTTGTCGGCAAAAAAAAGCCTTACTATACATGGCCGTTTTTTTGTCAGAAAAAAAAAGCCTTACTATACATGGTCGTTTTTTTGTCGAAAAAAAAAAGATTTACTATACATGGTCGTTTTTTGTCGGAAAAAAAAGCCTTACTATACATGGTCGTTTTTTTTTTGTTTGAAAAAAAAGCCTTACTATACATGGTCGTTTTTGTGTCGGAAAAAAAAGCCTTACTATACATGGTCGTTTTTTTGTCGGAAAAAAAAGCCTTACTATACATGGTCGTTTTTTTGTTGGAAAAAAAAGCCTTACTATACATGGTCGTTTTTTTGTCGGAAAAAAAAGAGCCTTACTATACATTGTCGTTTTTTTTGTTGGAAAAAATAGCCTTACTATACATGGTCGTTTTTATGTCAGAAAAACAAGCCTTACTATACATGGCCGTTTTTTTGTCAGAAAAAAAAGCCTTACTATACGTGGTCGTTTTTTTGTCGGAAAAAAAAGCCTTACTATACATGGTCGTTTTTTTGTCTGAAAAAAAAGCCTTACTATACATGGTCGTTTTTTTGTCGGAAAAAAAAGCCTTAGTATACATGGTCGTTTTTTTGTCGGAAAAAAAAGCCTTACTATACATGGTCGTTTTTTTGTCGGAAAAAAAAAGCCTTACTATACATGGCCGTTTTTTTGTCGGAAAAAAAAAGCCTTACTATACATGGTCGTTTTTTTTTTGTTTGAAAAAAAAGCCTTACTATACATGGTCGTTTTTGTGTCGGAAAAAAAAGCCTTACTATACATGGTCGTTTTTTTGTCGGAAAAAAAAGCCTTACTATACATGGTCGTTTTTTTGTTGGAAAAAAAAGCCTTACTATACATGGTCGTTTTTTTGTCGGAAAAAAAAGCCTTACTATACATGGTCGTTTTTTTTGTCTGAAAAAAAGCCTTACTATACATGGTCGTCTTTTTGTCTGAAAAAAAAGCCTTACTATACATGGTCGTTTTTTTGTCGGAAATAAAGCCTTACTATACATGGTCGTTTTTTTGTCGGAAAAAAAAGCCTTACTATACATGGTCGTTTTTTTGTCGGAAAAAAAAGCCTTACTATACATGGTCATTTTTTTGTCAAAAAAAAAAAAGCCTTACATTACATGGTCATTTTTTTGTCGAAAAAAAAAGCCTTACTATACATGGTCGTTTTTTTGTCGGAAAAAAAACCCTTACTATACATGGTCGTTTTTTTGTCGGAAAAAAAAGCCTTACTATACATGGTCGTTTTTTTGTCGGAAAAAAAAGCCTTAGTATACATGGTCGTTTTTTTGTCGGAAAAAAAAGCCTTACTATACATGGTCGTTTTTTTGTCGGAAAAAAAAAGCCTTACTATACATGGTCGTTTTTTTGTCGGAAATAAAGCCTTACTATACATGGTCGTTTTTTTGTCGGAAAAAAAAGCCTTACTATACATGGTCGTTTTTTTGTCGGAAAAAAAAGCCTTACTATACATGGTCATTTTTTTGTCAAAAAAAAAAAGCCTTACATTACATGGTCGTTTTTTTGTCGGAAAAAAAAGCCTTACTATACATGGTCGTTTTTTTGTCGGAAAAAAAAGCCTTAGTATACATGGTCGTTTTTTTGTCGGAAAAAAAAGCCTTACTATACATGGTCGTTTTTTTGTCGGAAAAAAAAAGCCTTACTATACATGGCCGTTTTTTTGTCGGCAAAAAAAAGCCTTACTATACATGGCCGTTTTTTTGTCAGAAAAAAAAAGCCTTACTATACATGGTCGTTTTTTTGTCGAAAAAAAAAAGATTTACTATACATGGTCGTTTTTTGTCGGAAAAAAAAGCCTTACTATACATGGTCGTTTTTTTTTTGTTTGAAAAAAAAGCCTTACTATACATGGTCGTTTTTGTGTCGGAAAAAAAAGCCTTACTATACATGGTCGTTTTTTTGTCGGAAAAAAAAGCCTTACTATACATGGTCGTTTTTTTGTTGGAAAAAAAAGCCTTACTATACATGGCCGTTTTTTTGTCAGAAAAAAAAAAGCCTTACTATACATGGTCGTTTTTTTGTCGGAAAAAAAAAGATTTACTATACATGGTCGTTTTTTGTCGGAAAAAAAAGCATTACTATACATGGTCGTTTTTTTTTTGTTTGAAAAAAAAGCCTTACTATACATGGTCGTTTTTGTGTCGGAAAAAAAAGCCTTACTATACATGGTCGTTTTTTTGTCGGAAAAAAAAGCCTTACTATACATGGTCGTTTTTTTGTCGGAAAAAAAAGCCTTACTATACATGGTCGTTTTTTTGTCGGAAAAAAAGCCTTACTATACATGGTCGTTTTTTTGTCTGGAAAAAAGCCTTACTATACATGGTCGTCTTTTTGTCTGAAAAAAAAGCCTTACTATACATGGTCGTTTTTTTGTCGGAAAAAAAAGCCTTACTATACATGGTAGTTTTTTTGTCGGAAAAAAAAAGCCTTACTATACATGGTCGTTTTTTTGTCGGAAAAAAAAAGCCTAACTATACATGGTCGTTTTTTTGTCGGAAATAAAGCCTTACTATACATGGTCGTTTTTTTGTCGGAAAAAAAAGCCTTACTATACATGGTCGTTTTTTTGTCGGAAAAAAAAACCTTACTATACATGGTCGTTTTTTGTCGGAAAAAAAAGCCTTACTATACATGGTCGTTTTTTTGTCGAAAAAAAAAAGCCTTACTATACATGGTCGTTTTTTTGTCGAAAAAAAAAAAGCCTTACTATACATGGTCGTTTTTTTGTCGAAAAAAAAAAGCCTTACTATACATGGTCATTTTTTTGTCGAAAAAAAAAGCCTTACTATACATGGTCGTTTGTTTGTCGGAAAAAAAAGCCTTACTATACATGGTCGTTTTTTTGTCGAAAAAAAAAAGCCTTACTATACATGGTCGTTTTTTTGTCGGAAAAAAAAGCCTTACTATACATGGTCGTTTTTTTGTCGAAAAAAAAAAAGCCTTACTATACATGGTCGTTTTTTTGTCGGAAAAAAAAAGCCTTACTATACATTGTCGTTTTTTTTGTTGGAAAAAATAGCCTTACTATACATGGTCGTTTTTATGTCAGAAAAACAAGCCTTACTATACATGGCCGTTTTTTTGTCAGAAAAAAAAGCCTTACTATACATGGTCGTTTTTTTGTCGGAAAAAAAACCCTTACTATACATGGTCGTTTTTTTGTCTGAAAAAAAAGCCTTACTATACATGGTCGTTTTTTTGTCGGAAAAAAAAGCCTTAGTATACATGGTCGTTTTTTTGTCGGAAAAAAAAGCCTTACTATACATGGTCGTTTTTTTGTCGGAAAAAAAAAGCCTTACTATACATGGCCGTTTTTTTGTCGGCAAAAAAAAGCCTTACTATACATGGCCGTTTTTTTGTCAGAAAAAAAAAGCCTTACTATACATGGTCGTTTTTTTGTCGAAAAAAAAAAGATTTACTATACATGGTCGTTTTTTGTCGGAAAAAAAAGCCTTACTATACATGGTCGTTTTTTTTTTGTTTGAAAAAAAAGCCTTACTATACATGGTCGTTTTTGTGTCGGAAAAAAAAGCCTTACTATACATGGTCGTTTTTTTGTCGGAAAAAAAAGCCGTACTATACATGGTCGTTTTTTTGTTGGAAAAAAAAGCCTTACTATACATGGTCGTTTTTTTGTCGGAAAAAAAAGAGCCTTACTATACATTGTCGTTTTTTTTGTTGGAAAAAATAGCCTTACTATACATGGTCGTTTTTATGTCAGAAAAACAAGCCTTACTATACATGGCCGTTTTTTTGTCAGAAAAAAAAGCCTTACTATACGTGGTCGTTTTTTTGTCGGAAAAAAAAGCCTTACTATACATGGTCGTTTTTTTGTCTGAAAAAAAAGCCTTACTATACATGGTCGTTTTTTTGTCGGAAAAAAAAGCCTTAGTATACATGGTCGTTTTTTTGTCGGAAAAAAAAGCCTTACTATACATGGTCGTTTTTTTGTCGGAAAAAAAAAGCCTTACTATACATGGCCGTTTTTTTGTCGGAAAAAAAAAGCCTTACTATACATGGTCGTTTTTTTTTTGTTTGAAAAAAAAGCCTTACTATACATGGTCGTTTTTGTGTCGGAAAAAAAAGCCTTACTATACATGGTCGTTTTTTTGTCGGAAAAAAAAGCCTTACTATACATGGTCGTTTTTTTGTTGGAAAAAAAAGCCTTACTATACATGGTCGTTTTTTTGTCGGAAAAAAAAGCCTTACTATACATGGTCGTTTTTTTTGTCTGAAAAAAAGCCTTACTATACATGGTCGTCTTTTTGTCTGAAAAAAAAGCCTTACTATACATGGTCGTTTTTTTGTCGGAAATAAAGCCTTACTATACATGGTCGTTTTTTTGTCGGAAAAAAAAGCCTTACTATACATGGTCGTTTTTTTGTCGGAAAAAAAAGCCTTACTATACATGGTCATTTTTTTGTCAAAAAAAAAAAAGCCTTACATTACATGGTCATTTTTTTGTCGAAAAAAAAAGCCTTACTATACATGGTCGTTTTTTTGTCGGAAAAAAAACCCTTACTATACATGGTCGTTTTTTTGTCGGAAAAAAAAGCCTTACTATACATGGTCGTTTTTTTGTCGGAAAAAAAAGCCTTAGTATACATGGTCGTTTTTTTGTCGGAAAAAAAAGCCTTACTATACATGGTCGTTTTTTTGTCGGAAAAAAAAAGCCTTACTATACATGGCCGTTTTTTTGTCGGCAAAAAAAAGCCTTACTATACATGGCCGTTTTTTTGTCAGAAAAAAAAAGCCTTACTATACATGGTCGTTTTTTTGTCGAAAAAAAAAAGATTTACTATACATGGTCGTTTTTTTGTTGGAAAAAAAAGCCTTACTATACATGGTCGTTTTTTTGTCGGAAAAAAAAAGCCTTACTATACATTGTCGTTTTTTTTGTTGGAAAAAATAGCCTTACTATACATGGTCGTTTTTATGTCAGAAAAACAAGCCTTACTATACATGGCCGTTTTTTTGTCAGAAAAAAAAGCCTTACTATACGTGGTCGTTTTTTTGTCGGAAAAAAAAGCCTTACTATACATGGTCGTTTTTTTGTCTGAAAAAAAAGCCTTACTATACATGGTCGTTTTTTTGTCGGAAAAAAAAGCCTTAGTATACATGGTCGTTTTTTTGTCGGAAAAAAAAGCCTTACTATACATGGTCGTTTTTTTGTCGGAAAAAAAAAGCCTTACTATACATGGCCATTTTTTTGTCGGCAAAAAAAAGCCTTACTATACATGGCCGTTTTTTTGTCAGAAAAAAAAAGCCTTACTATACATGGTCGTTTTTTTGTCGAAAAAAAAAGATTTACTATACATGGTCGTTTTTTGTCGGAAAAAAAAGCCTTACTATACATGGTCGTTTTTTTTTTGTTTGAAAAAAAAGCCTTACTATACATGGTCGTTTTTGTGTCGGAAAAAAAAGCCTTACTATACATGGTCGTTTTTTTGTCGGAAAAAAAAGCCTTACTATACATGGTCGTTTTTTTGTTGGAAAAAAAAGCCTTACTATACATGGTCGTTTTTTTGTCGGAGAAAAAAGCCTTACTATACATGGTCGTTTTTTTTGTCTGAAAAAAAGCCTTACTATACATGGTCGTCTTTTTGTCTGAAAAAAAAGCCTTACTATACATGGTCGTTTTTTTGTCGGAAAAAAAAAGCCTTACTATACATGGTCGTTTTTTTGTCGGAAAAAAAAGCCTTACTATACATGGTCGTTTTTTTGTCGGAAAAAAAAAGCCTTACTATACATGGTCGTTTTTTTGTCGGAAATAAAGCCTTACTATACATGGTCGTTTTTTTGTCGGAAAAAAAAGCCTTACTATACATGGTCGTTTTTTTGTCGGAAAAAAAAGCCTTACTATACATGGTCATTTTTTTGTCAAAAAAAAAAAGCCTTACATTACATGGTCGTTTTTTTGTCGGAAAAAAAAGCCTTACTATACATGGTCGTTTTTTTGTCGGAAAAAAAAGCCTTAGTATACATGGTCGTTTTTTTGTCGGAAAAAAAAGCCTTACTATACATGGTCGTTTTTTTGTCGGAAAAAAAAAGCCTTACTATACATGGCCGTTTTTTTGTCGGCAAAAAAAAGCCTTACTATACATGGCCGTTTTTTTGTCAGAAAAAAAAAGCCTTACTATACATGGTCGTTTTTTTGTCGAAAAAAAAAAGATTTACTATACATGGTCGTTTTTTGTCGGAAAAAAAAGCCTTACTATACATGGTCGTTTTTTTTTTGTTTGAAAAAAAAGCCTTACTATACATGGTCGTTTTTGTGTCGGAAAAAAAAGCCTTACTATACATGGTCGTTTTTTTGTCGGAAAAAAAAGCCTTACTATACATGGTCGTTTTTTTGTTGGAAAAAAAAGCCTTACTATACATGGTCGTTTTTTTGTCGAAAAAAAAAAAGCCTTACTATACATGGTCGTTTTTTTGTCGGAAAAAAAAAGCCTTACTATACATTGTCGTTTTTTTTGTTGGAAAAAATAGCCTTACTATACATGGTCGTTTTTATGTCAGAAAAACAAGCCTTACTATACATGGCCGTTTTTTTTGTCAGAAAAAAAAGCCTTACTATACATGGTCGTTTTTTTGTCGGAAAAAAAAGCCTTACTATACATGGTCGTTTTTTTGTCTGAAAAAAAAGCCTTACTATACATGGTCGTTTTTATGTCGGAAAAAAAAGCCTTAGTATACATGGTCGTTTTTTTGTCGGAAAAAAAAGCCTTACTATACATGGCCGTTTTTTTGTCGGCAAAAAAAAGCCTTACTATACATGGCCGTTTTTTTGTCAGAAAAAAAAAGCCTTACTATACATGGTCGTTTTTTTGTCGAAAAAAAAAGATTTACTATACATGGTCGTTTTTTGTCGGAAAAAAAAGCCTTACTATACATGGTCGTTTTTTTTTTGTTTGAAAAAAAAGCCTTACTATACATGGTCGTTTTTGTGTCGGAAAAAAAAGCCTTACTATACATGGTCGTTTTTTTGTCGGAAAAAAAAGCCTTACTATACATGGTCGTTTTTTTGTTGGAAAAAAAAGCCTTACTATACATGGTCGTTTTTTGTCGGAAAAAAAAGCCTTACTATACATGGTCGTTTTTTTTGTCTGAAAAAAAGCCTTACTATACATGGTCGTCTTTTTGTCTGAAAAAAAAGCCTTACTATACATGGTCGTTTTTTTGTCGGAAAAAAAAAGCCTTACTATACATGGTCGTTTTTTTGTCGGAAAAAAAAGCCTTACTATACATGGTCGTTTTTTTATCGGAAAAAAAAAGCCTTACTATACATGGTCGTTTTTTTGTCGGAAATAAAGCCTTACTATACATGGTCGTTTTTTTGTCGGAAAAAAAAGCCTTACTATACATGGTCGTTTTTTTGTCGGAAAAAAAAGCCTTACTATACATGGTCATTTTTTTGTCAAAAAAAAAAAAGCCTTACTATACATGGTCATTTTTTTGTCGAAAAAAAAAGCCTTACTATACATGGTCGTTTGTTTGTCGGAAAAACAAGCCTTACTATACATGGTCGTTTTTTTGTCAGAAAAAAAAGCCTTACTATACATGGTCGTTTTTTTGTCGGAAAAAAAAGCCTTACTATACATGGTCGTTTTTTTGTCGGAAAAAAAAGCCTTACTATACATGGTCGTTTTTTTGTCGGAAAAAAAAGCCTTACTATACATGGTCGTTTTTTTTGTCGAAAAAAAAAAAAGCCTTACTATACATGGTCGTTTTTTTGTCTGAAAAAAAAAGCCTTACTATACATTGTCGTTTTTTTTGTTGGAAAAAATAGCCTTACTATACATGGTCGTTTTTATGTCAGAAAAACAAGCCTTACTATACATGGCCGTTTTTTTGTCAGAAAAAAAAGCCTTACTATACATGGTCGTTTTTTTGTCGGAAAAAAAAGCCTTACTATACATGGTCGTTTTTTTGTCGGAAAAAAAGCCTTACTATACATGGTCGTATTTTTGTCGGAAAAAAAAGCCTTAGTATACATGGTCGTTTTTTTGTCGGAAAAAAAAGCCTTACTATACATGGTCGTTTTTTTGTTGGAAAAAAAAGCCTTACTATACATGGTCGTTTTTTTGTCAGAAAAAAAAGCCTTACTATACATGGTCGTTTTTTTGTCGGAAAAAAAAGCCTTACTATACATGGTCGTTTTTTTGTCGGAAAAAAAAGCCTTACTATACATGGTCGTTTTTTGTCGGAAAAAATGCCTTAGTATACATGGTCGTTTTTTTGTCGGAAAAAAAAGCCTTACTATACATGGTCGTTTTTTTGTCGGCAAAAAAAAGCCTTACTATACATGGTCGTTTTTTTGTCGAAAAAAAAAGCCTTACTATACATGGTCGTTTTTTTGTCGAAAAAAAAAGCCTTACTATACATGGTCGTTTTTTGTCGGAAAAAAAAACCTTACTATACATGGTCGTTTTTTTTGGTTGGAAAAAAAAGCCTTACTATACATGGTCGTTTTTTTGTCGAAAAAAAAAGCCTTACTATACATGGTCGTTTTTTTGTCGGAAAAAAAAGCCTTACTATACATGGTCGTTTTTTTGTCGGAAAAAAAGCCTTACTATACATGGTCGTTTTTTTGTCTGAAAAAAAAGCCTTACTATACATGGTCGTTTTTTTGTCGGAAATAAAGCCTTACTATACATGGTCGTTTTTTTGTCGGAAAAAAAGCCTTACTATACATGGTCGTTTTTTTGTCTGAAAAAAAAGCCTTACTATACATGGTCGTTTTTTTGTCGGAAATAAAGCCTTACTATACATGGTCGTTTTTTTGTCGGAAAAAAAAGCCTTACTATACATGGTCGTTTTTTTGTCGGAAAAAAAAGCCTTAGTATACATGGTCGTTTTTTTGTCGGAAAAAAAAGCCTTACTATACATGGTCGTTTTTTTGTCGGAAAAAAAAGCCTGACTATACATGGTCGTTTTTTTGTCGGAAAAAAAAGCCTTACTATACATGGTCATTTTTTTGTCGGAAAAAAAAAGCCTTACTATACATGGTCGTTTTTTTGTCGGAAAAAAAGGCAAGGCAAGTTTATTTGTTTAGCACATTTCATACGCAAGGCAACTCAATGTGCTTTACACAAGGAAAGACAACACGTAAGCATCAAGAAACATAGTTAACATTCAGAGGAAGAAAAATACATGAAAATAGGTTCCAAAATTTACGAAAAAGAACATACAATAACAATCTTATAAACATTATTAAAAAAACACTTAATTGAAGCTGTTTAAAAGTCCCTATTCAAAGGTATAAGAAAAAAGCAAAGTTTTTAACCTGGATTTGAAAGCATTTACACTTGGGGCTGACTTCACTTCTGTTGGTAGCCTATTCCATCTGTGTGCAGCATAATAGCTAAATGCAGCTTCACCATGTTTGTTTCAAACTCTGGGTTCCACGAGTTGGCCAAAGTCTGGAGATCTCAGAGCCCTGCTGGGTTTGTACTCAATCAGCATTTCTTGGATATATTCAGGACCCAAACCATTTAGTGATTTATAGACGAGTAGCAGAACTTTAAAATCTATTCTACAGCTGACTGGGAGCCAGTGTAAATCCTTAAGTACTGGCGTAATATGTTCTGATCTCTTTGTTTTGGTCAGAGTCTTACTATACATGGTCATTTTTTGTTCGAAAAAAAACCCTTACTATACATGGTAATTTTTTTGTTAAAAAAACAAAGCCTTACTATACATGGTCATTTTTTTGTTAAAAAAAAAAAAAAAAAAGCCTTACTATACATGGTCATTTTTTTTGTTAAAAAAAAAAAAAAAAGCCTTACTATACATGGTCATTTTATGTTAGGAAAAAAAAGCCTTACGAAACATGGTCATTTTTTGTTAGGAAAAAAAAAGCCTTACGAAACATGGTCATTTTTTGTTAGGAAAAAAAAGCCTTACGAAACATGGTCATTTTTCGTTAGAAAAAAAAAGGCTTTCTATACATTGTCATTTTTTGTAAAAAAAAAAAAAGCCTTACTATACATGGTAATTTTTTGTTAGAAAAAAAAGCCTTACTATACATGGTCATTTTTTTGTTAGAAAAAAAAAAAGATTTCCTATACATGGTAATTTTTTGTTAGAAAAAAAAGCCTTACTATACATGGTAATTTTTTGTTGGAAAAAAAAAAAGCCTTACTATACACGGTCATTTTTTTGTTAGAAAAAAAAGCCTTACTATACATGGTCATTTTTTGTTGGAAAAAAAAAGCCTTACTATACATGGTCATTTTTTTTGTTAGAAAAAAAAAGCCTTACGATACATGGTCATTTTTTTGTTAGAAAAAAAAGCCTTACTATACATGGTCATTATTTGTTAGAAAAAAAAGCCTTACTATACATGGTCATTTTTTGTTAGAAAAAAAAAGCCTTACTATACATGGCCATTTTTTTATTAGAAAAAAAAAGCCTGACTATACATGGTCATTTTTTGTTAGAAAAAAAAAAGCCTTACTATACATGGTCATTTTTTGTTGGAAAAAAAAAGCCTTACTACATGGTCATTTTTTGTTAGAAAAAAAAAGCCTTACTATACATGGTCATTTTTTGTTAGAAAAAAAAGCCTTACTATACATGGTCATTTTTTGTTAGAAAAAAAAAGCCTTACTATACATGGTCATTTTTTGTTGAAAAAAAAAGGCTTACTATACATGGTCATTTTTTGTTAGAAAAAAAAGAAGGCTTACTATACATGGTCATTTTTTGTTGAAAAAAAAAAGCCTTACTATACATGGTCATTTTTTGTTAGAAAAAAAAGCCTTACTATACATGGTCATTTTTTGTTAGAAAAAAAAAGCCTTACTATACATGGTCATTTTTTTGTTAGAAAAAAAAGCCTTACTATACATGGTCATTTTTTGTTAGAAAAAAAAAAAGAAAAAAAAGGCTTTCTATACATTGTCATTTTTTGTTAAAATAAAACAAAAGCCTTACGAAACATGGTCATTTTTCGTTAGAAAAAAAAGGCTTTCTATACATTGTCATTTTTTTGTTGAAAAAAAAAGGCTTACTATACATGGTCATTTTTTGTTAGAAAAAAAAGAAGGCTTACTATACATGGTCATTTTTTGTTGAAAAAAAAAAGCCTTACTATACATGGTCATTTTTTTGTTAGAAAAAAAAGCCTTACTATACATGGTCATTTTTTGTTAGAAAAAAAAAGCCTTACGATACATGGTCATTTTTTTGTTAGAAAAAAAAGCCTTACTATACATGGTCATTTTTTGTTAGAAAAAAAAAGCCTTACTATACATGGTCATTTTTTTATTAGAAAAAAAAAGCCTGACTATACATGGTCATTTTTTGTTAGAAAAAAAAAAGCCTTACTATACATGGTCATTTTTTGTTGGAAAAAAAAAGCCTTACTACATGGTCATTTTTTGTTAGAAAAAAAAGAAGGCTTACTATACATGGTCATTTTTTGTTGAAAAAAAAAAGCCTTACTATACATGGTCATTTTTTGTTAGAAAAAAAAGCCTTACTATACATGGTCATTTTTTGTTAGAAAAAAAAGCCTTACTATACATGGTCATTTTTTTGTTAGAAAAAAAAGCCTTACTATACATGGTCATTTTTTGTTAGAAAAAAAAAAAGAAAAAAAAGGCTTTCTATACATTGTCATTTTTTGTTAAAATAAAACAAAAGCCTTACGAAACATGGTCATTTTTCGTTAGAAAAAAAAGGCTTTCTATACATTGTCATTTTTTTGTTGAAAAAAAAAGGCTTACTATACATGGTCATTTTTTGTTAGAAAAAAAAGAAGGCTTACTATACATGGTCATTTTTTGTTGAAAAAAAAAAGCCTTACTATACATGGTCATTTTTTTGTTAGAAAAAAAAGCCTTACTATACATGGTCATTTTTTGTTAGAAAAAAAAAGCCTTACTATACATGGTCATTTTTTTGTTAGAAAAAAAAGCCTTACTATACATGGGCATTTTTTGTTAGAAGAAAAAAAGCCTTACTATACATGGTCATTTTTTGTTCGAAAAAAAAAGCCTTACTATACATGGTCAATTTTTTGTTAGAAAAAAAAAAAAGTCTTACTATACATGGTCATTTTTTGTTAAAAAAAAAGCCTTACTATACATGGTCATTTTTTGTTAGAAAAAAAAAAAAGATTTACTATACATGGTCATTTTTTGTTAGAAAAAAAAAGCCTTACAATACATGGTCATTTTTTTGTTAGAAAAAAAAGCCTTACTATACATGGTCATTTTTTTTGTTAGAAAAAAAAGTCTTACTATACATGATCATTTTTTGTTAGAAAAAAAAAAGCCTTACTATACATGGTCATTTTTTTATTAGAAAAAAAAAGCCTGACTATACATGGTCATTTTTTGTTAGAAAAAAAAAGCCTTACTATACATGGTCATTTTTTGTTGGAAAAAAAAAGCCTTACTACATGGTCATTTTTTGTTAGAAAAAAAAAGCCTTACTATACATGGTCATTTTTTGTTAGAAAAAAAAGCCTTACTATACATGGTCATTTTTTGTTAGAAAAAAAAAGCCTTACTATACATGGTCATTTTTTGTTAGAAAAAAAAGAAGGCTTACTATACATGGTCATTTTTTGTTGAAAAAAAAAAGCCTTACTATACATGGTCATTTTTTTGTTAGAAAAAAAAGCCTTACTATACATGGTCATTTTTTGTTAGAAAAAAAAAGCCTTACTATACATGGTCATTTTTTTGTTAGAAAAAAAAGCCTTACTATACATGGGCATTTTTTGTTAGAAGAAAAAAAGCCTTACTATACATGGTCATTTTTTGTTCGAAAAAAAAAGCCTTACTATACATGGTCAATTTTTTGTTAGAAAAAAAAAAAAGTCTTACTATACATGGTCATTTTTTGTTAAAAAAAAAGCCTTACTATACATGGTCATTTTTTGTTAGAAAAAAAAAAAAGATTTACTATACATGGTCATTTTTTGTTAGAAAAAAAAAGCCTTACAATACATGTTCATTTTTTTGTTAGAAAAAAAAGCCTTACTATACATGGTCAATTTTTGTTAGAAAAAAAAGCCTTACTATACATGGTCATTTTTTGTTAGAAAAAAAAAAGCCTTACTATACATGGTCATTTTTTTTGTTAGAAAAAAAAGTCTTACTATATATACATGATCATTTTTTGTTAGAAAAAAAAGAAGGCTTACTATACATGGTCATTTTTTGTTGAAAAAAAAAAAAAGCCTTACTATACATGGTCATTTTTTGTTAGAAAAAAAAGCCTTACCATACATGGTCATTTTTTGTTAGAAAAAAAAGCCTTACTATACATGGTCGTTTTTTTGTCGAGAAAAAAAAAGCCTTACTATACATGGTCATTTTTTGTTAGAAAAAAAAAGCCTTACTATACATGGTCATTTTTTGTTAGAAAAAAAAAAGCCTTACTATACATGGTCATTTTTTGTTAGAAAAAAAAAGCCTTACTATACATGGTCATTTTTTGTTAGAAAAAAAAAAGCCTTACTATACATGATCATTTTTTGTTAGAAAAAAAAAGCCTTACTATACATGGTCATTTTTTGTTCGAAAAAAAAAGCCTTACTATACATGGTCATTTTTTTGTTAGAAAAAAAAAAAAGTCTTACTATACATGGTCATTTTTTGTTAAAAAAAAAGCCTTACTATACATGGTCATTTTTTGTTAGAAAAAAAAAAAAGATTTACTATACATGGTCATTTTTTGTTAGAAAAAAAAAGCCTTACAATACATGGTCATTTTTTTGTTAGAAAAAAAAGCCTTACTATACATGGGCATTTTTTGTTTGAAAAAGAAAGCCTTAAAATACATGGTCATTTTTTGTTAGAAAAAAAAAGTCTTACTATACATGGTCATTTTTTTATTAGAAAAAAAAAGCCTGACTATACATGGTCATTTTTTGTTAAAAAAAAAAAAAAGCCTTACTATACATGGTCATTTTTTGTTGGAAAAAAAAAGCCTTACTACATGGTCATTTTTTGTTAGAAAAAAAAAGCCTTACTATACATGGTCATTTTTTGTTAGAAAAAAAAGCCTTACTATACATGGTCATTTTTTGTTAGAAAAAAAAGCCTTACTATACATGGTCATTTTTTGTTAGAAAAAACAGAAGGCTTACTATACATGGTCATTTTTTGTTGAAAAAAAAAAAGCCTTACTATACATGGTCATTTTTTGTTAGAAAAAAAAGGCTTACTATACATGGTCATTTTTTGTTGAAAAAAAAAGCCTTACTATACATGGTCATTTTTTGTTATAAAAAAAAAGCCTTACTATACATGGTCATTTTTTGTTAGAAAAAAAAGCCTTACTATACATGGTCATTTTTTGTTAGAAAAAAAAAAGCCTTACTATATACATGGTCATTTTTTGTTAGAAAAAAAAGCCTTACTATACATGGTCATTTTTTGTTAGAAAAAAAAAAAGCCTTACTATACATGGTCATTTTTTGTTAGAAAAAAAAAGCCTTACTATACATGGTCATTTTTTGTTGGAAAAAAAAAGCCTTACTACAAGGTCATTTTTTGTTAGAAAAAAAAAGCCTTACTATACATGGTCATTTTTTGTTAGAAAAAAAAGCCTTACTATACATGGTCATTTTTTGTTAGAAAAAAAAAGCCTTACTATACATGGTCATTTTTTGTTGAAAAAAAAAGCCTTACTATACATGGTCATTTTTTGTTAGAAAAAAAAGAAGGCTTACTATACATGGTCATTTTTTGTTGAAAAAAAAAAGCCTTACTATACATGGTCATTTTTTGTTAGAAAAAAAAGCCTTACTATACATGGTCATTTTTTGTTAGAAAAAAAAACCTTACTATACATGGTCATTTTTTGTTAGAAAAAAAAGCCTTACTATACATGGTCGTTTTTTGTTAGAAAAAAAAAGAAGGCTTACTATACATGGTCATTTTTTGTTGAAAAAAAAAGCCTTACTATACATGGTCATTTTTTGTTAGAAAAAAAAGAAGGCTTACTATACATGGTCATTTTTTGTTGAAAAAAAAAAGCCTTACTATACATGGTCATTTTTTGTTAGAAAAAAAAGCCTTACCATACATGGTCATTTTTTGTTAGAAAAAAAAGCCTTACTATACATGGTCATTTTTTGTTAGAAAAAAAAAAGCCTTACTATACATGGTCATTTTTTGTTAGAAAAAAAAAAAGTCTTACTATACATGATCATTTTTTGTTAGAAAAAAAAAGCCTTACTATACATGGTCGTTTTTTTGTCGAGAAAAAAAAAGCCTTACTATACATGGTCATTTTTTGTTAGAAAAAAAAGCCTTACTATACATGGTCATTTTTTGTTAGAAAAAAAAAAGCCTTACTATACATGGTCATTTTTTGTTAGAAAAAAAAGCCTTACTATACATGGTCGTTTTTTGTTAGAAAAAAAAGAAGGCTTACTATACATGGTCATTTTTTGTTGAAAAAAAAAGCCTTACTATACATGGTCATTTTTTGTTAGAAAAAAAAAGAAGGCTTACTATACATGGTCATTTTTTGTTGAAAAAAAAAAGCCTTACTATACATGGTCATTTTTTGTTAGAAAAAAAAAGCCTTACTATACATGGTCATTTTTTGTTAGAAAAAAAAAAGCCTTACTATACATGGTCATTTTTTGTTAGAAAAAAAAAGCCTTACTATACATGGTCATTTTTTGTTAGAAAAAAAAAAGCCTTACTATACATGGTCATTTTTTGTTAGAAAAAAAAAGTCTTACTATACATGGTCATTTTTTTTGTTAGAAAAAAAAAGTCTTACTATACATGATCATTTTTTGTTAGAAAAAAAAAGCCTTACTATACATGGTCATTTTTTGTTCGAAAAAAAAAGCCTTACTATACATGGTCATTTTTTTGTTAGAAAAAAAAAAAGTCTTACTATACATGGTCATTTTTTGTTAAAAAAAAAAAGCCTTACTATACATGGTAATTTTTTGTTAGAAAAAAAAAAAAAGATTTACTATACATGGTCATTTTTTGTTAGAAAAAAAAAGCCTTACAATACATGGTCATTTTTTTGTTAGAAAAAAAAGCCTTACTATACATGGTCAGTTTTTTTTACTAGTTTAAAAAAAAAAACAAAAAAAAAACCTTACTATACATGGTCCTTTTTTTATTAGAAAAAAAAAGCCTGACTATACATGGTCATTTTTTGTAAAAAAAAAAAAAAGCCTTACTATACATGGTCATTTTTTGTTGGAAAAAAAAAGCCTTACTACATGGTCATTTTTTGTTAGAAAAAAAAAGCCTTACTACATGGTCATTTTTTGTTAGAAAAAAAAAGCCTACTATATACATGGTCATTTTTTGTTAGAAAAAAAAGCCTACTATATACATGGTCATTTTTTGTTAGAAAAAAAAGAAGGCTTACTATACATGGTCATTTTTTGTTGAAAAAAAAAAGCCTTACTATACATGGTTATTTTTTGTTGAAAAAAAAAAGCCTTACTATACATGGTCATTTTTTGTTAGAAAAAAAAGAAGGCTTACTATACATGGTCATTTTTTGTTGAAAAAAAAAAAGCCTTACTATACATGGTCATTTTTTGTTAGAAAAAAAAGCCTTACTATACATGGTCATTTTTTGTTAGAAAAAAAAAAGCCTTACTATACATGGTCATTTTTTGTTGAAAAAAAAAAGCCTTACTATACATGGTTATTTTTTGTTGAAAAAAAAAAGCCTTACTATACATGGTCATTTTTTGTTAGAAAAAAAAGAAGGCTTACTATACATGGTCATTTTTTGTTGAAAAAAAAAAAGCCTTACTATACATGGTCATTTTTTGTTAGAAAAAAAAGCCTTACTATACATGGTCATTTTTTGTTAGAAAAAAAAAAGCCTTACTATACATGGTCATTTTTTGTTAGAAAAAAAAGCCTTACTATACATGGTCATTTTTTTTGTTAGAAAAAAAAAAGTCTTACTATACATGATCATTTTTTGTTAGAAAAAAAAAAGCCTTACTATACATGGTCGTTTTTTTGTCTGAAAAAAAAAAGCCTTACTATACATGGTCATTTTTTGTTAGAAAAAAAAAGCCTTACTATACATGGTCATTTTTTGTTAGAAAAAAAAAAGACTTACTATACATGGTCATTTTTTGTTAGAAAAAAAAGCCTTACTATACATGGTCATTTTTTGTTAGAAAAAAAAAGCCTTACTATACATGGTCATTTTTTTTGTTAGAAAAAAAAGCCTTACTATACGGTCATTTTTTGTTCGAAAAAAAAAAGCCTTACTATACATGGTCATTTTTTGTTAGAAAAAAAAAAAGATTTACTATACATGGTCATTTTTTGTTAGGAAAAAAAAGCCTTACTATTTATTCATGGTCATTTTTTGTTAGAAAAAAAAAAAAGTCTTACTATACATGGTCATTTTTTTTTACTAGTTAAAAACAAAACAAAAAAAGCCTTACTATACATGGTCATTTTTTTATTAAAAAAAAAGCCTTACTATACATGGTCATTTTTTGTTTGAAAAAAAAAAAGCCTTAAAATACATGGTCATTTTTTTTGTTAGAAAAAAAAAGTCTTACTATACATGGTCAGTTTTTTTTACTAGTTTAAAAAAAAAAAAAAAAAAAAAAAAAAAAAAGCCTTACTATACATGGTCTTTTTTTTTTTTTTACTAGTTTAAAAAAAAAAAAAAGCCTTAGTATACATGGTCATATTTTAATTTTAAAAAAAGCCTTACTCTACATGGTCTTTTTTTTTTTTTTACTAGTAAAAAAAAAAAAAAAAAAAAAAAAAAAAAGCCTTACTATACATGGTCTTTTTTTTTTTACTAGTTAAAAACAAAACAAAAAAAGCCTTACTATACATGGTCATTTTTTTATTAAAAAAAAAGCCTTACTATACATGGTCATTTTTTGTTTGAAAAAAAAAAAGCCTTAAAATACATGGTCATTTTTTTTGTTAGAAAAAAAAAGTCTTACTATACATGGTCAGTTTTTTTTACTAGTTTAAAAAAAAAAAAAAAAATAAAAAAAAAAAAAGCCTTACTATACATGGTCTTTTTTTTTTTTTTACTAGTTTAAAAAAAAAAAAAAGCCTTAGTATACATGGTCATATTTTAATTTTAAAAAAAGCCTTACTCTACATGGTCTTTTTTTTTTTTTTACTAGTAAAAAAAAAAAAAAAAAAAAAAAAAAAGCCTTACTATACATGGTCTTTTTTTTTTTTTTTTTACTAGTTTAAAAAAAAAAAAAAAGCCTTAGTATACATGGTCATATTTTAATTTAAAAAAAAGCCTTACTCTACATGGTCATTTTTTTTTTTTACTAGTAAAAAAAAAAAAAAAAAAAAAAAAAAAGCCTTAGTGTACATGTTCTTTTTTTTTTTTTTTTTTTTTAAATTTAAAATTAGCCTTACCGCCTTACGAATTAAAGGTCTTACTATACATGGTAATTTTTGATAGGGGAAAAAAGCCTTGCTTTAGGTGGTCTTTTTTTTTTTCCATTAAAAAAATAAATAAAAAAATGTTTAAAAAAAAAAAAAAAAAAAAAAAAAAGACTTTCTGGTGGTCATGGTCTTTTTTTTTTTTTTTTTTTTAACATAAAACTCAAACTCTGCGAGGAGAGGACGCGCCAGTCAACTTAATAGGTCATTAATAAAACCCACAAAACTTAGTCAGATGTCATACTGCTAAGGTTTTATTTAGTTCATGCAGATGTCAAACACAAAGAGAAAAATCACACACCTCCAGACGCACATCAGCATCTCTCGTCGAGTGTCCAGTGAAGCACACAAAAATACATATTCCAAAGACGACACACTGGCATCAACCGACTCACAACAGGCTAACGGCACACCTGCAACGTACGAGGTGTATCAGTAAAGTACTAAGTACTCGCAAATTTTGCCTCAACTCGCGCACTGATCAAATATTTCAGGATTTCTGTCTTTTGTGACACCAGTCCTGGAACTTTCCTGACACACTTCTCGCACGCCTACCGAAAGATCTGCGAGGGGAGGACGCGCCAGTCAACTTAAAACAATAAAGATGGATCCTTCATGACTCCCATGATAAGTGACGATTCGATACGCGTTTACATTCAAACCACAACAACACCAACAGATCCAAGAACATTACGTACATCAGCCAGCAGCAATGTATAAAACATATCAAGACTCCATAAAAAGCCACAAAAATAAACAATTGTCCTCACATAGATCATTTCCCCATATATATTTTCCTTGAGCACAATAAAACCGGTTAAAATACTCATCTGAAGGGGGTACAATTACAAATAAATTATTTCAACACTCCCTAACTTTTTTTTTTTTTTTTTTTTTTTTTTAAATTACATCCAAGTGCTCCTCCCTCAGCTGATTTGCATACGGTACAAATTCAAAATGTGCCGCCGCCGTCAAAAATTGCACACTCGCTCCGAGCTCGTGGAAACGCGTTCACGACCGTCAACAGCTGAAAAGGTCTCATTCATTTGTGGGGAACAAATAGCGGCGCTGGAAAGGTCAACGCAGAAGTGCACACAAAAGCCGAAAAGGGGACGAGACCGATTTGAATTCGTTCTCACGTCCGTTTCCAAACGGAAAACACATTTGGTCCTTACAGCTGCCCATAAACGTCTTGTCAGCTGATCACACAAACAAAACCAGTCAACTAAACAACACAAAAAAAAGGCAAATGTACCCTAAATAAAGCATTTCTTCATCCAACTACGCCAAACGTTCCCTTTGCTTCTGCAGCATCGTCCCTAATCACACAGCAGCCAGAAAATTACAATCTCATTGTATATTAAATTTCTCTCATACAGTCGCAGCTTGAAATATACACGCAAGATCTTTTGTCATTTACACATTTACAGTAGTCGAACTCATGCCGATTTGGAGAGGGGCAGAAACGGCAACGCAATATTCGTGTAGGAATGTTACGGACAAAAAAAATAAACCCCGGAGAATTTAAAACCTCAATGACGAATCGTGTGTTAAAGCATGCGGGGAGGTCAACATGCTAGCATGAAGACACAATTTGCAACGTATGAAAATAGAGCGTTTTGTTGGGTTTTCCCCTTTTCGATAGATTCCCTTTCAACGACGATGTGGATCGAAATCGTGTTATCGGACGGCTCTCGGTCCGGGTCTCCCTCTCACGTTAAATGGAGACGACGCGTCTACATGGCGAGCAAAGCGTCCTCCGGCCGGTCGGGCTTCTTGCGGCTGGGGGTTCCCTGCGCCGCGCCGGGTTCGTTACTCGGGGGGGACGGCAGGTTGGGGACCATCTCGGCCGCTTTGGCTCGCTCCTCCAGGAACTTGTCAAACTCTGAAACAATACAGGTGAATCAAAATATGCAATGGACCAAACATTACAGTAAGTAGTGTTTTACGTATCATATACGCTAACTTCTGCTAGCCTCTCTATGGCTTTTTACATTATATGTTAGCATTAAGGCACTTTTGTTTGACTAAATTATATATATTAGCTGATTTTTTTTTTTTTGGTGCTTAACTCATTTGTTGCCAAAGACGTATAAATACGTTAGTTTTTTTATTTTTATTTTTTAAATGTTTTAAGTGGCCCAAAGACGTATTTATACGTTTTTTTGTTTTTGTTTTTCTTAATGTGAGAGCATACAGAAGGCTTTGAAGCAGGCTCTCAACTGCAAAGAACGGTTGCAGAAATGGTAGTTATTAGACAAAGAGCCAGCAGGTGGCAGCAGAGCAAATGATTTGTGAAAAATTGATTGTTCTAATGCTAATTGCTGCAAAACTGAAAGAGATAGAAATATACTTTTTTTCCCTGATGAAAGATGAGAATGTAATCTTTCTTTTGATAGGTTCCATGTTTTTATAGCAATATAGCACAATATTCTGTGGGCTTTGCAAAATCAGTCAAAATCCAGTAAAACAGCCGGGAGCGAATGGGATTGCGAAATGTGAAAATGGTTGGGGGGGGAGAATTAGTGAAAAAAATATAGAATATTTTTTTGGTTTTTGTTTAAGTGTGTTTTAATAATCTTTAACCTATTAAAATGATCACAACATGTATGCTAAGTTGCGTTAGCCTGCTTATGTATTTTCACACTGCAAATTAGCATTGATGTAGAAGTTTACTGTGCTGTACTTACCTTCGCTCGTCACGCCTTCCTCACCTTCATCTCCTTTCTGTAAACAGGAGAAAGTGTTTTAAATGTGATAGCGAACCCTGTAAACACGCTCACGCTCATAGCGGAGGCAACCTCAGAGTCAGCATGCAAACATTCTCTACGAATAAACGCTCACCTGTTCGGTCAGACGACTGTGTCATACTGACCCCTTGCCGGTCAATTAACACTCACCCCCAAAAAAAGTTCTTAAAAATGGCACCAATGTGCAACAAGAGAATTATATACCCACAGACATGACAGGATTACATATTAGTGTAAAATGAGCATGAGAAGAAACTGTGCAAAAGCAGATACATATGAATTGGATTTGTGTTTGAACAATACTAATAATATTAAAAATGTAAAAGAAATGTGTTATGTTACGAGAATAAAGACTACAAGAAAAGTGGAAGAATAAAAGTATTATTTGGAAGAAAGTCCTAACAATATGAGCATAAAGCCAAATTAAATGCATGAAAAATGTGTAATTGATGCTCATTTTTACATTATGCTGCCATGTTAATAACCACTGATTCCCACAAAAGAGTGTTAGCAAAGTCATCGAGGATGTTAAAATGGAATGAGCAGAGGAAGAAACAAATATTCCCAAAAGTAGCGAGACAAAAAGGGAGAAAACAGAATGGAAAAAAGTCGAGAGGATGCAGAAATAATACAGAACAAAAATCCAAAACGATGATGGCCTCACCACATCAGTACTTAGCCACTCCTCTATGTCATCCATGACAGAGGCCTGGCCTCCGACACACTAGGGGGCGACAGCAAAACAGACGTGGGGTGGCCCAGTGGGGGCGGCAAAGCCACAAAATAAAGAAAACAAAACCCAGCCCCAAAACACAAACGTGAATATGACTTCATTGAAAGTTACTTAATGAAATATATCAAATAAAAATACATTTAAAAGCAAAATAATAATCATAAAGTGATGAAACATGTTGGTGTAGGTGTTCATGAAAATACAACCAATCATTGAACACAAATATTTCTAATGATTCTGTTAAAAAGGTCGGAATTAACAAGCTGCTATCTTGATTTGTTATTTGGCTAAGTAGCATCTGGTAATGTTTGCAACCGGGTGCAGACTTTGACATCTCCAATTCACAAATGAAAGAATGTTTCACTTGGGAGACTCACAGCTGTTGCACGCGGCTCTTTGACCTCTAAAGTGGGAGGAGCAGCAGCAGGAGGAGGAGGAGGAGGAGGAGCAGCCTGGCCGTCCTCTGCCGGAGTCCTGAGAATTCAAGGATTAACAACAACAGCAGTCGTATCAAAGTCACGATTCCACCGAATTGTAGTTGGAATTCATTTACATTTTGTTGGGTTCCGGGAGCGATCCGGTCCTGGTTTGGGCGAAGACGTCGAACTCATCCTGGGAAGTTGGAGGCTTGCAGCTGGATAAAGAGCTCAGAGTGCTGCTCACGCTGTCGCCGCCCACATCTGCAAGGGGGACGTCAATGAAAACTCCTCACGGTTTTTGGTGCTTTGCATCCCGAAGCCGTACCGAGTCCGGCCAGGCGAGAGGCCAAGGTGGCCGGGGAGGATGGTCTCCCGGCGCCGGCGGTGACGCTCGGCGGCAAGCTGCTTGGGGCGGCGGCGTTGGGCAGGTTGCTGACCACTGCTGGAGAGGCGGGGCCCAGATCGATCAGGTTGTCCTCTGTCGCTTCACTTAACACCTGGTGGGGAAGAGAGAAGAATCATGTTGTGAATAAGACAAAAAAAAAAAAAAGAAAATGGGGGAAAGCGGATTGTTCGGGTCACGTTCTTTACCTGACATTGTCTGCCATTTAACACAATCAAGTGCATAGATTCATTGAGGCTGCATTAACAAGACATGCTATAACGGGGTAGCCAGATTTCAAATGTCCATATAGGCTAAGACTACTTCAACCGGGAAGTCAACCCAAAAACATTCTTTACAATATGTTCTATGCACCTCAACTAGTCGAAACACGTTTGTTGTATGAATTAAGCACCGAAATCCACCCCCGTTTCGATCCATATCAAGGGGCGGCCATTTTGTCACAGTTGCTCAGATAACGACCAATCGCGTGTCATCTGTTTTCTGAATTTCGGTCATGTGATGTTTGCAAGTTTAGCCATGATTGGTCGTTACCTGAGCAACTGTGATGTTATTATCTTCAGTCGACCAGCAAGTGGCAAAATGGAAAGTGGATTTTGCTGCTTAATTTATATTCCACAAAAACAATATTAACTCTTTTGCTCCTAATGACTTATAAATACGTTTTTTATGTTTTAACTAGTGTCCCAAAGACGTGTTTATATGTTTTTCTGTTATGCTAGAGCATACAGAAGGCTTTGATGCAGCCTCTCAACTGCAAAGAACGGTTGCAGAAATGGTAGTTATTACACAAACGGCCAGCAGGTGACAGCAGAGTATAAGAGATCAACCAGGGCTATGTTGAAAAAAAAAAAAAAAGAGGCTCAATTACTCACAATTTTAAATAGGTTTGTGAAAATTTATTAAACTTAAATTCTAATGCTAATTGCTGCACAATGGAAAAAAATTGAAATATACTTTTTTTGTTTTTCTTCTTGATGATAGAAGAGACTAATCTTTCTTCCATGCTTTTATAGCAATAGAACACAATATTCTGTGGGCCTTGCAAAATCAGTCAAAGTCCTGTAAAACAGCCGGGAGCGAACGGGATTGCGAAATGTGAAAATGGCTGCAAGCGAATGAGTTAATAAGAATGCTCTTTTTAGACAAATGGGGGTGCACGGAACATATCGTAAATAACATTTTTTGGGGGGGGTTGACTTCCCTTTTAACAGACTACTGGTCTTTTAGGGAGGCTGACATTAGTATCATACTTGCCTGTCTCAGCTAGCCACAGAAACAGAGAACGAAAAAGATCAGGAGGGGGGGAAAAAAAAAAAAAAAAAAAAAAAAAAAAAAAAAAAAGAGATAGTGAATACAGTTACATGCCTGACAGTGGCACAAAAACTATGGAATGTATACAGTGCCTTATTTAAAGGAAAGCCAACAAAGATGCAGCTAAATGTCCTTACAGTGTTTTGATAATGTCGAATTCTGTAATACAGAGTGCATCTCTAATGAATTTGAAAACAAATGCACATCAAATGGATTATATCATTATCTTCTTAAATTATACAGGTGTATCTCAATGAATTAAATTACAGTATATAGTACAAAAAAAAGTCAAACTCCTTATATAGATTCAATCCAATCCATTTTTTTTTAAATCACAATTAATCACATGGGTTCAATAATTAACCAGTGATTAATCACAAATTAATTGCACATTTTATATGTTTTAAATGCACAATTTTTCATCTTTCATACTCTTGTTACCAGAAAAAAATTAGCCTAATAGAAATATGGTTGTTTGTTTGTGTTCATTGAATTTCATATTAATTCACAAAGTTATGTAGTGTACTTTAAAAATGTGTGTGAAAAACATCTGTGTTGAGATCATTTTTCTGCTCCCAGATGGCATTAGCGTTTCATGTTAGATATTTGTGAGAATGAACAGGGCATTTTCCTTTCCATATTCAGAGCTGGCTAATTGTGAACTTGTGCGCATTTTTAAAATGATAAATTACAACTTGATCACAAATATATGCAATTATCTGTAAGGTGATTTTCCCAAAAAAAAAAAAAAAAAGCTATTCATGCCCTAATTTAATGACAGTGTCTTTGTTGCATTTCCATTTAATTTGGCATTCAAATCAGTGAACGCCCGATGACATATCAGACATTGCGAAGATGACTGGCAACATTCAAACCCACGAGACACAGGCTGAAAGGCAGCGATGTCGACGAGTGAGACATCATGCAGCCGCGGGCGTAACAGTAGCACTCAATGACAGACAGACAACGGAAACGTTCCCCCCCACCTGGAGTACTGACTCACCCCATTGTTGACAGTCTGAGCTGCAGACCTCCCAGATCGGAACCTCTCGTATCTGCAGTGGCAAAATGGCACGGGATGTTAAACAAATATGCGCCAAGTCACGTATTCAGCTGTTCTCACCTTTCATAGCGCAAGAAAATGTTGTTGAGGTCGTCGTTTACGTGCAGCAGCTCCTCAGTCACTGCCTCGTTTGACACGCACGAGATGAGCTCCACTATCCTCTGCTGCATGGCTCGGCAAGTCCGGTTCAGCTCCTGAAACGCACGCAGTATGAAAAGGTGCTAATGAGACACGCGTGCGCGAGCAGTTCAAAAGACGAGGGGCTCCTTGCCTGTAGTAACTCGTAGTCTGAAGTGTCCTCCTGTCCCGGAACCATCTCAGTCAACATCTCGGACATGACCTTCGTGTTTCCTCGAACGACATCCAACTCGCTGCGCAGTCTGCAAATCTGGCAGAGAAACAAAAGAATTCTGAAAGGAGTTTCAAATGATATTTAACTCATTTGCTGCCAAAAAATTTATATGCTCTATTCTAAATATTACCATTCTCCCAAAGACGTATTTATACGTTTTTATGTTTGTTTGTTTTTTTGTTTTATTATTATGCTAGAGCATACAGAAGGCTTTGATGCAGCCTCTGAACTGAAGAGCATGGTAATGGCAATGGTAGTTATTACAAAAACGGTCAGCAGGTGGCAGCAAAGTATAAGAGATCAACCAGGGCCATGTTGCAACAAAGCTGTTTTCCGCACACTTTTAAACAGATTTGGGAATAGTGATGAAACTTAGCTATATTCTAATGCTAATTGCTGCAAAAGAGATAAAAAATTACTTCTTCTTTTTTCCCTGATGAAAGAAGAGAGACAAAATTTTAATTTGGTAGGTTTCAAGTTTTTATAGCAAAAGAACACAATATTCTGTGGACCTTGCAAAAGCCAATAAATCAGGGGTTGCTTCAGTGAAAATGTGTTTGGATCATCGTTGACCTTGACTAGATTTCAAAGGTTTGGACGTAGTTCCTCATTGAAAAACACTACCTGTTCAGGTGTTGGGTTGATGGCTCCAGACGTCTGAATGTTTGGAACCTGAGGTGTGGTGAAAGCTGTCGGAACAACATGCGGAGCAGGCTGGGAGGGGGCGCTGTACTTATGCAGAGTCGAGTCTCCCTCCGGTGCAGATGCGGTCTGGGACAAAGCAACAAATTAAATGACAACACAAAAAAACAATCAAATGCTTGTATGGGATGTCCTCATACCCGCTGAGGTGTATGAATCGGCGAGAGGGTCTCCAGGTCTGACAGAGGGAACTCGATGCCTTTTCTCTTTAGCTCCTCGTAGATTTGGACGACGCCTGTGAGGTCGGGACTGCTCCTGAACGCATCGGCCCATGCCTGCAGTTGCAATCGCAGGCGAGCAATATTGCAGATTAACTTCCATTAAAAAAAAAAAAACATTTAGGAGCTATTGCCACACTTAAATGACATTTAATCACATAAAGTGTAGACAAGACAGTGTAACAAAAAAATAAAATAAAATATCAGAGGCCTTGTTTTGAACTTGTTAGCTTAATGCAGGGGTGTCCAAACTTTTTCATTTGAGGGCCACAAATCAGAAGGACGCAAGGGCCACATAATGTTATGAAGATAAATTGCGTTAAGTCATAAAAATTGTGCAAATAATTAATTTGTGCTTTTGCATATTTAGAAAAATGCTACAGTACATAAACCAGTTTCTTTGTAATATGGCAGTAGGTTTATTATATGTAGTTTTGGAATTTTTCATTTTAGTTTTTATTTTGTTTTGAGTTTTTTGTTGTTGTTTTTTTTAATTTAGTTAATTATTTTTCAGGGGGGTTCTATTAGTTTTTTATTAGTTTTAGTTCTTTAATAAATGCTTAGTTTTAGTTTAGTTAGTTTCAGTATTAGTTTTAGTTTTTTTTCTCTTTTTAATGTGTATGACTCGCGCACAACATTTAAAAAAAAAAAAACACCATGGGCGCAACGTCATTATTCCGGATTATATCAAAATAAAACTACTAAAAGTCACATTTCAAATCATCCCCAAAGGCTCATGCATTAAATTACCAAAGACTAAAACAAAGGACATTTTTACTACAATTATAGTTTTATTTTAGTTAGTTTTGTCAACATCAAATGTAGTTTGTTAGTTTTCTTTTTTTAAAAAGCATCTTCGTCTTTGTTTTATTTCGTTAACGAAATTGTTTTTTGAATTTTAGTTTTTTCGTCAGTTTTAGTTAACTAAAATAACTTAATAGCATCTGTTTTTCGACACCTTCCCTTCTTACTTTGACCATCTCCAAACATTTTTGTTTGTATTTTATTTGAACTGAGTCAAATGCCATTTTTAGCATATGTCGCGGGCCACTAAAAGATAGACGGCGGGCCGCAAATGGCCCCCGGGCCGTAGTTTGGACGCCCCTGGCTTAATGGCTTGAAAAAAAATAAAAAACATTGCTATGCTTCTATCCTGGCTTCATAATGTGGCCAACTGGTGGAAATAAGAGCATTGCGAGGTTACCTGAGCTGAGCTCTGTAACATGAGCTGCGCTGGGTGAAGCCCCAGAGACGCTCGCTTTTATCTGACTGCACCTTGCGCGCTGCTGCACAACCTCAAACGTGTCATAAAAACCTCATTTACTGTCGTGATCATAAATAACCATTTCTCGATTGCGGCACATGAAAAAAGGTAACCAAACTGCATGTGCGTGACACGATGCTGTTGTTTTTTTCTTACCTGAATGAGCGCCAATACTTTGTCTTGAACGATAGTGGGAGGGTTGTTTTTGGGAGAGATGACTTTAACGAGAACGCCGTCCACAAAATCCCTGCTAGTGACCAGAGCATGAAACCGGTGGCCGCAGTTCTTCACGCAAGTCTCCAGCACCTAACGGGAGCAGAGAGGTGAAAAAAGGTCAAACCACCGAGCTTCAACTTATTGTGACATCGTGATAGTACAAAAATGCTGTCCTGGCTGCTCAGACCAATATTTAAAAAAGTGACAGTTAAGTAGATATCAATATTAGAAGAACAATGTGGTATGTACACAGCAAGAGGCTCACCTGCCTGCCATTCGGTAAATAGGTGTATTGAGTTTTGTTAAGCAAAATGGTTGCCTTCAGCAAGACTTATGTATGTGTACATGCTTATGTGATGGGTAAGAACATAATGAGTTTGTTTTATATTTGTTGTACACACTTATTTATGTATTTTAGTTTTTATCTTAAGCAGAGTGTTACGATGGCAACTATTTGACTTTTGGAAGAGATTAATTTGCATATTTCCTACTGGGAAGTGTGTTTTTAAATACAAACAAACCTTCCATGGTTCGCTGTAATTCTCAGCTTTGCACTCACCGTTAAAGCCAGCATCACTTCCCTGTAGTTCCTATTGCCATTCAGTCTCTTCTTCACTGCTCTAATCGCATCTTTTGGCCTGCACACAAACACACACCTCAAAATTAACGACGACACGTAGAATAATATAGCAGAATTGAGAGATGGAATCTGTAAATCAATGATTCTCTCAAACTTGTATACAGAGGGTAGTAATGATTAACTCATGGTTTGTTTGACTAGTTCTACATAGGATATAGATCTCATACAATGAATACCGAGACAGGAAGAAACTCAGATTTAAGAAGTGTGCCATGCAGAGGCTTGACCCATCTAGGGCAAATTACAACTCACTAATCAAACACGCTCTGAACTTCACACAACGGCTTAACCATACAGAGATAAGCAGCGGGGCCTACCAGAAATCATATTTGCACAAGTAGAGATAGGCTTCAAATAATACAAATATAAAATAAGGCAAGTGTGTGTGCTACCACAACATCTAAGAAGTGATTATTAAATGTGTTGATTTTTCTCTGTGAACTTACCCGTCTTCTGTTTCATTTATAATATCACATATTTCCATGTTCAGCGTCCAGTCTTCACTTGGTAGCGATCCGTCAGTTGCTCTTTCTTGAATATAAATAAAGTGGGGAGAGGGGAAAAAAATGTTAAGTCACCTCTCAGACGCGAGTAAGAGTTCATAAGAGGGGATGACTAATGCTTAGCTAACTACTGGCTAACTTAGCTGTAGCTATTGTGATTCAATACGTCAACGCACGAGCGAATGACTTTGCAAATGTTATCTACGGCACACTAAGCACTACAAACGACAAAATAGTTCAAATGTTTTGGTAGCAATAATGCTAGAAACGACAACATATGGTAACTACGTTAGCTAGGCGGCTAACGGAGATAGTTTTTAAAGAGCACTGACGTTAGCCTAATGCTAACATGCACGTAAACAACATCGGTACGGATTCGATGCATTTTCAAAATATAATCGCATAAATGAACACAATATCGTTTCTCTGGTGCTTTTTTTTTTACATACCAATGCAATGCCCGACTGGGGTACTGTACGGATTTCCCATAAGGAACTCCATCTTGCCCGTCAACAAAACAAGTCAGGTCAGGCAATGGTGATGTTGCTAACATCAGGAAACTTCCAGCACGCCCCGCCCCCCACAGACATGTTATTGGCTGAGACACGCTGATCTTGAATGCGATTGGTCAGTCGCGACTTCACTCATCGAGGCAAGACGATTATAAATAAAAGGCTCCAATGGTTGCGACAGTAAATTGTTTTATGGTTCTGTCGCTTGCTCGGATTTCGTTGTAAGAAAGTATTTTAATTTTTCTTTTAAATTGTGTGTGTAAATAGAGAAGCGTGTCTAAAAACATTGGTGTCAAAGTTGCGGTACAGGGACCCGGCCACGTTAGCAAATCATGTGCCTCAACTTCATGTTTTGTTAAAAATACCAACAATGAAAACTGTCGTAACCTTGAAAACATTTTGTTACCAGGTCCCATTTTAAAATAAAATGACTAATAGTGAACACGTTTAGCTTCTAATTTAAAAAATTACCCATCAATTGAACAGACATTTATACTGTTTCAGAGTCATTACAGCCCTCTAATGATGATGTGGTCCATGGCCAAGATAATTTGACACCTTTGGTGTAAAAAAAAAAATGCTTGGCAATTTTAAATGACCACTGTGATTTGACTGCATGAATGTATGCATATTTCTGGTGGTAGTTCCTGCTAATTTATGGGTCAGAAACAACAATGTACATTACAGTGATTTAATTTAACACAAGAGATGAACTAAACATTAAAGTCACATTACTTCAACTAATACGTGTCTCTTTAATACAGAGAAGAGTGTGCATTCCTCACATGTTTAGCATACTTTATTTTGGCAACCAGATCAGGGTGTACCCTTCAGTTCGGATCGGCTCCACTTCACAAACACACTTCATGGAGATAAGCAGTATAGAAAACGGATGGATTCAATGTACAGTCAATGAAAACGGACACATGTTGAGAATTAATGACCAAACAAAAACAAACGTCTCAAAGTCTCCATTGTCTTTATGAGTGCCAAATATGTCACAGCTGACTGAGAACCAACTGGAGGCTCAGTGGGTGGTGTCGCATTTGGCGTCTGTCATACTCACAGACAGAGGAAAAAAAAAAGAAAAAAAAAGGCTGGCAATGTGTTAGCCAGGGTGGAGATGACTACAATAGACGGAGACAGCTGTCAATGCAGAATAGAAGGAACGGGATGCATTCTATTTCTGACTCATACATTGTGGAGTGTTGTCAGTTTGGCCGGAAGTCGCATGCAAGCTTCTTCCTCAATCCTGCAAAAGTTTGCGTTTGATAGTTGAACTCTCAGACGAGAGTTGTACAAAAAGGGCCCCGGCGGCAGTGCGAGCCCTCAGTTCATACATGTCATAGTCGTGAGCCCACTCCACATTGCCCCAGAACTGAATCTGTGACGGAGGGGGAGGGGACAAGGCAATATTAGTTGAATCAACAACAAATACAATTCCATGATGTCATTGCTGCTGACCAAAAGCACAACTCAACTTTATTTACAGCTATTACAACAAAAAAAAAACTTGTCGAATATGTCAAAAACTGCTCATTTAAAATGTAAATCATTGTGATTGTTTCTCAACTAAGGGTAACTAGGAATTGGACTGTGTATGAGACAACAAAGTGTGTCATGCATTGATAAGGTCAAAAGGCACCACGAGCCGATTTACAGCCCATTATGACCTCTTACATGAGCAGATTATTTGTGTGTGTGTGTGTGTGTGTGTTTTGTACCTGGTATTCCTCCTCCAGCCTGGAGAGCAGCACAGCCTGCTCCACACTCAGATGTCTGTCAATCATCCCTAGCGATAACACGACGGACTTCAGCTGGGTGATCACGTATTCCAGCCCTACACCGAAGACAGCACGTTTTTATGGCGCTCTACTTTGGCGACATAACAATCTGAAATTCGAGTCAAGCTGCTTCAACGGCAATTCTTATCAACAAATAAACAATTTATCGAAACCTGTGAGAGACCAGAAGTTGTACGATTTGAGATGTTGGCAGAATGTGTCTTTGGTTGCCTGAGGGATGTCGGGGCCCATAATACTGGATGAGGAGCCGATAGTGACGTTATATCTGAAATTCAAATACAACTAATAAACATCTTGAAAGGCCTTTACTACATTCCCATCTAGAACAACTCACAGGTACACCTGCACAAACTATTGCGATTCATGTTATACACTAACCATGCTTACCTGTTCTCAATCCATTGCAATACAGGGTCCCACTCGTTCCTCTGTAGATCAACCAAACCATACGGCTCATCCACTCTGTAACTACACCAAAGTCATATAGATTTGACGGTGAAATTGTTCCTCCATTTTGTCTTTCAATGACTTAATTACCACTAACATACCAAACAGTGTCTGTCTCCAGAAACTTTAAAGCGGCGCCGATCATTTGGTCCTTGTTGCGTTGTGTCGGATTGTCCAAAGCAGTGTTACAAAGTGTAGTCTGAAAAAAAAAAAGAAAACGGTACAACAAATTGGAATCGGATTGTTAATATTGTGGCTGGTTCGTGCTAAATATTAAACGATCTTATAAGAAAGACACTTAACGTAAATGTCAAGTTACTATCATTACCAGGTGCATGGTGTAAAACTTGAGCGTATCCCTTTGCGCATCCCACTCAGTTGCCACGGCGATGGCAAGGGCTTCATTTGGCACGGTGAACAGCTTCCCTCCAGGAGTTTTCAGCTTCCTTCGGTCTAGGTTTATCTCAAATAAACCCCCTAAAAGGAAACAAATGAACAACACACAGTATTATTATCTTTTACAGTAAGAAAACATGTGATATTAACATCCACATCGATTATATCGTAAGTTCATCAGCTCACATACCTTCACCTTGGGATATACTGACATCCTGGTAAAATCTTTTTCTCTCTGGAAGCAAAATATCTTTTGTTGAGAGTCTTCCCAGACATGGCTGATGAATACAATTATCAGGTAATCATTTTACCTGTTGTGGCTGATGACGAGTATTTTAACGAACATTTGTAGTGCTGAGGATTCGGGTGTATTTTCGACGGCGACAGGACACTTCCAAACTGATGGCGGAGTCTTGCAAGGTGTCTAAACATTGCAGCATTTGCCTGACTTTACTGTTTACGCGAAGCTAGTGTAGCTAAGGAGCACAAACACGCTGGGTTCTTAGATAACGAGACGCCGCATTTTTACGCGTGTATTTAGGAGCATTCGCATCGCATTTTAATATCAGTTTTTAAAATGTTAAAGTCTACCTACTGACAGTTTTCATCTTAGTTGCAGCGCTAGTGTTCAACAACACGCGTGTGACCTTCTTCGAGTGTTAGGCAAAAGTGTAGTACAGCTTAAAAGTAGGGAATTGTAGTTTTCTAGGTGGCATTCTGAGCCCTTACACAACACGAAAAAACTACACCCCTAACCCGTGAAGCTTTCCGCCAAATAAACCAATAAGAATCTACGATCTAAGCACGTCGAATAGTGTTAACCAATGAGAGGCGCGGATGCTTTCCCTTCGTCGTTGCGACGAAGTCCACTTACTTTCCTGGGAGCTCGGTCCCTGGCAAACTAGGTTTCAAGGGGATTTTGGAGGCTGGAGGACAGCTTCAGCCCCTCCCGACGCTTCTTCGTGGACGCCGGCAACACGCAGACGGCTACTGACCAGTGTGGGGTACTGAGCCAGCGAGTCGCGGGAGCCATGCCTGTCCCCGCTGGATACATGAGCGACTCCCAGTGCGCGGCCTTCGCATCCTCGGCCTCGCTTATCCCTCCGCCCCCGATCAACACCCGGCAGCCCGGCGTTGTCACTTCGCTGTTGTATAGCGGCTCCAAGTTTAGGGGGCATCAAAAGAGTAAAGGGAACTCGTACGACGTGGAGGTTGTTTTGCAGGTGGGCGTTTCAAATTGCATTTTTCACGTGAAAGGTGACAGGGGGGGTAATGGTGATCTGTCAAACGGGGGTGTGATGATTGACAGTTGGAGAATCAATGAGCATCGGCCTCGCTCGCCGAGCTAGCAATCGGTTTAGCATCGCCTCAATCAACACTATTGCTCCATAATGACACGTTATCCACAAATGCCACTTTGTGTTTGATTTGGCATCTGTAGATGTCAATCTGATGAATTCCTCCTATTCACAACTGCGTGTTTCATGTGTGTCGTATCCGGAATGGCGGCATGTTAACTTGCCAATTCTGCTTTGAGGCTGATGTCAACATGCTCACTTGTTTGTTTGTTTTTTCCTCTCAAGCACGTCACCATGGAGGACTCTTACCTATGTGGTTACCTGAAAATTAAAGGACTAACGGAGGTGAGTTGAGCTATTATCGTGAATAACTAGTGTTTATTACGGATTTTATGTAGTAATTTTTTGATATGTTCTTATGTAAATAACATTGATCAAAAGTCTGTTGTATAGCTGTTGTGTATGTACCTTATATTCGCCCCAGTTTTTAATTAGATAATGAAATTGGTTCCACATCTGAACTCAAAAGCGCACAATTAAAGCTGGCTGTGACCGCACGTGTAAATGAATGTCAAAATGATAAAAGTCATTTGTCTGCTGGGGCAGGAATACCCGACTCTCACCACATTCTTCGCTGGAGAGATTATCAGCCAAAAACGTCCGTTTCTCACCCGGAAGTGGGATGCCGATGAAGATGTGGATCGTAAACATTGGGTAAGTATGAATCAATAAGCTGTTTCAGCTTCTTTGTTTTTTTTTCTTCTGAAATGACTAACGTTTCCCTTTTTGTCACCAGGGCAAGTTCCAGGCCTTCTACCAGTATGCAAAGTCGTTCAACTCGGATGATTTTGACTATGAGGATCTTAAAAATTCTGACTATATTTTTATGAGGTGGAAGGTAAGGAGTCATTTGATCACGTGACCTTAATCTACTACTGTTATTAACGTCAGGCACATTTGTTGTTCATCAGGAGCAGTTCCTGGTTCCGGATCACACAATCAAAGACATCAGTGGCGCTTCCTTTGCAGGATTTTACTACATTTGTTTCCAGAAATCCACAGCAACGATCGAAGGCTACTACTACCACCGGAGCTCGGAATGGTAACCACAGCACAACCATTTTTTTTTTTTTTGTTAGTTACCTTAGCAGCCCAGTTGTTTTTGGATTACATCCCAAAAACAGCTGGAAATTGTCAGAATATTCACGCTCTCCCATTACGTGGAAACTGGTGCTCGCTTTCCTTTATTTTAATGCATTGTCAACTTTTGCATGGAATCAAGTCAACACGTTTTCTCTTCCACATTGGTGTGAGTGTGCGCAGGTGAAATATTTAATCTTTTTCCTCCAAATTGGGGAATCATTAACAGCCCCTCACCTCAATTTGCTGCTGTCATACATCAGTAGCACAAAAAAAGAAGAAGAAAAAGAACAATCATTTATATCTGCATGTTTGTTCCGGACCAATTGGTATGAGAGTTCAAAGTTGAATGACACATGTGGCACCCAAGTAGTATTACAGCAGTATTTGTCATTTTTCACATTGAAACTTCATTCACATGTTCCTATATAGCACTATGGATGTGATATCCAAAAATCATGATACGATATTGTCACGACATTGTGGGGGGGTTGGCAATATTTAAAAAAGATCACAATATTGTAAAAAATAAATAAATAAATATCCAAGCATACATTGATCGCTTCACGAGCAAATTAGGTTCCCCTTCATCTGACAATTAGCATAGATTTTTAAACATAGAAGGCCAAAACATCCCTAATGAAAATTAAATTGCACTAATAAACTAGCCACTAGAGGGTGCTAGAACTGTACAAATGGAAATCAACCTGATTTGTTTTTTGTTTTTTTTACATGTGTTCCTTTTAAATATTGTGAACATGACGACAATGATATTGTGGCAGTTTTAATATCACAATATCACGATATTGCCCTTATCGCTACGTCCCTATATAGCACCATATTTTTATATATTTTGTGTTTGTGTTTTGTACAATTTTCACAGTTTTCAGCACAAATTGTAACTTCATCCCAAAGGGTTTCTGCAGGTCATTAAAAATTATTAAATGGATTTTGTTAAAATTAGTGCCTTAAATGGCATTAAAAAGCATTGAATACGATGCCTACAGGTACTAAAATTTTTAATGTAAAAACATTGGTTATGCTTGATTTCACATACAAAGTTGTGCAAAAGAGTCACTATAACACAATTTAGCAATAATAAATGTGATTTTTAAAAAAAATATTTAAAAGTCCACAAGTTACTTCATGTTCCAAATTCCAATTGTTTTGAATTTGAAAAGAAAAATGTACAGTTCCTGTGCTATCACCAACATCCAACATGAAACACTAATGCCACCGAGTGGCAGAAAATTACAACACAACTGACTCAATGTTTCAAATAACTGAATGACTTACTTTAACATTACTGTACCGCTTATCTAAAACGTACAACCACATTTGTATTTCATAACCATATTTGTCCACTTTTATGTCAAGTAACAAATATGAAAGACTTCAAAAGTACTTCATTGTATATTTAGAACAGATAAGGTGCGATTAATTGTGAGTTAACTGGAAATCATGCAAGTACGATTACAATTTATCAGCCCTAATATTTAATGTTTATATGTGTATATGAATTATGAGATGTGCATTCAAATTATTTTTAAGCTTTAAATTAGAGTTGTTGTTTTCGTAACCTGTAACAATTAACACACAAATAGTGGGCCAGGTTATGCAATCAAATTACTTTGCCTATTTTCATGTTAAGTGCGTTGTCTCACCTCATCCAGGTACCAATCTCTAAACCTCACCCACGTCCCCGAGCACAGTGCCGCCATCTATGAGTTCCGGTGACCCCGGCTGGCATCGTAGATCTTGTTTGATGGACTTGAGGCGAAGCAGAGGTCTGCAGATGCTACTGAGACTAGAAAAGAAAAAGAGAAAAAAAAAAAAAAGAAAAAAGACAGCGTGGGATCTTTACAAGACGCAGCAAGCCAACACGGGCTTGTCAGTTGGACGGACAGAGTGCGGAAAGACATTTGAATGTATGTGCATTTGAGTGAGGTTTGGGGGGGGAAAAAAAAAAAAAAAGAGAAAGAAAGAAAATGAAATGCAGTCGTGCTCCCTGGTTGGAGCGTGTAAAGTCGGAACCAGCATCGGAGCCCGGGTGTGGTTCTTCTTACCCGTCTTATCTTTTAAATGTCTGGCTTTTGTTTTGTAATACTTGGCACACTTCCTCAAGACACTTTATTAGCGACTAAGTTGGGACGGTAGCTTTGCAGAAGCTAAGTGACATTCGACAAGGGTTGGATAAGGATTCCTTATTGGGGGGGAGGGTCTGCTTGGAAAAACAGGAACGAACTGGGGCTCATCAGGTTTTCGAAATGGAGCTTTAATCAGCGCTTTAAGCTTGACGTGACAGTTTCTAGACGATTTGGTTGACGCGGATGTTGTGGCGAGAAAAGATGGACATGTCGCGGCACTTTTCTGCCCCCTAGTGGGTGACACGCTAAAAACAAGCAAAACTCCTTCCTCCCTTCGTGGTCATCAGATATGCTTTTGAATCACAAGTGATTGCCGTGGATGTTGTTCTCTTGTTACATTTGCACAAAGACGAATTGGAGTATGCTATTAATGCGAATGCTCACAAGCCCCTCCCCCTTCACAAGTACGGAGAAAAAAGCTTTTGAACGACTTTTAAAGCGGCTGACTGTTTGGAGTGTTGAGAGACAAATCACATTTAAGTATTATTAAGAGAGTATTTTTTACCCTTTTAACTTATAGAACTTTGCTTCCACTAACGTCTCTTTTGACTATGCAACCTGTTCAACATAGCACTCTCCAAACAACAAGCCTCCATTTTCAGAGATTTTATTCTATCCTTAAAATATATGAAAAAAAAAAGGAAATATTTTTCAGATTCCCTATGAAGTCCCTCCCTAATCGTATTATTTCCCTTGTCATGTGACCGTGCCATGATTTTAAAAAGTTTATCAGAGTTGTACTATAAACAGATCAAGACGTGTGTCTGCTTGAGATTGAACCCGAGTTGGCCTGAGTGATTGTATGGAATGAAACTTGGATTTGGAAAAAAAAGAAAAAAAAAAGAGAAATCATATCAAAACGAACCTGCTGTCTGCTTTTGGAGCCATTTTTTTTTTTTTTTTAATGTTTGCTTCCCTCTAGTGGGTGAAAATGGTTCATGCTAATTTGATGCTTTGAACGTTGCATCAGACGTTAAGTACAATGCAGTATAGTATTGTTAGTATTATTAATTAGTGAAACAAAAAACAATATGGCAAAAAAGCCTTATTATAATAATTCCTGCAACAATAAATCAAGTGCCACCTATTACTCTAACTGTTGCATCTCATTTAATTACCATGTGGAGAGACATGGATTACTCAAATTATTGGTTGACATTGAGTTAAGGGAAAAAAATAAAATTAAAAAAATCTCACTATTATGTTTAAATAGCATCACAAAGAATTTAATCAATTTTTGATACATTTTAACCATCTTGGACTGGAAATCAGCCAATCACAGGGCACACTTCTTAAAATAGCCGACTTTTTTTTTTTTTTCAGATTTTTCCGGAAACAACAGCAACAAAAAATTGAACAATTTGCATCATGAGCAGATGATTTAGGCAAAAAAAATAAAAATAAAAATTGTAAAGGAATGACTTAGGCGACAGACACTTTCAAAAACTCAAAGGGCTCACCAGTAAGCCGTGTTGGACACCACATTACGTACTTAAAATGTTAGGAATGAATACCGCCATCACCAAATAAAAAGTGAGCACTGCCTACAGGGAAGTCAGGTGAGTAAACACTACTTTAAAAAAAAAAAAAAAAAAAAAAAGCCTAGAGTTCATATTTACATTGTTTCACAATGAAGGGTCATGACTCGTGAATTTTAGAAATTGATGAACTAATGTACAACTTAATATGACAATGTACAAAATACAAGTACTCTAGTGTACATGATGTACTGCACTTGACATGCATGTGTGTTTGTGTGCTCATATTAATTCCGGCATGTGAACACAAATAAGTTTATTGATGCGTTATGTGAATGTCTAGACTGGAAATGATCATGGCGTGATGTGAGAACGCCATTGGGGAAACTAGCTTTCAGGTGTGAACTGTCAAAAGTTCACCGTAATCCTTTATTATGTAGCAGACACGTCAAATGACGTCTTGTTATGACAACTTTACAACCTGCTATGTAACAACGGTTAAACGGGTCAGCGAACTTAATTGTGATTATGTAATAGCAATCGACAAGAACATTAAGAAACGTTTTCTATGAAAACGGAGACAAACTGTGAAATTGATGACGTGAATTTACAGTTTTGAGTGCAAGAGATTGAAATGGGCTCGGAACTAAGCCAAGTAGAACACCGCAGTATACTTGAATAATGTCAAATTTGAATTTGAGCTTCCATTTAGTGTAGCAGTTCGCATTGATGCCCTGTGTCGTCACCCCAAACCAGCTCGAGAAACTGGATGGATGGAAGGTTCACTTTGAATGTTTGCATTTTGAGTCACGGTTAAGTGCTTCAGTTATGTACTTAGTGTGCTTGGAGCTCTATTGTTTGCCGGACTGCCATCAGCAGGCTGCTAAGGAAGGAATACCTTTTGTGTCCTGAGGTTATTGGCCACAGAATTAGGTACACTTGCCAAAATCTGATAAAAAAAAACTACACCAGTGGTCTCCAACCTGCGGCTCTTTACTCCCTCTCTCCTGTGGATCTGTAATAAATAAATAGACATGAATAGTTTTTATATATTTATTTTTTAGATTAAATATCTGAATTCATTAATTTAATAATAATAATAATAATAATTTAATATTCCAAAAGATGTGCAAGTCCAACGTTGCAAGTTATCAGAAAGAGACGAAAAGGTAGATGAAAAGTTTTAAATACCTAAAACTGTCCAAAAAGAGCAGAAAGTTACCATTTAATGCATACAAAATTGCCAGAAAAGTCATAACATTTATTTGTAAACCCCCCCAAAAAAAAAAAAAAAAACGCTTTCCAAAAGTAACCATAAAATGTCAACAAACGAAAGAAGAAAAATAGAAAATTACCATAAAATGTCTGCGGAATTGAAAAAAAAAAAAAAAAAAAAAAGGCAGAAAATTTATGATAAAGTAAAAAAAATAAAACAAAAATAAAACAAAACGTATTTTAAAAAAAATCCAGAAAAAAATATTTAAATGAATTAATGATTTTTGAACAATAATGAAATATTCAAAAAAATGTCAGTCCAAATTTGTAAATCGTCAGAAAAAAAGAGATGAAGGGTAGATGTAAAGTTTTAAATCAAGTAACTAAAACTGTCCAAAAAGTGTCAAAAAAATAATCAAGACCAGAAAATGATCATATAATGTAAAACAAGTCATAAAATATATTTAAAAAAAAGAAAATAAAACATTTAAAAACTAACTATAAAATGTCAAAAAAAAAAAAAAAAAAAGGAAGAAATCCCCAAAAATTACAACAAAATATCCACAAAATTCTGCCCAAAACCAGCTGGGATAGGCTCCAGCGCCTCTGCGACCCTTGTGAGGAATAAGCGCTTAAGAAAATGGATGGATGCCCACAAAAATGTCAGAAAATTGACAGCAAAAATGGCAGAAAAAAAATGTCAAAAAATTGCCATGAGAAAAAAAGGGAAGAAGAGAGGCAAAAAATGTACCGTAATACGTCCAAACTGTTTTGTTATTTTATTTGGCCTAAAATGGCTCTTTTAACTGTAAAGGTTGCTGACCTCTGAACTCAAAGTGAGAGGTGAGTTCTTGCAGTACCATCCATTCATCAATTCATTTTCCATAATGTTTATCCTCATTAGGGTCTCAGAAGTGCCGGAGCCGTTCTTCTTTGGTGTGCACCCTGGACTTGTCGCCTGCCAAAAATCGGGCACATAGACAAACAACTATTCACATTCACAATCAAGACAAATTATAGTCTTTCTTGCATTACTAGTTTACACTAATTACATGACGGAGACTCACACAGTTTCAAATCCAACAACACAGAGAAAGTGCATCAAATTGCTAACATCAAAACTGCCGCTTTATATAGTCTTGCAGCTCTAGTTATTATTAATGTTTGCACTGCATTACTATTTCAATTATTGACAGATTTTTATTGGATTCTGCTAACCTATTTCACGATGTTTGATGTTGGTTAAAAAGTTGAACGAGATCAGAAAGTCCCTGCTGGTAATTAGTGGAAAATACACACTTCAAGTAAACACGCCTCTCGTTTTTACATTGAGTAACTGCAACATGACCTGCGATTCGGGTCAAGAGGTAGTGAATAAATACCACTCAACGAATTCCATGCACATTTGTGATCAAAACGTCGGAAGCAGTTCGGTGGCGGCAGAGCAAACAAAAGCAGGTAAAAAAAAAAAAAAAAAACATGGGGAATGTTGCATTAACTCAAAGAAAGGTTGCTGTCAACACTAAGTGAGAACCTGTCACGTCCTCAAGAACTACTTCCGTAACACACATACCACCTCGGGGAATTTTTTTTTACTAGCGTCGCGACCCAGGTTGCGCACTGTCAAGTGTTTTATAGGTAGCTAAAGCTAACGCTAACGCTCCTGTAACTGCGCTTGAGGAAACCACCATCACCACAACTGCCCCCCCCCTCTTTCATCAGGAAAAAAAAAATATATATTTCTATCTGTTTCCGTTTTGCAGCAATTAGCATTAGAATATAGCTAAGTTACATCATTATTCACAAATCTGTTTAAAACTGTGGGGAAAACAGCTTGTTGCAATAAGGCTTTGGTTGATCTCTTATACTCTGCTGCCACCTCTGGCCGTTTTTGTAATAACTACCATTGCATCGAACGTTCTCTTCAGTTCAGAGGCTGCATCAAAGACTTCTGTATGGTCTAGCATTAAAAAAAACAAACAACAAAACAAAACAAAACGTATAAATACGTCTTTGGGACACGGGTAATATTTAAGATAGAACATACTTAAATGGGAGCAAATTATTATTATTATCTTTACTGCAGTAGGCTACTGGCCACCTTTATTTTGCTTGATGACTCCTCATCATCCGCACAGCTGTCATTCCTCAATACTTGCGCACAAATAATATCCTTAAAATTGATCTTGTGGTTGCTCAAGATCCAAAAGTCCCCGATCGTGATCAATGGAAACTCGCAAAGTGCAAAGTAAACATTTGTCTACGCGGAACAGGGTTTCCCATTACTCGGGGTTGCCTTCATTGCGACACCGTGCATTTAGGTTCAGCTTTTAGCATTCCATGTTCATGATCCACTAACACAGGCATGTTATGTCAAACTGGAAACATGCCTGGAGTGATTTATAGCTTGTACATACAGTACGTATGATGTACTTGTATGTACTCTAAGTTTAATGTGCTGGATAATGGGTGAAAGGTTGCAAAACATGAGTTACCATTACGGTAAAATAAGTAAATAAAAATGTCAAATGCATGCAAAAGATCTTGATACACTTGGAAAAAAAACAACAACTCATGCACAACACTAAAAACACAAATATATTACACACAACAAACTCTCACATTAAAATCTGAAATTCTCATAACTCATACTCACGAAAAACATGTAAAACGCAACCAAAACCTAAAAAAACACACAAACAATTCTCACCCTCTAAAATACTCAGTCACCAAAAAACTAACACACCATAAAGCTCTCACACCACTAAAAACATCTCTCACTCACCAATAAAAACAAAACAAAAATTCATTCATTCAAAAAAAAAAAAAAAAATCTCATTCACGACACCAAAAAACTGTCATTCTAAAATTCCCAGTTACCAAACACTTCTAACGCACAAGTTACACAACCAAAAAGCGTTTACACCACTTTTATAAAAAAAAAAAAAAAAAAAAAAAGCCTTCCTCACTGAAAAAACACATGTACATGCATACAAATACACACAAAACCTCACTCACACAAAAAACTCCCACTCTCACGCGAACCTGCAAACACAAAAAACTCACAGGCAGCGAAAATAAGCACGAGAGAGAAAAAGCAATTTTTCTAAATACGCAAAGTCAATTTTTGACAGCAGGTGATGAGCAGCACAGGACTCAAACAATCAATGTGAATGTGGTGTGCTTTTCCTTCCTCAGTGCGTCATCATTTAGTTTAAATATTATCTTTGAATTATCATCAAGAAGTAATTCCCGAGAGTGGCGTTCAGTTCGTTCGAGGCAATTTGTTTTGGGTGGGGAGAATCACATGCTGTTAATTTCATCATTTGGGTGCCGTCTTCTTTTTTTGTTCTTTTTTTTTTTTTCTATTGCAAGCATCGTGTCTTCCCGGCAGCAGCTACACATTTTTTTTTTTTTTTTTTTTTTACACTCTGTTATAGGATATTTACGACTCACTCAGTTTCATTGCACGTCCTTATCTGCAGACTCCGCCTCTTTCTTTGCACAAGAATTTTCTCAAGACCATTTGATGTAAACTGAACAATGCAAAAACGACGAGGTCATCTCTAATGAATAAAATATAAATCATGAAATGGATTTTGCAGATGTACTTATATGCGTTTCATTTTTATGGAAGAACTACGTTAGGATTAAACACGGAGCTCCTTCCTTCTGACGAGAAATGCAATAAAAGCAACGCTACTTCCTTGTCCTTCTGCTTCCTTGTTTGATTTCTGGGTTGAGTCATGAGCAAATACCAAGGAGATGTTCAAAAAAAAAAAAAAAAAGAGAGAAAGATGTGTTCAGGGTTTCACTTGCGCATCACGCTACCACATTTCAAGGTAATCTTACACCGTTTCCTCCACGACGACACGACATCGGGAGCAATTGGGGATTTGAGCATCCTGCTCACCAACACTTCAACGCGGTCACATGGGCTCAGGATTCAACCTCTCAACCACCCACCCGAGTCCCGTCGCGCCCAGATTGATTTTGTTATTCCGCCTGTAATGGTCGCGCACGTGCTGGTTGTTACTCCTTTTGTGGGGATTTGACATTCATATTTCATTGCACATGTTTGAGCAGATGGATTTAAATGAAATAAATGCCGTGCACCTGCGCAGGTCAGGGGGGTGTGGGCGGGGTTTCAGACAAAGAGGTGGTTGTTGAAAGCAAAAGAAATGGTGCAAAAATTATACCGTGCATGGAACTATCCTACTGGGGAATGACTTCAAATTACTAAGCTAAATTGTAAATAACTTCCAATAAAATGAAATAAAATGAGATTAAAGTTCATTTAGAATTATAAAAATAGTTTCAGCAATGCTTATATCTTCTGGAGTTGACCCTTGATGAACTTTACACCCGGTTTTTGTTCTTTTTTTTAAATATATAAAAATGTTTCCTCTACTACACTGTGGACCCCGAATAGTCACGGGCTACGGCTCTGCACCATTTTTTTATTTTTTTATTTTAACGGCTAATTTAAAAAAAAAAAAAAAAAAAAAAAAAAATTGTATTTTTTTGCTGTTTTTTTGTTGCTGTTTTTCTTTGTCGTGGAAAATGGATATTGGACGTTTATCAGCATCTTTTGTCGAATATTTTGGGTTTACACACACACACACAAAAATCACGATGCATTTTAATTGGTGTCAATTATTCATTAAGTCTGTATAATTTTAAGTTGTAATATCACTATTCACAACTAGATGGCAGGCATGGCTTTTTTTCTTTTTTTTTTTTGAGATGGCAGGCAGAGTTGTGCTTGCACCAAGATACTATCACCTGATAACCGTTTTGTTTTGTTTTTCTTTTTTGGCAGCCTTGGTCAGACAAACATATACGGTACTTAAAAATATAAACGCAACACTTTTGTTTTTGCTCCCATTTTTTACGAGACAAACTCAAAGATCAAAGACTTTTAGCACACACACAATATCACCATTTCTCTCAAATATTGCTCACGAGCCAGTCAAAACCTGTGACCTCACAGACGTGCCATATCAAGATGCTGATTAGACACAATTTGTGCACAGGTGTGCCTTAGACTGCCCACAATAATTGTTTTATTGGGGTGAGGGGTGTTCTGGGGGACTCAGAAAACTAGTCAGTACTGAGTCTGACTGGCCACAGTCAAAGGCTGATAAGTGAGATGAATTATCTCGGCAAAGGAGGAGCGCTCACCATCACAGATTTAGATTTGTGAACAATATTTGAGAGAAATGGTGCTATTGTGTGTGTGGTAACCTTGATGAAAAATTGTGGCCCCCTCTAGCAATGAAGTTGCCCGTACATGCTTAATAGTGTCCAGGTGAGAGGTCGTGTTTGTTTTAGTGTATTGTGCTGCCTTTCCTCGTGCTTCCTTATGAGCCAACATAGCAAAAATGAGACACAAAAAAAAAAAAAAAAACCTTGTGCACCTTGCTTAATGTGGGAAACCTCACGTGGCGCTTTAAACTCAGGTGTTGACATCTTCACTGAAGGCACACAAAGCAAGATGGACACGACTGACCTTTGCATTCATGCTGTCTGAAAGATGGATGGTGTGCGTGCGTGCGTGCGTGTGCGCGTGCGTGTTTGTTTTGTGTCAAACAGAAGAAATCCTGGCACCGCTTCAAACAGGAACTACACACTCACATTTACTTGAGATAAGCCAATCAAGAGTTGGACTTTTTCGCAGCGTCTTTGAAGAGGCACCTGCTACTCGCACACATACACACAAACACACAAAGTTGTCAGAGTTGCTGATAAGGAATATTGCTGCCGCATGCCAAGTCTGGAGTGGCTGCACGTGCATAAATTCAATAACGTAGTGGGGAATCCGGGAATGCTTCACGTAATTGTAGAAAAACAAAAAACAAAAACAAAAACAACTGACAAGTGGTTTGAATGGGAAGATAAAACAACAACCACCTTATAGCAATGTTAATTGCACAACTTTGTAGAGAAACACCTTGCAAGTCTGCATGTTTCAGTTTGTGTTTAGTTTTTTCAGTTCATATGTTTTTTTTGGAGGACAATACAGTGCCTTGTGAAAATATTATCCCCCTTGTACTTTATCGACCTTTTGCCACATTTCCAGCTTCAAAGAAAATGCTAAAAGATTTTTTTTTTTTGGTGAAGAATTAAACACCAAGTGGGACACTATCATGAAATGGAATATATGCTAGGTTATGCTAACTAGCAGCAACAAAATGTAAACATCAAAATGGGACGATCATTAAGTGGAATATATGCTAGGTTATACTAACTAGCAGCAGCAAAATGTAAACATTAAAAGGGACACAATCATTAAGTGGAATATATGCTAGGTTATGCTAACTAGCAGCAGCAAAACATTAAATGTGACACAATCATTAAGTGGAATATATGCTAGGTTATGCTAACTAGCAGCAGCAAAACATTAAATGTGACACAATCATTAAGTGGAATATATGCTAGGTTATGCTAACTAGCAGCAGCAAAACATTAAATGTGACACAATCATTAAGTGGAATATATGCTAGGTTATGCTAACGCAGCAGCAAAATGTAAACACCAAGTGGCACACCATCATTAAGTGGAATACAGTATATGGTCGGTTATGCTAACTAGCAGCAGCAAAATGTAAACATTAAATGAGATGATCATTAAGTGGAATATATGCTAGGTTATGCTAACTAACAGCAGCAAAATGTAAACGCCAAGTGACACACCAATATTAAGTGGAATACAGTATATGCTTGGTTATGCTAACTAGCAGCAACAAAATGTCATCAAATGGGACACAATCATTAAGTGAATTAAATGCTAGGTTATGCTAACTAGCAGCAGCAAAATGTAAACATCAAATGGGACACAATCATTTAGTGCAATATATGCTAGGTTATGCTAACGAGCGGCAGCAAAATGTAAAAATAAATCGTCACCCAACATGTGTTACGTAACCACGTGCCATTTTCATTCCAGAATTTAGTCTGGTATGACTAAAAACTAAAGTATTCCTTTTGCTTTGCAAAGGTGTGTCAGTCGATCAAAAATACATCTAAAAATACAATTAGAGTCGTCTTGATTTACCAAGCACCGTATGTCGAATGTTGACCATTTTGGATATCAGGTTTCAATTCAACACCATTCGTGTGTCGGTGTAGTTTGCGGTGATGGAGAACAGCGCTGTATCAGACTGAGAGCTGTGTTCAATATTGAAACTCCTCAATATGGCGCAGTGTAGTTCTACACCAGCAAATCAAGAAACACGTCGTTAATGTAATCATGATTCTGACAACAATTATGTGTGAGAACTGAGAAGAGAAAGCAAAACAGTAATTAATTGCATGGTTGAGGGGGAAATACATGGCGGGGGGGAATATGGGAGTGGTTAGTTCCGGGAGATGAGTCACAAAAAGGTTTGGCCAGCATTCTTCTTGGTTCTTATGTCATGAAGGTAACTGAAATTCAGATATTATTAGTTGTGGGGGGCAGGAAGTATATTAGCAAGTTTTGGTTAAAATTTCATTGCAATATTTTACTCTCTTACAAGTGTAAGTTTTATTCTGTTTAGAGTGAGATCAAATAAGACTGTTTAGAGTAATATGTACTCTACAAAATTTACTGTGAAATCGGGTCCCCTGATGACTCCATTGTTCTTTTGACAAAGACGTGAAAAAAAAACAAAAAAAGTCACCCAGAATGAGTAGGATGCTAATTTTCTTCTCAGCCAGGGTGCGTTATCATGGCGAGTCCACCACAACTCTGCCGTCTGCTCACGCACCGAACTAAGCGAATACCGCAGGATCTCGTGCTTGTTGATCACTTGGCCCAGATTGAACGAGGTAGTGGGGTGGGGGGGTGCTTATGTCATAGTTTCGGTTTGAAAAATATCTTCCGTTTGAAAAATATCTTCCGTGACACCATTCTTGTAATTTTAGATTAGGGCGATAACCTTGAAACATGTAGAAAAATGGAAATTACACGTGTTACTTGTTCGACCGCTCGGAATATAACAGTTACTATTTCTATATCACATACCAAGTAGTGTCTCCAAGCTTGTTAACGTTGCTCCTGTAATCATCTCGGCCTTTCGAACCGAACATTTGGATGGCTGCCGTACTTATAAGGCGATTAGCTCTTTCATCCTTTACTCAACTGTCATGTCATCGCTCGAAAACTTTGTGACATCATTTGCTCTTCATCTATAAACAACAAAGGCAGGATGATTCACATGAAGTTTCTTCCTGCACGTGCTCACAAGCCCCCCCCCCCCACTGTAACTGAGAAGTTGTTTGTCATCCCATCCATAGTCAGGACCAAATATAAGACTTTTTTTTTTTTTGGTTTGCACTTTTTTGCAAGTGATTCTCTAAGTACATGGACACAAAAATGACTCAGACGTCACGGAGAGCACAAACCAGGAAATGTCGGAAAACATGAAATTCCTACGAGCTGCATTCCTGCGTTGCATATGTTATTGGCTGCAAAATATTTGTGAGTTGCCAAGAGGAAACATTTCTGCCACGGCGTCGGCGATTGTGTGCAAATCGGCATTAGGTTTCATTCACACTTGAACGTGAACGCAACCGAGTCCATTTGGACGTGCGCCGAGGCCGCCGCAAAAATGTGGTGATGCCATTTTTTTCTTGTATTTGATGACAGCATTATATCATGCATTTGCTAGCTAGCAGCCAATTTGAGCTGAAAAAGTTTTGCATCATACAATTGATGATTCAAATCAATTCAAATCAAACCAAACATAAAAACATGCAGCTTAAAGTGCTGTGCAATTGAAACATCCATTGTATGTAACAAGACATGGCGGGGGCACAGAGAAACCATGTGAGGAAAGGCACTCAAGGGAAGCTTGACTTGCATGTCCTGGGCCTAAGGAGAAAAACATCAAGGATCGTTTAGAAAAACGATCCTTGATGTTTTTTTGTTTTTGTTTTTTTAATCTCTATCAATCAATCAAAAAATAAGCAAATGCAACAAAGATCTCATCACATCTAAATACAGCTGAGCATGGGACTGCAGGCTGCGTGCCAAGACAGCGAGGCTGTGACTCCGCCCACTACTTCACATTCCATTTAAAGAGGGAGCCAGCCACCAGCAGCGGCACTGCATGAGCAACACTAACGGTGTTGACGTTACAACTTTTACCAACGCGACGAGTCAAGCTGTGCAAGATGCCGGCAGAAAAGCGCTTCGTGTTCTCCGCTCGCATTATTGGAGCCGTGCACAGGGAGACGCCGAAACTCAAGGTGAGGGCAAAGCTCCAAAAGGGAATTTTGAATACTAAAATATGCATTTGGACTAATGATTTTTTATTTATTTTTCTGTTTTGGGTGCTTTACAGATGTTCATGATATCAGTGCTGTGGTCAGATGAGAATGAAGTGATTATCTACAGGTCTTATGATGACTTCAAAAGATTTCATGTAAGTTTTTTTTTTGTTTTTTTTTTAATATTGACATGTACACTATCAAATGTGTTTTTAAAAATGTTCTTACATTTTTTATTTTTTTTTAACATAAATTAGAGGCAGTTGAAGAAGAAATTTCCCATCTTCAGCCCTTCACAGAATAACATCAGAATGATTCCAAAATTTAGGGGTAAGATTATTTTCTTCTGCTCGACTGTCCATTAATAAATATTTATAAGTATTCATCAATGGATGCTGCAAATTTAGAATTGCTTATATTTCTTCAGTATGGCAGTCCACTTTTTATAAGCATTAATTTTCACCCCAAATGAGAATTCAATTCAATATTTTTTGTTTTTAAAACAGTGACGACTATAGCCGTCAATGGCACTGAATGATGTAAAGAGATTATTATTATTATTTTTAATTTGAAGTTATAGATTACAATGTTTCAGAATGCACTTTAAATCAAATTCAGAGTGTAATTCAAATTACCATTTGCAGCTTTCAGGTCAAAATCACCCTCAGCAAAACAATACGAGGGCGTCGTAAATCGGCCGCGGTTAATTGGAGGTCATCAATCGATCGTTTGTAAAATGACTGACTCCTCTCCGCAGGGGAGGCTCAGAAGAGCGGCCTCCAGCAAAACGGACCGAAGCGATCTATCCAGCGGATGAAAGACTTGCAGATCTACTGCACCAAGCTGCTCACGTGCGAGCAAACCGTCACCTGCAGTTCAGAGGTCACCCAGTTTTTCACGCCGCTCGACCACGACATGGAGCAAGACTTCACCAAGAACAGGTAAGATCTCATCAACCATTCGACAACGGCGAAGGTGAGACAAAACTGACACACTGACCTCTGTGCCAAACCAGCATCATGATCCTGCTGTCAGATGATAACGCGGGTAGGGGAGGAGTCGTCGGAGGAGGAGACGGCGGCGGAAGGGGAGGCGGCTCCGTCACTCGCCCGTTTATCACCCAGACGTACCGCTGCGTGGCCGCATACGAGACCAAAGACACCAAGAACCGACCCTTTAAAGTGGCCACGGATGAAACGCTGGAAGTCCTCATCAAGGATCCTGCCGGTCAGTCGATTGCTGTTCTCAGTCAATCGGATTAACTGCAACTGCACACATCTTTGAATCAACATTTCATTTCAAACATGCAATACATTAAATAAAAATGTACAATATAATGTAAATATGACAGTGGATATAAAAAGTTTGCACACCGCAATGAATTAGTTGCAAAAGTGTACACACCCTATTATAACTTAGGTGGCTATGTGCAGAAATAACATTCAAACTTATGGTAAATTGGAGTCAGAACACACACAGCACGTTTTAAAGTACCCCTGATTTACCCTAATTAAAAGTTAAGCTCCTTCCAGTATCCATTTTTTAAAATTGAAACAGAGGTCCACTGTGTATCTATAATCTCTACATACTTTGGGTACCCCCAAAATGCCAATATACAGTACATAAATATTTCTACATAAATCGCCCCAACTCCATATATACAGACATGCGTTTTAAATATACAGTAGGTCAACATTGGATCGTTCCAAAATCATCAATTGGCTGCACTGAGAGAAAAGGGAGTGAAGCCTTTTCAATTATTGATTTGTAAAAAAAAAAAAAAAGGTCAAAATATTGCATACACTTCACAATTGCGTCCCTCTTGGTTTTGATTCACAATTAAATAAATAAATAAGATGAAAAATTATATCAATGTTTGAAGCCTAAAATGTAGGGGGGCTAATACTTTTGCAAGGTCCTGTACATTCCGTACATCGATCACAACTCCTCCTATAAGATGTGTACAGCTTGAACAGGCTTGAATGAAATTAAGCCATTAAATATTTTTGTAAAAAACAAAAACAAAAAACAACTTTCATTTCATATACAAAGTAGAATAGTGAGAATCGTTACGCAATACCGATCTACGACATCATATTTGAAAGTCCTTGACGACTCCTAAATGTTTTAGTTTTTTTTTTTGGGTAGTACTTCTCAAACAAAACATGGGTGGAGTTTGGCATCAGCTTACCTAATTATCCGTTTCCTCTCCCATCATCAGGTTGGTGGTTGGTGGAGAATGAGGACAAGTGCATCGCCTGGTTTCCCGCGCCCTATCTCGAAAAGGAGGAAGATGACGACATGGGCGCGCGGCGCGAAGGTGTGACATTTGTCCGCTGGCTTTCATGAATTTCTGAGAATATTCACGTCTTTCCAGACTTGTTGCATCAGCCGCTCTTAAGTGAAACTGGTTGGCAAATCCAACAAAAGACGACACTAAGGACATGAACTTAGCACCAATTAAAAACTGAACCGAAATGCGTCAACAGTCAACAAGTGCAACTTGTACGGTGAAACGTAACAATTAAATGTCACGTGTGAATTCGCATTACGTCAAGCACAGTTTGCTGGAAAGACAATTTTTGCTAATACGGCTTTTTTTTTTCCTCTCATTTAAAGGCGCTCTCTACTGCGCCGTGCGCAATTACATCACCAAGAAGGCTGACGAGGTGTCCGTGCCCATTGGTTCCGTGGTGGAGGTGCTTCGGATGTCTGATGACGGCTGGTGGCTCACGAGGTAACCTAGTTTGCCCTGTTATGAACGTTACACCTTTCATACTACAGTAATTGGCTGCTGTAACACAGAACAATAGTCTTTACTGTTCTACACCCGAATGTTGACTTGTGCTATGTTGTTGCACGAGAGAGGGACGTCAACTGTTTTTTGATTCATTTTGGGGAAAAACTAATAATAAATATCTTTTTAGTCAAAGGAGTGAAGTCAAATTCCAGTAATTAAAATGAACTGAAAATAGCCTCTAACGCGGCTTTAAAACGGTGAAATTAAAAGCTGTTCTACACTGAATACATGAATCATAACCTAGCAACTGGCCCATCTTCATTTTTGTCGTTTTGGTGACTCAACGTAGACCAGGCTTTAGACCGGCTCGGAGCAGGTCTAAGTTGCGGCGCAGGCGGTGCCATGTTGATTTTATTGTGATTTGGCCGAGGTGAAGAAATAGAACAACATCTGTGTGACTTTACAGCGGTGATCTGTTATCCGACTTTACATCATCCGCCCGTGCAGTTTCTTATCAACAACATACTTTCCGCGCTTTGATCTTTGGCATTGACCTCGAGTGTATTTCTGTTGAGACTGTGCGCCTCTCCTGCGCTAAATTTAAAGCGATGAGGGGAGCCGCTCTCCTTGGCCGAGAAACAATTTAGTCTCCCACAACGGTGCAAATTCCCCTTTCCCACCTACACTCTTTTTTTTAAAAATAAAAATAAAAAAATATGAATTGAATTATTGACCAACTTAATAGAATTGCTACAATTGGTAACACACGATTAAACTAAATTAATCCAAAGTAAATATATTAAATTTAATTAATTATGAGTTCATTAAACTTAATATAACTTGAATTAAGTTAATCCAAAGTGAATATATTAAATTAAGTAATTAATTCAAAAATATATACATTAAAAACTTAAAATATTCACTTTGGATTAACTTAATTCAATATAACTTTATTTTATATTCACTTCAGATTAATTTAATTAATTTGAGTGAATATATTAAGTTTATGTACTTAAGTATTTAAATGTAATATATTTAAAAATATTAAGTTTAATTATGATTTCATTTAACTTAATATATTCACTTGAATTAAGTTAATACAAAGTAAATATTAAAATAAGAACTCATTTTTTAATTCAACTTAATATTTTTAAATATATTTAAATATATTACTTTTAAAAAAGTTTAAGTTTAATGAACTCATAGTTAATCAAATTTAATATATTCACTTTGGATTCACTTAATTTAACTAATTTAATATATTCACTTTAGATTAACTTAATTTGAGTGAATATTTAATATATTACATTTAATTAACTACATTTTTTTAACGTAATATATTTAAATATATTTAAAATTATTAAGTTTAATTATGTCTTCATTAAACTTTATATTCACTTGAATTAAGTTAATCGAAAGTGAATATATTAAATTATGAACTCATAATTAATCAAACTTAATATATTCGCTTTAGATTCACTTAATTCAATCGTGTTTTACCAATTGCAGCAATTTTATTAAACTGGTCAATTCAATTTGTAATCCTAAATTGGTTCAACAATTTATTTATTTTTTTTTTTTTTTAAAGAGTGCATACGCTTGTCTACAAAAAAAAAAAAAAAAAAAGGAAAGAAAACTCCATCCATGCACGCCGTTCGACTGCACTTTGCACTCGGCCCAGAAATGACGAAATGATAATTAGCCAGGCACATTTCCAAGACGCTCCTTCAGCTTGCGTCGGCACACCCTGCTTGGAGGCGACCCGCCTGCCAAATTGGCAAAGCGTGCGTAATCAGCTTGCGGTCATAGGAACAGCTGTGCGCTAATTTGAAAAAAAAAAAAAAAAAAAAAAAGACGAGAAGAGCTTGTCGAAATTCAACAAAATGGCTATAACAATATTGTCTTTTTTTTTTTATAGATACAATGGCAAGGTGGGCTACGTCCCTTCCATGTACCTGCAGCCTTACAACAACCCTCGTACGGGGCTTATCAGTATACAGAAGAAGCTGACTAGATCCACCAACAACCTGACAATCAGTGGGGTGCCTCTGGACGCTTCTTCTTCTTCTTCTTCTTCACCCCAACACGTCAGGGAAACAGGGCAAAATTCTGCAGCGGCACCCGGCGCTCAATCTCGTGGCTATCTGGCCAAAGCCGGATCTACGGATCTCCTGCCAGAGCCCCGAACCGCTACGCCCGCCCGAGCGGACCTCGGCGAGCCCCGCGCCGAAAGCCGCGCCGGCAGCATCGGCGCAAACTCGAGCTCAGAATCCAGCGTCTCCTCGTTCAGCAGCTCGTCTTCGCGTTCCGCGGCGGACGTGTCGGTACCCGGCCCGAGCCGGCGGGAGCGCCGCAACTCCACCGCCAGTTATTTGAGTTACACAAGTTCGGGGAGCTCCGGAAGCTTCAGCTCCAGGGACAGCGACGCGGGGCCGGTCGCTCCCATGGTGCCACCCAGACCCAAGAAAGAGGAGATCCTGAAGCGGTGCACCTCCGCCACCCGCAAAGCCGCGCTCAACAGTCAACCCCGGCTCCAAAGATGGCCCGATTCAACTCTCCATACTCGCTTGTAAGGGACACGTTCCAAATACTTCACAACGGACTGATGCTAGTCAAGCTAGTTCTCTTTTTTTTTTGTTATTCTCTTTTTAACACCTCTTTTACGCTAAAGAGAAGTTTAGTCGCTCAAGAGGGAATACAATGCAACTAACTTGAAATTTGATTAAAGCAAGTGTAATGTAGCTTCAGTGAAGCATGAGATAGAGCTAGTAGAAAAAACATTGGTAAAAAATATTGTGAGATATTTAACTCATTTGCTCCCAATAACGTGTAAATACGTTTTTAAAAAAAATGTTTTAAGTGTCACAAAGACGTATTTAAACGTTTTTTTTATTTTTTATTTTTTATGCTAGAGCATACAGAAGGCTTTGATGCAGCCTCTCAACTGCAAAGACCGGTTGCAGAAGTGGTAGTTATTACACAAACGGCCAGCAGGTGGCAGCAGAGCAAAGGAGATCAATCATCTAGAAAACAAGCTCAATTACTTACAATTTTAAATAGATTTGTGAAAACTGATGAAACTTAGCTCTCTTCTAATGCTAATTGCTGCAAAACGGAAACAGATAGAAACATACTTTTTTTTTTTTTCCTGATGAATCTCTCTTTTGATAGGTTCCATGCTTTTATAGCGATAGAACACAATATTCTGTGGGCCTTGCAAAATCAGTCAAAATCCAGTAAAACAGCCGGGAGCGAACGGGATTGCGAAATGTGAAAATGGCGGCGAGTGAATGAGTTAACTGGATTATTGGATTTCCTGTATGCTTTCCAGTTTACTTCTGTATCATTTGTTTTGAATGCACAGAAATCACAGCATTAGTTACAAAATAATTAATACTGAGCTGCTTATACTGTTAGCAACAACTTGACATTTCACTAGCATGAAGAATAATCAGGTTTTTTTTATTGTATGATGTGTGATATAAAGAATATTTAATAAATGTTATACACAGTTTGTCTTTCCTCTGTTGAATATACTCGATGTACTCCAAAGTGTCCGCATGTTGCGAAGGTTAGTTTCGAGTAATTAACAAAAAAAATGAATAAAATAAAATTTAAAATAATAATAATAATAATGAAAATAATAAATAAAATAGGTGTGTCAAAATTAGTGCATTAATTTAAAGTTCCTTTAACTCCTTACTTGAAAAAGTCTGTACCGGGAGAATTCCAGTCGTAACGCAGCACACCCCATCTACATCAAAATTTATGATTAAAAATGTTAACAATAATGCATACATTTGTGTAGACTAGCGTCAGGTTGTACTTTACAATTTTAAAATGTGTAGAATTTCATGTTAAAGACTAAATAGCTCTTAATATGAAAGGAAAAATGCACCGAGCTGTCACCACCGTCTTACTAAATGCAATTATGCCATCTTGTGGCAGCAAAATTACCTCAACACAAATCAATATTGCACGTTTTTTTTACAGTACAGTTCATCTTTTTAATTTGTATTCAATTTGATGAATTATGAAATTACTGTATCAATGACTAAAAGATGCAGCCATATTTCTATTAGTTTAATATTTTCCTTTTATGTTAGCAAGAGTATGAAAACTTAGAAAATTAATCGTGAGTTAACTATTGAAGTCATGCAATTAATCAGGATTAAAAATTTAAAATTGCCTGACACCCTGAAAAAACAAAAACAAAAAAAACGCGTAGTCAACAATTTTGATTTTGAAATTTCTCCAAAATATGCACTCCATGAAGGGCCAATTTTTCACTCATAAATTATGTATTTTTCGATCAGGAAAATGAAATGAGATTGCATTTTTAATTTCAGCCATTTGTTTTGGGGAAATTAGCAAATAATTTTAAAACGCCTTATTATAATTCTCCAATAAAGCCACACCCCCTTCCTCTTCCCATATATTGGTGGGAGCCAGAGTAGGAACGGGACATAATTTGTCCATGCACATACATTGCCAATAATGTCCAATTAAAAACTTTGCTCTAAATCCCTGGAATTAACCTGCAAAAAATTGCTCCTCAAATCAAGTGACATTTTAGCAAAACTGAGCGCACCCAAAAACGTAATATTGTTCTTATGAAGGAAAACAAACAAACAAACATTCGTACATCGTTTCCATTTTCAGCTCTGTAGGTAAGGCACTTTTTTAATGGCTGTAGATAAAAAAACAAAAAAACAAAAAAACAAAACAAAAAAAGTGTCTAAGGTGAATGAAAGATGTGACGGAACAGTCTATTATGTTAGATCACACATCCTGTTTTGGCTTGGTGACATCTTTCTTTTATTTTTTTTCCCCCCCTAGAATAAAGGCTGGTAATTAAGCTCGAATGAATGAACCAATTGGAATGTTGTTTTTTTGTTTGTTGCTCTAACAAGAACACATTCTATTATTGTCAAAATGAAAGTGACAACTGGCTTTGAATCCAAGGTGTGGACTGCAGAACCGCCTCCTGAACAATTAGTTAAGCTTTAGAAATCTGATTCGTATGGAGTAAGAAGAAAAAAAAAAAAAAAAAAAGACATTTTAGTACATTCTTGTCAATGTTGGCCATCAAGATAAAAAAAAAAATAAAACTACTGAGTTGAAAAGTGAGTACAAAAAGCAACACACGTGAAGCGAGAATCGCGTTTTGGCGAGGTGAAAACTTTCACCGCTTTATTGCACTTTAACAGCCCTGAAGAATGAATTGAATGGAATGCGACGAGCTGGAGCCGATCCCAGCTCAGCTGTCTGTGGGCGGGAAGTTGGAAAAACACAGGACGGGGCTGCAGACCAAATTGCAGGAAACACTGAAAAAACGGGGGATTGATATTTACTTGAAAAAAATCTAGTAAAGTTTTTTCACATCAGAAATTCTAATTAAACTCACTTATCAAATTTACTTAAAATTTCTTTGCGCATCAACCTTTCTAAACTTTTTCAAGTAAATATCACTCCCCATTTTTTCAGTGAACATGCGTGATCGTTTCATGTGGGAAGACACCACACGAACTGGAGGAAATCCCCTCAAGCACAGAGAACATGCAAATTACGAGTTTTTGAACTCCTCAGAATAGATCATTTATTTTATTTTATAAATGAAAGAAAATGACACAAATTCACAAAAAAAGAAATAGAACTAAACACAACGCAAAGAGAATTACACTGTGTATTTAAAACAACCACATACAGTAGCTTAGCCTTTCCGTCTGCTAGCTTAACGCTAACGCGAAACAGCATCTATGTTGCGTGTGATATAACCGAGAATGCGCATAAAAATGTTGCCGTGGTTCTCAAATGAGCACCAGAGATGATTTGTTTTGATAATTTTTATTTTATATGGATGTGTGCATTTGTGTGCGCATATGTGGGTGTGTGCGCGTATGTGCGTGCGTGTGTAAATTTATCCTCATTAATTCACCTAAAACCTAATAAAAATCCCATTACCCTTCACCTTAACCGGATACTTCAGAGTCTCGCCAGAGTCGTGAAGTTCAGAAGGTCAGGAGACCAGAGGAAAGGTCAAAGACAAGAAAGATAAATCAAAGTAAAATCCAGCACCAACTAAACACTTCCTGTCATCCACATGGTTACAAAATCAGAGTCTTACGCCAAGCCCAGAAACCTCGAAATTCCAACAAATTAAGGAGATCTCAAGAGACCAGAGGAAAAACTAAAGAGAGGAAGGAGGGATGGTGGTTCATTAAAAAAAAAAACACAAAAAAACTGTATGTAATTGAAGATGTCAAATTGTCAAGGAGTGCTGCACAACATGTAAAACCGGAGCTCAGGCAGACAACGTGCTTTTGAATTTTTTATTTTTTTTAACCTGATGCAATAACCAAGCCTCACGAGAGCAAACACCCAAATGACCTTTGACAACAATTCCCAGCACACCCGTTTCCGTGGGTTTTCCCTGCTTTCATCAGTAAGGAGCAAATTTTGAAGTGATCGACCAAGGTGATGCATTCATTGCCACCTGAAGTGCAATAAAACCATCACACTCGTTTAAAAGTTAGCAAAAAAAAAAAAAAAAAAGTTGCTCAAACCGCATTATTCGTTTCACTCAAATAAGAAACGCAACGCGAGAACCACGATGCGTTTCCTTGTTGTTACATTTGTGTTTGCACTTGGGAGGGGATTTGTTGACACCCAAGAAAGGGCTGATTGTATTTACAGACAAAGACAAGGAAACGAGTGAATGTTTAACCAAAAACGTGAGGATGATGGGAAGAAGGTCCTCTGGTCAGATTACTTCCTGCATTTTTGTTTTTAAACATCAGCCCCTTGTGGGTGTGTGTGTGCACAAATAAAGTAAACAGACTACCCGTAAGTTGGTCTATTTATCACTGTGACTCAATAGGCTTGCACGCTTATCTGATTTGTAAAGATAAGGCTCAATATGTGTAGCTGCAGAAACATCAGTTAATCAAACAATAAACATCTCAACCAAACAAGAATTGGTGCGATTAAGATTTTGTGGCACGGTTATACACATTTGAGGTGTGATTGTTGTATTCTTTCAAGGCCAACCAAGCTTGATTTGGATCCGTACCAAATGATGCGCCTTTATGGATTTACATGCTGCACATGTTAATTCAGTTCATAAAATTTCACTGCAAACGAACTTTTTTTTTTCTCTCTCTCTCGTATGTATGAGTGTTAATTGAACTTTTGTTACTTTCATTACATTAGTTTGTGTTTTGTTCATGGTATGTATTGCGTCGTCAAAATTCAACAACAATGATTTAAAAAAGCTGGGATACCTCGTTTGTCAAGTTGTCGTCTTCTGAAGTGGATTTGTGGCTTCAATTCCTGTTGAGAAGTACGTCATTGATTCAACCCAGTTGCACAGTGTGCTATTTTTTTATTCACTGTATATATTTTGTCATATATGAACCAACAAAATGGAAGCACTTCTTACCTAGTGTTGCGTTTTTGGGCTGAGTTAAAAGACAAAAGCAAGAGAGACAAAAGTCGAAAAAGCAAACTCGTCGACGAGAAATGATGTCACCTGGTGGACATACCACAACTCCCAGATGACGCTTTGATTGTACAGTAGGTGGCGCTATGCACATGAACGTTGCTTGCAATCCTCCAATAATTGAAAGAAGAAGAAGAAGTCGACTGTTGGAACTTCCTTCTTCCTGCTAATACCAAAATAAATACATTTAAAACGAAAGTTAAGAATGTAACTACGGTTCTATGAGTCCCTCCCGACCGCCAGGTGGCGGTGCTGTAACCAGGTTGGCTGTAACCAACCTGTTTTACAGCACGGGAATTCCGTGCTGGTTACAGCACCGCCACCTGGCGGTCGGGAGAGACGAAATAGAACCCCAAAGGCTCATGTATTAAATTAACGGCCAAAGAAGAAAACGAATGACATTTTCACTCAGTAGTTTCACTTTTGTTTTTGTTTTTTTAAGCATTTTTTTCAAACGAGTATTTATTGATTTATTTATTTATTCATTTATTTTTTTAAACGGAAAAAGATTTGGGCCAGTGACGAGAGAAAAACAGTTTGGCAGGATTTTCACTTCTCAGAATTCTCACTTTAAAGCCAGAATTTTGACTTTAAACACGGAATTCTGTCTTTAAAGTGAGAATTCTGACTTTAATCTCATAATTCTGACTTTAAAGCGAGAATAATAGTAGCACTGATAAAGTGTGAATTCTGACTTTATTCTAAAAAATTCTGACTTTAAAGTCAGCATTATCACAGTCAGAATTCTGACCTGAGAATAAAGTGAGAATTGTCATTTTAAAGTACAAAGTTTTAAAACACTTTCGTATTTTTTCACTTGTAGTTTTAGTTATTTTGTTAACTTTCGTTGACTAAATCACCCTTGGTCGACTCATTCGCTTCGCCTCCCATGACCACTCATCTCGTTTTTGTGTTTGGTGGGAGTATGCTGCAGCGAACATTTCAACCGCACAGACACAGCTCAGTTTCGAACCCGTGCGGTCTCGCCTGTGAGGCAGTCGTGCTACGTGACCAACTTGCTGCTGGAGAGTTTGGATGACGACATAATTTTATTTTATTTCATTTTTTTGGTCCTTTTATTTATATTTAGCTCTTATTTTGTTTGGGCCACATCCTCTTAAGATGATCATCAATTGTGCAACTTATTTTTAGACATTTCCAGTCTGTGCTTTGAAGAAGTGTCTGGTGCTAATGATTTGGCCATTCATGAAAGCAGGTTCCATGATAATAAATCACTGCAAGGAACACATCCACCCACCCACACATGCACGTGGCACACAAAAAGAAGTTTGAATGTGATGCAGTTCAACAAAATTGTTTATTTTGGGGTACGATGATGATGATGATTCCCAACTAGGGATCATCAACGTTGTTATGGGAAATTGTAAAATTTCGTCAAATTTGTCTGAAAATTATTTGTTAAATACTGTGTGTATGCCCTAATTTCACACTAAGTTAATATTTAAGTACATTGAGACAAGACGATTTCATTATTAATATTTTTTGTGATATTTTTGTTTCGTACTGCAGTGATTTTTCTAACGATAAACGGGTGGCTCAAACTGTTTTTCTTTTTTCTTGGAAAAGGAGAGCTCAAGATTACTGCCTGGCTTTCACATACTAGCGTTTATTTTTACCCGCTTAATGAGACTAATTATAGTTTGTTCATTTGACTTTAATTGATTGCCGCTAGTCACGTTTGAAAAGTTGCACAACATCAAAGCAGTTGGGAGTTTGACCTTGGGAACTTGTGGTTGTTGTTTCCTTTTTTACAGGCAAAAAAAAAAGTCATATCGAAGCCTTCTGAAAATAATCGCTACTAGCGTTATTGGATCATCATCATCATCACCTTTTTAAAGAAGAGTAAAAGGCAGGAGTGATGGGGCTTCGTGATAAATCTTCACTTGTCTTTTTTTGGCTGCTTTTCCATGACCTAAGACAAAGCACTTGGCCCAACATCACACCACATGGCCTCCGTTGGTTTTCCATTACAACCGGTGCCTAGAAAAAAAAAAAAAAGTGGGAGGGGTTTGGGCGGGATCAAGGAATTACATGCACAGGTGCTTTCACATATACAAGAAGTGTCCAAACAACAGCCTGGGGGCCATTTGTGCACTTTTTTTTTTTTTTTTTTTTGCACGTGCATGTTTGTGCTCTTTAAGTCACCTGAAACCTAATAAAAATCCCATACCATTCACAATCCATGACCGGATACTTCAGAGTCCCGCCAGAGTCGTGAAGTTGTCAGGAGACCAGAGGAAGGATCAAAGGAGAGAAAGATGTAGTAAAGTGAAATCGAGCACCAACAAGACACCACCTGCCACCCACAGAGTTGCAAAACCAAACTCTTTCACCAACCCAAGAAACCTCTAAATCCCAACTGATTAGGGAGATATCAAGAAACCAGAGGAAGAACTAAAGAAAGAAAGGAAGGAAGGAAGGATAGATGAGGTAAAGTGAGATCCACAGACACCAGCCTCCACTGATTCAGGGAACAGTGGGAGAAGCAAATTCTGTTTGAATTTCAGGATATGCTGGTCTAGTGGATCTGGCATGCATGAAAACCTCCACCAAAGAGCGGAGCCGTCCACCTTCAATAAAATTGAATAAATGAATCAAGTCATGTGTTGTCATTTCTTTATTTTTTTTTAAATAATTGGCATCAGCCAATATCAAAGCAGCAAATAATCTCATACGGATGTAAACATTGTAAATCATTTACAATAGGCCACAAACTGTTTTCAAACTGAGAGCTACTTCAAAATGCGAAGTTTGATAAACGTTTCTGAAATGACAAATTTGATCAACTTGTCTTTAATTATTAGTTATTTTTATAAATGAGTGACAGTCAAATAAAATAAAATTTAAAAAAAGTATTTCCAATAATACCTTCTATGTAGCACCACTAGTCTCAACATGGCATTCTGATTAATATTGTATTTGTGGAATATGAATAAAGTAACAAAATCCACCTGTATCGGCCATCTCAGGAGGCGGCCATTTTGTAACGCGCTGTCGACTTGAAATGACATCACAGCTGCTCGGGGATAAGGTAACTACCGATCATGGTTTGACCATGTGACATTCACAAGCTGAGCCGTGATTGGCTCAAGCGCTCAAAATGGCCGCCCCCTGTGGATATAAATTGCTGGATTTTGCTACTTAATTCATATTCCACAAAGGTAATATGAATCACAACACATACAACATATTATTTTGATAATAAAAACTAGGGCCCGACCGATTTGCACTTTTTGAGGCCGATGCTGATAACGATTTTTGGCAGAAAAAAAATACTGATTACCGATTAATCTGCCGATTATTTATTTACAATATATATAATACAAATACTGACAGCTGATCAAGATAACTTGACTGTTCCTGCGCGTTTTGGCCACTTGGGGGCATTGTGGTGCCAAGCATCCATGGCGTACACACTTAAAGTGAGTACAGAAGAAGGTTGCGATTGAATTCTACTAAGATAACTCGTTTTTCACACATTGGGAAGAATGTGTGCCTTTGCGTAGTGTTGTCATCTGTGAGTTTGTTTTCCCACCAAGATTTGTGTGTGGATATTCGTTATTTGAAGAAAAAAACACTCCCGAAGTCAACGCTAACTTCCTGTCTTGCTGTTAGCATTTGCTAACTTGCTGTTCGTGCTAGGCTAGCGATGTTTGAGAAACGAAGAATGTTTTGTATTTCAATATACAGTGGGTGTAGTTCTTTACGTTGTGTGGTTAGTTTTACAGTTAACTCCCAACTGCGGTGTCATTAAACAGCGTAAAGGGACAACAGAATAACCAGAATAACATACGCCACACACTTGCTTGTTGCTAATGCTACGAAAGCAAAATGGTGCATTCAGGGCACTTTCACAACGTCGGAAACTTTGGTTTTCTTCGATAACGTTTTAAGGGGGAAATAGTCGGCCATTTGGCCTAATAAAAACTTTGGGTTGACTTCCCTTTTAACTTTTTCTCTCCACAACATTCCTAAAAAAAAATAAAAAAAAATCACAATTGATACGCTAATTTTAGAACAAGCCCACAGCTTAGTCATGTGGTGACCCCTGATGATAATTATACCAACAAAAATTGTTCCGCATAATATTAATAAGTCAAACAATAATAATAAATCTGACTTGCCATATGAACACTAACAGCATCGTGTCCATCTCCTTGGAAATCCCTTGAGTTTGGTGACTCTGCTTTTGGAACGATAAGATGTCGAATAAGGCAAATAAAGCACCTGGACTCGTTTTCTAAATCTCACCTTCGTGTCCTCCCGCTAATTATTTCACCAGAGCCGCGCTATCGTCGGACGTCAACGCCGGAGTGCATCATGGGTAAGTAAATGTCATCCATGTTTGGAAGCACAAATACTTTCTATAGGAAGAAAGACAACGTAGCTGAGAGGAATGTAACGCACACACTGGTGCAGTTTGTATTTTCCTTACCTGGAACTCATCCTGTAGTTTCTTTTCGATCCATTCGGTCACGTGACATAACGTCACCTCCCTCTCGCCAAGTTTGGGCCGGACACGCAGATCCAGCTTGGGTGGTACGCAGAAGCTATACCTGCAATTAGCATTCAGCACACGTGAATAACTCGTGAGTAATAAGCGTTCACTCCGTTCCAAGTTTGACATCACGCGGTTGCTATCACCATATCCTGTCAGTAGGGGGCGGTGGGACGTTGACAACAAGGGACCCCGACAGCTCTTGAACCTCCACTGTGAGCAGGAGGGGCGTGTTTGACATTTCTTCAAACTTCTTCTTGATGAACTCATTCTCGGCCGCCTTCTGGAAATATTTGGATTTGGCGATTTTGTCCACAAATCTCAAAATCTTCCTGCCAGTCTTTGCGCCCCCTGTCCTGTGAAAACATGATTACAAAGAGGGTGGGACGTATTCGTGTAGCTAAATTTAGCACTCGGATGCCCTGCTTGAAAGAAAAAAAAAGGAGAGTCTGACATTAAAGAGGAAGTTAACATTTTTTGACAATAATATGTTATATATGACCTCATCAGTCCAAACATGACATTCTCATTAATATTGCATTTGTGGAATATGAGTTATGCAACAAAATCTAGTTGTTGTTTTTTTTGTGGGGCTGGGTTTAAAAAAAAAATCAAATAATCGATATTGAATCAATTTTCCTTATCGAGCATGATATCGATTCATGAAACTTAATTTAAGATATTTTTTCATGTAAATTAACACAAAAATAAATTAATAGATAAATCACAGTTACTATCTCTGCAAAAATTAATTTGGAATTTGATGTTTGTGGAGTTTTTTTTTCTTTTTTTTTATCATGTCCTTGAAATTTAGGAAGAATTGATGTTCCATAGTTATTTTGCCACTTGCTGTGTCAACTGAAGATGATGACATCACAGCTGCTCTGGCGCCGACCAATCACAGCTCACCTGTTTTCTGAAGCTGTGCTGTGATTGGTTGTTACCTGAGACCTTTTCACTCAACAACAAATACCAAAATGGCCTTCTGATATTAATTAAAAAAAAAAAAAAAAAAAAAAAAAACTACTGGGGTTTGCTGCTTAACTCATATTCTACTAACGCAAGATTAATAACCAAAAATACCGTATTCAGACTAGTGGGGCTGTATAGAACATATTGTCGAGAATTTTTGGGGGACTTCACTTTTAAGTTGAATCGGAGTTGGATAACGTTGATATTTACCCATCTGTTGCCGATGACGAGCCCTTTTCCCAAGGCTCAGCTAGGAGAAACTCTTCATCGTCAGATGAACCAGCACTGGAGGACTCCTCATCACTATCTGCCAGCACACTCACAATTGGTCTGGAGCTAGAACAGCAATTAAAAAAAAAATAAAAATAAAATAAAATAAAAAAAAAAGGCACAAAATACAGAGGCACTAAATACAACGCGACAGGTTGCTACTTTTTTGACAAGCACAAGTGGAAGATGTCTCGTCGACAGAGTGCGACTTTAAACGGAGGATGTGGAACTCTGGCTGGACTATTAATCCACAAGTGAGCTTGTGTGCCGGCGTGCTTGTTGCTAATCAGTGCGGCGCACGGCTGAGGGGTGAGATGCGGGGGTGCGCGTGTGAGTGCGTATGTGATTTCTCACATACTGAATGTTAGCCGATGCAAGTATTAGCACCAACAGTCAAACATTTTTTTTTTTCAATTTCTTTAGCGAATACTGTACCGAGACGGGCTTGTTGTTGTTAAGAATAACGAGTTAAAGTGGCTGTCTGCCGGTTTCACTCAGGAAAATGCACTTTTTAAATACAGGTTTTAAACAAACAAACTACTTCTCAATTTATAGATATGGGCTTTTCATAACGTGTGGGGGTGATTTTGTCCACACCCCCAGCCTGTATTTTGCCCCAATTTCCCCCAAAAGCGATATCAGATTATTTTAAGGAAAGACCTATTTATCTCAAGCATTTTTCTTCATAATTGTATGAAATTAATGGCAATTTTCTATTATTTATTCATTTATTTTTATTTCTAATTTCTAGTTCCTGATCATGAAACTGTTACAAGAGGTTGCGAGTACAGATACTTTGAAATGAGGCCGGGTTTCGGCCTGATATGATACCTGGTATCGGTAGACGCTCATCCCTAGTTTTAGTATTAGTTTTTTTTTTTTTAAAGTATGGTTTAATAAAGTAAATTGCAATTTCCCAACAACTAACTTTCCTTCCTCTTCAAAGGTCGTTATAAGATGTATTTTCAGTTATATATATATTTTTTTCCATTTCTCTATTAATTCATCCATGCATTTATTTCATTGACCGCTTACTCTTCACAAGGGTCGCAAGGGGTGCTGGAGCCTATCCCAGCTGGCTTTGGGCAGTAGGCGGGGTGAACCCTGAACTGGTCGCCAGCCAATCGCAGGGCACACGGAGACAAACAACCATCCGCGCTCACAAGCACACCGAGGCACAATTCAGAGCGTTCAATTAACCTGCCATGCATGTCTTTGGAATGTGGGAGGTGACCGGAGTACCCGGAGAAGAGCCACGCGGGCACGGGGAGATTCACACATACGCTCACACGCCCACACACAGAGAGCTGTTTGTCCATAAGACGCGGTTGCTAACCGCGTATTTCCAGTTTGGGTCAACCAGACGGTGTCCTGGCCGCCCTCTTTGCCCAGCTTGGCCAGGTTGATTTTGGTCTGCAGGCTCATCTGCAGGCTGCCGTCGTAAGCCAGCTGCAGCTCCAGCCACAGGCCTGCAAGTGGGAAGCGCAGTCGGGGTCAGCGCCAGAGCACCCTGAGTAAGACAAATCCCCCCCCTCCAACCTAATCTGGGCGCACATTCACAGCGGGCAGACTAAACGGCTTTCATTGTAATTATCGGGCCTTGAACATTCACGGATAGACGACGAGGAATTATGATGTGGGTGTGACATTTGCTTGTACAAAATGGGGCAGACGGAGTTTGTATAATTTTGACTGTAACATGAGACGTCTCGAAAACGCTCACGTTTCCTCGTCATTGTTGGCTGGCAGACTGAATATTTTTTTTTAAAACGTGCACACAAAAAATGATTCAAATGCAAGCGGCTCATTTTACAAACTGAGATTATTACAGGAACATAAAACGTGAGCTGTCGTCATGTTCTCATTCCCCCGTAATCGTAGGGCGTGACTGCTTGATGCACGTGCGTCACAGTATGTGGATGTATGCGCTGCCATGTAGGGTCAAACCTTAATTGGTCTCGAAGCTACTATTAAAAAAAAAAAAACAATTACATTTTTGTCCTACGCAGCACATTAAATGTATGCATGTATGCATGTTATTTTGCAGTGTCGATACTCGCCTCTGTGGTTAACCTCTGGTCGTGAGGTAGATATGATTTTTGGGATCGAGCAGCCCATATCCAGCTCAGTCAGGGTCAATTCATTCATAAAGTAAGGCAACTGTAAAATGAGAATGACGTAAACATCACTTATGAAGCAAATGGAAATGAGTCTTTGCATTTGCACATAATGCTAAATTTTTACATCTATTAACTCATTCACTCGCCGCCATTTTCACAGAAGTAATCCCGTTCGCTCCCGGCTGTTTTACTGGATTTTGACTGATTTTGCAAGTCCCACGGAATATTGTGTTAAATTGCTATAAAAGCATGGAACCTATCAAAAGAAAGATTAAAGTCTCTTCTTTCATCAGGAAAAAAAAAAAAAGAGTAAGTTTCTGTCTGTTTCCGTTTTGCAGCAATTAGCATTAGAAGAGAGCTAAGTTTCATCAGTTTTCACAAATCTATTTAAAATTGTAAGTAATTTAGCTTTTTTTCTACATGGCTCTGGTTGATCTCCTTTGCTCTGTTGCCACCTGCTGGCCGTTTGTGTAATAACTACCATTTCTGCAACCGTTCTTTGCAGTTGAGAGGTTGCATCAAAGCCTTCTGTATGCTCTAGCATTAAAATAAAAATAAAAATAAAATAAATAAAAAAAATAAAAACAACGTATAAATCTTTGGGACACTTAATTAAAAAAAAAAAAAAAAGACGTATTTACACGTCATTGGGAGCAAATGAGTTAATAGTATACGAAAGGAAGGCAGAAAACAGTAACCACAACCATATATTAGTACAACACTAATTACTCTGATTTTGCTGAGTTTCTTCTGGATCTTGTGAGAAACAAAATCAGCCCAGTGCTTCTCTCTCAGAAAGTCCCAAAAGATTCGACCAATCAGAGCGTTCACCCACAGAGCCGAACTCCTCCCAGAGTCATCCGCCAGATCGCAGGTACACTGTGGGAGTGAGTTAGGAATGAAAAACCTACAACTGAAGCCTCACTCGTGTAAAAGCACCAACTCCGCTTCAGCTTCAGCATGACTTACGTTTCCTTTGAGTTTGGGGCTCGTCTCTGCGCTGCCAACTCCAGGGCTGGAGAGCGGGAGCAAGTCTTCCGTAGCCAGAAGACGAGACATGTACCCGGAGTAGTCAAGCGGTGAAAGGCCCCTGGTGGCTGTGTTGCTGGGGGAGGTCTGAGCGAGAGGAACCGCAGGCGCGGAGGGGGCGTCGTCTTCACTCCTGCCCACTCCGGAGCCTCCGCTGATAGCCTGCGACAGTACTGGGTCACCTGCAGGGAAATGGACATTTTACAGAGTTAGCAAAAATAACGGTTGTGGCGTGTGTAGTGAAATAGAGGGAATGGGAAGGTATCTTGAGGCCTACCCTTAACAAGTTCAAATCGATAGTATCAAATCGATAACGTTTTGCGTTTTTTTTTTTTTTTTGTCCTCGTTACTTGCGGTGTTCCACAAGGGTCAATCTTAGGGCTCATGCTTTTTGTGCTCTTGCATTCTTCCTGTTCGACAGCAGCAAATTTTAAAGTGCAAGTTAACCTTAAACGTTTCTTGACAATACCTCACTAATATAAACTATGACATTTTGATTGATATTTCATTTGTGGAATATGAGTTATGAAGCAAAATCCAGCCATTTTTATCCATCTCGGGGGCGGCCATTTTGCCACTTGCTGTTGACTGAATATGACATCAGAGTTGCTCAGGGATCAGGCAACCGCCAGTCACACATGACTTGTTTTATAAAGCTGAGCTGCGATTGGTTGTTACCCGAGACCTGAGTAACTGTGACGTTATCTTCAGTCGACAACAAGTGGCAAAATGGCCGCCCCCTGGGATGGATAAAAACGGCTGGATTTTGTGACTTAAATTATATTCCACTAACGCAATATTAACCAAACTACCATATTTAGACTAGTAGGGCTGCATAGAGCATATTTCTGTCAAAAAAAAAAAAATGGGGTTGACTTTCCCTTTAAGGTTTCTCGTAGCACTTTCTATAATGTTGACCTTCAGATAAACTTTACATTAATTCTGATCGGATTTTTAAAAGCTATATATTTAGGGGTCATATTCGATCAGGCCATACTTTTTAATTAATGAACACTTAAAACTAACCCATTCCTGCTATTTTCATCTGGCATTTACATTAAAAAAAAAAATCATTCTAAAATGGACATTTTTCCTCTTGTGCGGACTATTGCAATTCTCTTTTCATCAGTCTCAACAAAGCAGCATTAGACCGTTTCCAATTAGTTCAGAATGCTGCTGCTCAGCTTTTCCCGAGGTCAGAGAGGTTCAGCCACATTATTTACCGTCCTAGTAGTGGCTCCTTTTTCATTTTAGGATTCAGTACAAACTTTCAATTACACCTAAAGAGCGCTCAATGATCAGGTTTCTCCATATTAAAAGTCAAATGTTGCAATTCTCTATTGTAAATATATAGACTGAAGTTACCCGATTGAGGCACACATCTGGCAGGTCTTGGCTGGTCCCGGTCCTTCTCTCGCTCGGCATCCATGGATGCCAGCAGGAAATGACGAAACCACTCCTCCTTTTCTCTGCCCGTGCGTCCAAAGAGGTAAAGAGTTGTTTCAGAAGAATGTTGACGTGAACTAGCGGGTGCAGTTGGTGGCTGCCCCTCCACTTCCCGACTGTCCAACGACGGGTTTACGCCACTGGCCAGCTGGATGCAGATTGGATATTTGGGGTTCCATTGTCGCTTGCGAGCCAACACAGGTGGCAGCAAGAACACCTTTTGGGGGGGGACACATAAAAAGAGTTATACACACAGATTCACATTTGTATTTTAACTCATTCACTCCCAGCCATTTTCACATTTCGCAATCCCGTTCGCTCCCGGCTGTTTTACTGGATTTTGACTGATTTTGCAAGGCCCACAGAATATTGTGTTCTATTGCTAAAGCATGGAATCTATCAAAAGAAAGATTAAAGTCTCTTCTTTCATCAGGAAAAAAAAGTATGTTTCTATCTGTTTCCGTTTTGCAGCAATTAGCATTAGAAGAGAGCTAAGTTTCATCAGTTTTCACATATCTATTCAAAATTGTAAATAATTTAGATGGCCCTGGTTGATTTCCTTTGCTCTGCTGCCACCTGCTGGCCGTTTGTGTAATAACTACCATTTCTGCAACCGTTCTTTGCAGTTGAGAGGCTGCATCAAAGCCTTCTGTATGCTCTAGCATTAAAAACAAAAACAAAAGCATATAAATACATCTTTGGGACACTTAAAACATAAAAAATAACGTTTTTACACGTTATTGGGAGCAAATGAGTTAATGTTTTGTCATGAGAATTAAGCAGTTACTGTAAACATTCCTCAAAGATAATGGTTAGGTCATACACTCATAACATGTTTGTTCAATGAATTGTGAAGGTCAAGCTAGCACAAATGTAACTTCAAACCGACCACTTTGGCCCAAAATGAATTACGATACACCGCCAACATCTGCTGGATTAATTCAAATAAAACCTGCAATAGATGCTCGTGTCCCTCTCGGGATTCATAAAAGGGAAACAACTGCTCCTACTTTGCTCTGTTCCAGCTGGTATGTGCGCGTCTTTATGAAAGCGGACTCGTTGATTCTCTCGTCGTACGTGGCCCTGCGGCCGATGTTGGATTGGGGGGTGTCGAGCCGGAGGCGGGATCCCTCCAGAGCGGCAAACACGGAGTGAGTCTGCGCTGAATGATACGTCTCTGGGTCGTAATCATGAGTCTCATTCATCCAACCCTAGAAAATACAGAGAGACATTTTCACAATATCTTGGTTAGGGCAAAGGAATAAACCATTCAATTTTGACATGGCTAAATCTGAGTCACAACACAAAAATAAGACAGTTTGGGTAAAAAATTGATCTATCCTCCACTTGGCTCAATTTGACCTAATTTTCTGGGTTGTTTTGCACACAAAAAAAACACAAGACTTGTTTTGTATAAATCAACACACAAATTGAGTCAGTTTGTGTTTAAAAGAAAAAAAAAATGTAGAAAGTTGGGTCAAATTGACCCAAGTAGTGGATCTGTTCATTTTTAACCCAAATTGGGTTATTTTGGGGCATTTCATTTTGATCCAACAGTTTTGGGTTAAAGGCTGACCCAAAAAGTTGTGTTGGGCCCTTTTGACCAATTTTTTGTTTGTTTGTTGTTGAAGTCAATGAAAACAACTCACAAAACAAACACCAACAAATTGTGTTGTTTTGTGGGTTACTCGTGACATCCAAAAAGATGGGTCAAAATGAATAACCAAAAAAAAAGTTGTTGGGCCCTTTTTGACCTAATTCGTTTCTTTGTTTTCTGACCCAACTGTTTTTAGTGTAGGTACAGATGTAAAAGAAATAACCCACAAAACAAAACCAGAAAAAAAATGTCTTGTTGGTTATTCATCTAACCCAAAAATTTGGATAAAAAAAAATAAATGAATTGGGTCAAAATGGGCCCAACACAACTTTTTTCGGGGGGTTGTTCATTTAACCAAAAAAAGTTAGGTCAAAATAAATAACCGAAAAAGTTGCGTTGGGCCCATTTTGACACATTATTTTTTAATTAAATGAATTTTTATTTATTTATCTATTTTCACAGAATCATTTTTAGAGTGTAGGCACACAAGTAAATGAAATAACTCACAAAACACCCTACCCCCTGCAAAAAATAAAAAATAAAAATAAAAAAAAATGTAAAAAAGACAAAAGAAAACCCTACCCACAATGTTGTTTTGTAGGTTATTTATTTAACCCAAAATGTTGGGTTGAAATGAATAATACCAAAAAGGCCAAACTAGTACACAAAGGTACACAAATAATGAAAGTGGATTATTCATTTTGAGCCAATTGGAATAAAATAACCCACAAAATAACTCTATGTTGAGGTTGTTTTGCTGAAAACTAAATCCAAACTGTTACTAATCCCCTTCATGCCAACCACCTTGAGACCCCCACCTGCTTTATGCGCCGACAAATTGCAGCTTCTTCCTTGCCAGCATGTGCTGCAAATTTTGCCCCCGGAGACGACACTTATCTGGTTGCTTGCCGCAATACGTCCTCTCTAGTCACTGTACAAGTGCTGTAATTACTACGAAAAGTCCAGAGAGTTTTGCTTTTAATTGCCTTCTGGCCGTTCTGCCTAGCGAGACTTTTCATATTCATCTGTGAAAAGAACATGAAAAGTGGTAGAGGAACGACCTTTCACTCGACAGTGCGGTTTTAGAAGCAATTTGGGAGAGTGAAAGTTCATTATAATGAGTCACATTGTTATTACAACTGTCGTGTTTAAATGTCAGCAGCGCAGTCGTTTCAACGTTTGTGATGGGAAACGTGCAGCCGGGACAGGTTGAGCTACTTGTGTCAAAAGGAACGTTTGAGAGGTAAATTATGTTTTGATCCGGGATCTTAAGACAACTTGTGTCATCACTTGTTATCAAAGTTAAGGTGGAGTGCTTAATTAACCCTTTTCACATTTTAATATTGACGTATTTGAAACTTGTGTGACATCACTGAGAATTTGTATTTGTTGTGTTGAAATGTGACTTTTTATTGTTGTTGTTGTTTGCAATTGAAAACTATTTTTGTCATTCGTGATCTTTGGGGTCAAAGATAAAGAATTAAAGTAGACTTTACACGCCCCATTTTTGTCTTGCTGAAATTAGCCAGGATTTCATTACCGTGACATCTACAGGTGAAGTTAAAAGGGCCTGCAAGGTTAAGCCCCGAAAAGGAGGCACAGGTAAAACCCCCACAAAGACACCATGCATTGTATTTTCACTCATGAAGGCAGCACTTCGTCATGCTATCGATTGACACATTGTTGACAGTGACATCGAGCAAAATTTGAGAAGTTCCTCTGTGTACAAAATGACTCAATTTACCTTGACGACGTCAGGCTCAGTGGAACAACCTTTTAGAATGCCTTCCCCCAGAAGTGGTCTTCTTGGAAAAGCTGAACCGAAGGACCTGGAAGAGCCCATTCGAATCAGCAAGAGTCCGAGCAAGAAACCCATTGCCAACCCAAGAGCCAGGCCTGAGAAGTACGGATTCAGAGGTAGGGTAAAATAACCGTAGGATAGAATTGCCACACAGAATAAACTCGTGCACGGTGGAGGATTGGTTGCGTGTAGTGGAGACGTCCTATAAGGTGCAACCTGTGCTGGTTTCCTGGCCTGCTGGTGGGAAAAAACCTGCATCGCGTCTCCATCTGGATAAAACCCTTGCTCGTCATCGCTAAGATGTTTACAGTGATGCACGGGACAGGTGCCGCGGGGGCTTCTCCCAGGAAACCGAACTGAAGGCCAGTCGAAAACTGGAGATTCCGAGACCCCCGTGTCTGTACTGGCTTCCCGGCACAAGCCTCTGGAACCCACCTGGGTGGTCTTACACGCGTGTTTGGGGCTGCCTGTGCTATCTTCTCTCCGGATCTTGTTGAACATGCTGCTCAGCGGTTCATGGACCGCCTCCGAGAGTTTCCTCTTGGTGTCCTCCAGCTCCATTTTAAAGAAACCGCCTTTAAGACCCTCCGCGCTCGGAGAGAGCGTGCCGGGAGATGGCGGCGCCGTCCGAGAGTCGCCGCTGCTTCGGTTCTTGGGCTGCGTAAGCTGCTTCAGCAGGTGGAGGTTGAGGCGCGAGTCGGATTTGGACTGCGACACTTCGGGCTCCGAGCGGGACAGCTCGGTGGAGATGGACTTCACGAGGCTGAGAAGGGGTTTTGGTCTGAGGGTGGAGCCTTCTCTCAGCTCCAGCTCTGTGGAAAGCGACTTCACCAGACTGACCAACGGCCGATGAGTGGGCGAGGAAGGAGCTGGCGAGAGGAATGTCGGGCTCGTGGCGGAGAAATTACCCAAAGAACCGGGAGATGAGGGTGAAAGTGGGACGTGGAACGCTTGGGACTGCGACCCTCTGTCGTCGTCGCCGGGGATCTGCTTCGGACTCGGGTGAGACACCGATGGATCGTACTCATCGTGATCCAGCGAGAAGATGAGCTCGCTCTCGTCCAGGCTGCTCCACTCTCCCTCCGTTCCCGTCAGCTGGATAACAATCCCTCGAGGGAGATGCCGTTTTGTCCCGAGCGCGTTTGGGACAACATCTGGGCTGCGGGCGTCCGGGAGGGGTCTGCCACCTCCTCTTGCATCCTTCTCGAATCCTTGCGCCCAATTGTTTCCACTCTCTGCCATTTCGTGACTACATCACACGGTCAGGGCACCGAAGAGTCGCTGAAAGAGAGTCATCATAGAACACAGTCAGTGGAATTATTACACCTCTAGGCAAAACAAATTAGTTCTGTCACTATCGAATATTCTTAGAATCGAGTAATTATTCAATTGATTAATCAACTAATCGGATTCATTTTAATTTTGCATTAAAGTGTATTATTACAGAAGCATTTCTCCCCGATTACTGGTTTTTAACCAGTGATTGTTTTTTTTTTATTCATATAGTGATGAACACATTTGCTCCCAAAAACGTATAAATACATCCATCCATTTTCTTGACCGCTTATTCCTCACAAGGGTCGCACGGGGATGCTGGAGCCTATCTCAGCTGGCTTTGGGCACTAGGCGGGGTACACCCTGAACTGGTTGCCAGCCAATCGCAGGGCACACAGAGACGAACAGCCATCCACACACTCACAAGCACACCTGGGGACAATTCGGAGCGCCCAATTAACCCGCCATGCACGTCTTTGGAATGTGGGAGGAGACCGTATAAATACTATTTCAAAAATTACCATGCTCCCAAAGACGTATTTATACGTGTTTTTGTTTTTTTATGCTAGAGCATGCGGAAGGCTTTGATGCAGCCTCTGAACAGAAGAGAACCCTTGAAGCAATGGTAGTTATTACAAAAAACGGCAAGCAGGTGGCAGCAGAGTATAAGAGATCAACCAGGGCCATGTTGCAACAACCTCTTTTCCCCACGGTTTTATACAGATTTATGAGAAGGGGTTTTGGTCTGAGCTATACTCCAATGCTAATTGCTGCAAAACAGAAACTGATAGAAATGTACTTTACTTTCCCCATGAAAGAAGAGACTCGAATCTTTCTTTTAGTAGGTTCCATGTTTTTATAGCAATAGAACAGAATATTCTGTGGGCCTTGCAAAATCAGTCAAAATCCAGTAAAACAGCCGGGAGCGAACGGGATTGCTTCTGTGAAAATGGCTGGGAGTGAATGTTAAAAAAAAAACAGATTGATGATGTACTATGTTATGTTGCTTCTGCCTGTCAATTAGGTATTAGCATGTGAATGTCTCATGAGCTCTGGAGTGTGAATTTGTGTGCGCTCGAGTCTAGTGGGCGAATCGGTGCCAAGTCAGCGCCTCTCCCAAAGCTGTTGCTCCACATCGGAGTGTGTTTGGAAGACAGGCAAAAATAGACCAGACAGCCTCTCAAGCCAAAATGTTGAATAAATAAGAGCTTGGATATCATGTCTTCTGGGGTTTGATTGGATGTGAAGCTTGCGCGTGTTATACTGTTTGCGAGTTCGACAGACGCAATTTGGACAAGGACACCAGAAACAGAAACGGAAAATGACTTTCGACAAAATTTTGTGTCTTCCTGCTATCAAATTTTCTTTGTTACAGCTCATTCTAATCTAAAGGTCGTCCTTCCACGCTAAAATGATCTAACCATGTCTTTATGGAATTTGTTTATCTAGGCTGTGATAAAAAAAAAAAAGGCCATTCTACAAAGAAATGTCGACTAAAGATGACATCAACATTGTCCAGGTCTCAGGTAACAAGTAATCACAGCTCGGCTTCAGAAAACTGGTGAGCTGTGATTGGTCGTGGCCCGAGCCTTGCGCAACTGTGATGTCATCTTCAGTCGACAGCAAGTGGCAAAATGGCCGCCCCCCTTGAGATGGATAAAAACGGCTGGATTTTGCTTCATAACTCATATTCGAACAAATGTAATATGAATCAGAATGACGTTTAGACTTGTGAGGTCACATATAAACAATTCAGGACTGACTTTCCTTTTCTGTTCCAAAAATCAGACAATATAGCACCCATTAAGAATCAACCTCTTTGTTATGTAAGCAAGAGGTGAAAAGTGCAAACTGCGAACAACACATAAGCACAAACTCAATCATCATCGTTCAACCAAGAGTTCTAATCAGTCATGCCAAATAGGCCACGCTCAGACTTTTATTTTCATCGCCTTGCTCTTTATGTGATTTTAAAACCTTCTTGGGACCAAATCAGATTTATGTAACAATATTACAAGGTCTGTGTGGCACGATCTCAACCAATTCCACAGCAGATGGTGGATTGTGACTAATCTGCTCGCACCCAAAATGCACGGCGGGGAGATAAAACCTCGGAGAGTCACACATGCAGACGTTGGACCTTCGTCATAGATTTTCACACGGGCTGGGGGGGGAGTTGTGACCGTGTTCACATTTCCTGTGACGGAGGCTCTATGAATGGCAAGGCTACGTCACCTTTCATGGGTTCCAGTGAAATTTGATTCAGCACCGTTTGCGAGTTTTTATTGACATCTGTTGGCTCGTTTGCAGCACCAGGTGGGCATTAGTGGTCGTGCTATTAAGTGCTTTCGATCCTAATTGACTAACAAAACATTTTGTGGGAGTCTTGGTTGCGCTGAGTCCCACACTGCTCCACTTTCTTATGGTGTTCCACAGGGTTCAATTCCGGGGACTTTGCAGTTTTCATTTTTATTTGCTGCCCCTGGGTTTCCTCTTAACTCATTCACTCACCGCCATTTTCACAGAAGCAATTCCCTTCGCTCCCGGCTGTTTTACTGAATTTTGACTGATTTTGCAAGGCACACAGAATATTGTGTTCAATTGCTATAAACGCATGAAAGGAAAGATTAAACTCTCTTCTTTCATCAGGAAAAAAAAAAGTATGTTTCTATCTGTTTCCATTTTGCAGCAATTAGCATTAGAAGAGGGTTAAGTTTCATCAGTTTTCACAAATCTATTTAAAATTGTAAGTAATTGAGCTTTTTTTTCTAGATT